>NC_058417.1:57140032-57197217 GCF_002201575.2 Neomonachus schauinslandi
GTGGAAGGGTAGAAGGATGGATGGATGGATGGATGGAAGGGTGGAAGCGTGGATGGATGGATGGATGAATGGGTGGGTGGATGGATGCATGAATGGATGGAAGGGTGGATGGATGGAGGGATGGATGGATGGATGGATGGATGGATGGATGGACGGAAGGGTGAATGGAGGGATGGATGGATGGATGAATGGATGGACAGACACCACTACTACCCCACTCCTTGACCTCTCTTCCCCCTAATTGACTGGCATGGGCAGTTTAAGAATTTGAGTGGTCAGGGCTTCCTGCATCTCAAAGTTTCTATGTGAATGATGTTTCCACCAACAGGAATGACTGCCACCAGCTCCCAAGCCGTCCTGCCCCTCAGAACCACCTGGACAGCATTTTCAAAGTGATACTTTACATGCCCCACCCGGGACCCTGCCCCCAAAGGCGAGGATGGCGCCCTGCAGTCTGCACTTGTCCGGGGCTCTCTGATGGTTCAGGGGATCAGCCAGGGCTGGGCACCACTGGTGTACGCCTCCCAGTTCCCCCAAAGTGGGCCTGTGGGCCCAGCTGCTTTGTGTGGCTTGCAGGAGAGTGGGTTGCTTTTAATAAATAGAATGCTGTGTCTTAGGAAGGATGGAGAAATCTGTAAATCACAGATAAGAGACTCTGGCTGATAGACGAGGGGGGTCCCCAGTGGGGGTATGGGCTGGGGTGGAGAGGAACTTTCTATAAAGCGGGGGGGGGGGGCAGGGGGAAAGAGAGCCAGAAGTGCTGTGATGAAGTCAATCTACTAGGTGGTTATTATATGCTGCTCCACATCCGTGCCTGGCCCAGCTGTCATGGACCCGCTGAGAGGATGCTTCTCATTTCTCCAATCTTGCCTTCTGGACTGATGGTCTGGTGGCACCAGGTATCCGAGATTCTTCAGGAATCCCGGGGTCTCCTGGCATCTCTGAGTTCTCTAAAGTGGTTGGCATTGTGGGTTCTAAATACACACCCCGAAACAGGAAAAACAGTACAGTCTGCACGTGTCTCAGGACCAAAGGTGAACCGTGGTCCTCGCTGAGAAACTGGCTCCATCAAATTCCACTGCTCAGCCTCGCCACCCTCCCCCATGTGCTGGTTCCTGGGGTGGTCTCCCTCACTGGCCAGACACCTTCATACATATCACATAGCAGGTGTTTCTAATCCCGTCTTGGGCTTCCCTGTTCTCTCTTCCATCTCAGAAACTCCCGACTGAACTGGAAATGTCTTAGAATAACTGTATCAAGTTGTATTAATACCCGGAGTCTTAAATTTGTGATCTACAGTTCTGAGTCGCCCATCCAGCACTTCATTTTCTCTTGCTGCCTGTTGTTGGGGGAGAGCTGTTGGTTAATTGGGCTTCAGGAAACATAGCCAAGGATGGATGTATGTGGATCCTCCAGCCCCTCATGGTCTGGCCCAAGGACCCCCCTCGCTCCCCAGGCTGCCTGGCCCCATCTCCCCCAAGAGGAGCCGAAACTCACAGAGGCCCAGGGGGAAAGGAAAGTCCACACCCCTGTCTACCAGCAGATGTACTGAGCCCCCAGGCCTGCACTGGGAGGGCAGCGCCCCAGCCAGGGGAGCAGAGACCCGCATAGCCACCCTCCCCCAGGGGAGCGGCAAGCATCCCAGTGCCTACAGCTTGTTCTTCCAATAGCCGTTTACTCAACACCTACTATGACCTAGAACAAAAGATCCAGCATTGACAAGGACATCCACATCTACCTCCACACCTCCAGCCCATTCTTCCCTCCAAAGAGTGCTTTTCAGACAAAGCAAATTCAATCATGTCCGCTACTTGTTTCAGTCCTTAATTTAATCAACTGGTCAAATACCTCCTGGGGCACGGAGGCCGATGTCACTCCCATTGCCCCCCACACGGGCCCTTCCAACCAGGGGCATGCCCACCACCCCTTCTTTCGGTCCCTGAAGGCACTCAGCCACGTCAGTGAGGTTGGGATGGGGTCTGGCAGGGGCGGGGCTAAGTCAAGCTCAAAGACCCGGCAGCCAGGGACCCTTCCCTCAGGAGGTGGTCTCTAGTGGGTGCCTACTGCTCTGTGGTTTGCTCATTTTAAGTATTAATAAGGGCTGAGGGATGTCAGCCTGTTTTCTCTATCGCCTGCAGAGGTTTTCAGACATGGGGGTTTCTGGCACCCCTCCCTATGTCAACTCCAAGGACTGGAATGAGGAGGGGAATGCAGGAGAGCAGAAAGCTTACCAACAGCATGCCTCCCTCCCAAGGGTACTATCCCCACGCCCCTCCCCATCCCGTGCCCACCCCTGTGTAGAGGGGCCAACACAGCCAATGAAAATATAATGTGGCCAGCTAAATTTGTACTCCAGACAAAAAAAAAAAGAAAAGAAAAGAAAACAACGTTTAGAGGAAGTACATCCCATACAACATTTGGCAATATTTAGAATATACTTATTCTTTCTTTTGTAAAAAGATTTCCTTATTTATTTTACAGAGAAAGCACACGGGGTGGGGGGAGGGCCAGAGGGCAAGAGAATCTCAAGCAGACTCCATGCTGACTGTGGAGCCTGACACGGGGCTCGATCTCATGACCCTGAGATCACGACCTGAACCAAAACCAAGAGTCAGACACTTAACCGACTGAGCCACTCAGGCACCCCTGGGATATACTTATTCTAAACAATTACTGTTTATCCAAAATTCAAGTTTGCCTGGGCATCCTGGATTTTTTGTGGAACTGTTCTCCACCCCGCCCCCCCCATGGCACGTGGCCTCTGCCTCTACTGTGCCTGGGCTTCCCCCCTTCTCCCTGACTTCAGGATCTTGGAGGGCAAGCCGGGGCAGGCCACCCTGGAGTTCACCCTCCCTCCCGAGGGTCCTAAGGAAGCAGAGGTCCCACAAGTATTTCCTAGTGCCCAAGACAGATGAAAAGGAGAGAGAGAGAGACAAAGGCCATGAATAAAGAAAAGTGGGGGAGGCCTGGCTGGTGGGACCCTGCTGCCTGCCGCATCCTGGCCACGCACCTGCCTGGGAGCAATGGGGTCTGAGGTGTGGCCTGCGGCTTGGATGCCTCTAGGGGCCTCATGCAGCCCAGCCAGAGAAGAGAGGCCTTTAATGCTCCAAGCAGAGTGGCGAAGACAGGAGTCCTCCCCCAGCAGGCGAGAACAGGCACCTGTCCCTTTAACAGGCCAGGCCCTTGCCGCCCCACAGCTGTGGCCACCCCATGTGAATGGCTGCTGGAGAGAGGACAACATCTGGGATTTTTCAAAGCAATGATTCAGCCTGGATGTGTTCAGAAACCTCACCAGGAGTCCAAATGATTATTTCCACCTTCCCATCTTCCTCTGGAATATTCCTTCCCTCTCCCCTCCCCCATGCATCACCTGACTCCTATCCCCATCCTGGTTCTGGTTTTCTTTATGAATCTGCCAGCAGGAGAAGCCAAAGCAGAATGAAGGGGAACAGGGAACGTGCACCAGCTGGAGAGAAGCAGCATCTCCTCCCCCCAGGGCCAAGGACAACATTCTCTAGGAACAAACAAGACTGTGGGGGTGGGAAACAAGGCAGAGAACAGAAACACCAGCCCCAGCCACTCCAGCTTGTGAGGAAAGGGTGCCGGCCCCCGGGGACCTGCTGCCCAAGAGACTACGTACAGGGCTCCAGGGAACGGAGTGAGCAAGAGAGCCATCCAGAAGGAGGAATCAGGAGGTTGTTTAAAATCACTCACGTGCTCATTGAACAAGAATTTCCTGAGCAGCTACTATGTGGGTGCTGGGGAACCAGTGGTGAGCAAGACGGCAGGGTTGGTCAGCTGAGTCCTTCTCAGACCACACGGGGATCTTGTTAAGGGACAGATTCCGAGTCAGCAGGCCTGGCGTGGGGCTTGGATTCTGCCTCTCCCCCAGCTCTCAGATGGACAGATGGGGTGACCTAAGCAGCGTGCTGGTCGCCAACTCTGCATCCTGGCAGCTCCTGAGGGGTTCTGAAAACCCAGGTCCCCCCCATACAGATCCTGACCTGTTAGCTGAGGTCTCAGCCTGCTTGACGGGGATTCTGAAAGCACCCAGGTCAAGAACCATTCCTGTAATGGGAAACGTGGTTCTTTAAATAGCTCACCGGACTGTTAGTTGTTGGGGTGCGTTGTGCAGGACGTGCAAAGGACAGGAATGGAGTGCTTAAGGACAAAAGGGAGGGGTCTTAAGTCCCACATTCTGAATGCGTAGAAGTTGAGGTGACGGCAATGCAGGGACAGGGACAGGGACAGAGGGAACCAGATCGGCAGCGGCCCTGAGGCTGCGAGGGCAAGGTGTGGGACCAGGAAGAGGACAGGGAGCCGGAGTATCAGAAATGTAGGGAAGACGCTTGAGGTGCAGGGGAGGCGGCTGGGCCAGGCAGTGGCGGGGGGCGCTTCTGGAGCTCCAGCCATCTTCCCAAAGCTGTGGGAACCCCTGGAGGGGTTTTGAATGCAGGAGTAACAAGATCAGATTTACTTTTTAGAAGTATGACTGACTTCAGCTTAGAGAAATGGGTTGAGTTGCACCAGAAAAAGAGAGAAAAGAGCAGTTTGTGTCTCCATCACTCAACCTCTGAAAAAGCCAAGTCTAAATGAGACTAAAACCTACAGAACCGGGGTGCCTCCTCTTCACATCAAGATGGGGTAGGGTCACTTCCATCTTCTGGGAAAGAGATGCGCCCCAGCCCCACGACCCAAGGCTTCCTGAGAAATTTCAGACTTGCCAGCCCCCAAAATCAAGTGAGCAAATTCATTAAATCTCTTGATACGGATAATGATAATGAGACAAATTATAGATTATATAGACACGGATGGGGTGGGGGTGGGGATGGAGGTGGGGTGGGAGGGAGGTGGGGGTGGGGATATATAGAGTTGTCCTGTTTCTCTGGAGAACCCTGACTGGCACAGATACCCAGAACTCTGGCCTCAGGTGCTTCTAATCTCCTCTCACCTGGCCACAGTGTGATCCATCCAAGTATCCACCTCTCCATCATTAAAATAGGGTCTGTGGAAGCCCCAATCCGGGTCCCACAGGCCTGAAAAGGATGGAGGGGAGCCCAAGCCTGCAGAACCCACACGCTGGTAGAACCCTCCGACGGGAACGTCCCACCCCAGGCCCCATCGCAGCTTCTGACTCAACATCTGAGAGATGACCTTGTTTTGACGAGGAGAGAGGGAGGTGGTACAGAAAATGTCCATCTTCCCACTCCCGGGATTTAAACTCCCCAAAAATTAGATTTCCCAACAATCCGGGCTGGAACAGAAAAGCAGGGAGTGAGAAACACATTTGAGAACCTAGTGGTGCGTAGGGTTGCCAAAGAGACCTGGGTCTACAAACAGGGTTCCCTTAGTGGGGAAGCAGTAGGGCCCCAAAGATGGAAGAAGGTAATGGATTCATTACCTACCCAAGTGGACTCAGCCGGGCAAGAAAACATCCTACAGGGAAAAGGAACACCATCTGAGACTGTCTTTGAGCTGATAACTTAAAAACTTATCATCGAATTTGAAGAAATGAACTCAACTAAAAACCATTTTAATGTTATTATATGGGGGGAGAAAAGACCTCTTGTATTTCTAGTGCCAAGGTCCCATGATAAGAGGCAGAAGTTTCCAAAAGCACAGTGTTAAAAGCGATAGGCACGTGGTTTGCCAATTAAGATCCCCCTTGCCGGCACACACATCTTGTGGCTTATCATTTCTGTTTCAGAATTGGCTCCCGCTCCTGCAGCAGCTGGTCAACCCGCCTCCTCCCTGGAAACCCAGAGAAGGGGAGGCGGGGGCTGGGGAAAGGCAGGGGGAGACCGGCCTCACCGAGACTGGAGTACGGTGCTCTCTGGACCAAAGTAGCATCGGGCTGAAGAACCCTTTGCGTCAAAGCTCTGATCGATAGCCAGTGTAGGTCCCTTGGCACAAGGGTGCCTCTGGACCACTGCCACAGGGGATGGATCTGCAAGGACCGCTGTGTAGACCCAGCAAGGGCAGCAGTGCCCACAAGCTCCTAAAAATAAGCATCCGCTCGGCTCGGGATCCTGCTGCCCTTCCACCTGGCCCCAGAGTATCCTCACTTCCTGGGACTGGGAACTGGCTGGCTTGCCAGCGGGCAGGAGGCAAATGGTTGGAGAGGGCTTTGTGGGGAGGGAGGCAGTGCGGGAACCTGTCCAACATAAAGGGCTGCTCTCGGTGCTTCCCTCTCATCTCCCCCACCCACTGGGGGTTTGGGCAATGCCAGAGCAACCACAAAGTCCAGGGAAATCAGAAGCTCTGTAACCATCCCAGCTCTGGGGAGTGCCAGGCACCAGTCCTATCCTCAGATAACTCCTGGTTAGTCGGAATGCCAAGCAGGCAGATGGCCAGGTATACAGCAAACTGTGTGAACACAGCACTTGCTTCCCCAGCCTGAGGCCCCCTGGGCTTCAGGTACCTGCCTTTCCTCCTCTGTGTGGCCACAGTTAGGGAGGTGGCTTGGGGCGTGTGCACACAGGCCTGTCCCCTTCCCTGGATGCACCAAGTGAAGGCTAAGACCAGTCAGCCATCCTGGAGCCCTCTCTGGGCCACAAAACCTACACAGGGACAAGCCTTTTCCACCCTCAACAGAGACTGTTTGCTGGGATGTCGCTTGAATCCCTAACACCTATGGGAAAGGAAGTCCCTGGCATGGCTTTAAAAATAATAATCCTAGGGGTGGCTTGGCGGCTCAGTCGGTTGAGCATCTGATTCTTGATCTCAGTTCAGGTCTAGATTTCAGAGTCATGGGTTCAAGCCCTGCACTGGGCTCCACGGCCAGCGTGGAGCCTGCTTAAAAAATAATCATAATCATAAAATAACACACACCAATACACAGCTTCTTCCGGAAAGCTGAGGCACAGGTAGCTGGTGACCGACCGGTGGGTCATTCCCAAATTCCACCGTCCTCCCAGCACAGGACCTCCACCTGTGGCCCACGCCATCACCCCATACTGCTGCTGGCACAGCTGTGGCCACACGGGCTGCAAACGCCCTGGTTTGTACACCCGCCTAAAAGCAGGGGTGTAGAAGGGCTGTGTGCCTTTAGACTCCCAGCCTCTAGCCGCCATCACAGGGAATGCACTCGAGACAGACAGAGGAGCCAAGGATCCCACACCCCTTCCTCGCCCTGTGACCCTGGCCTCCTGGGCCTCAGTTTCCTCTCTGTCAAGTGGGGCCAATGGTGTCTACCTCACTGGCTTGCTTTTGGGACCCCATGAGCTGGCGTATGTGTAAGTCCCTGATGCATTCTTTCATTGATCTCAACCAATGGCTGAGCCTTTCAGGAGCAGGCCCCACACTGGGTTTTGGAGACACAGGGAAGACTAAGACCCCTGGCATTACAGAGGGCAGATGCATGTCAAATAATGCACCACAATGATTGCACCACAGCTGTGGTCAGAGCTGCAAGGACATCTATAAGGGGTATGGGAAAACCTAACTGGGACCTCTGGGCAGGGGTAGTCAAGGAATGCTTCCTTAAGGACGTGACATTGCCAGACTGGGTTGGGACTAATGACAAGGTAAAGGGGGAGAGGAAGGTGAGCACTCCAAGCAGAGGGAACCGTCTGTGCAAAGGCCCTGAGGCACCAAAGAGTGCAGCCTTTCTGAGGAACTACAAGACCAGGAGGAAGGGAGGCTCAAGGAGTGGCTGCTAAGGATTTTCATCTTTATCCCGCCAACAGTGGGAAGCCATTAAAGCATTTAAGCCATGAATCAGTATGATCATATTTGCATTTTTCAAAGATGCTCTGCCCACCCCACCCCCAATTCACTTCCCACTCTGCAGCCAAAGCCTGTCAGGCAGGTGGGAAGCGATGGACACAGTCGAGGCTAGAGAAGGCTGTGTCTGTGGGAAAAGGGAGAAGCAAACAGAACCAGAGAGACAGAGAGATGCAGGATAAGTTGCGGGCCGCTGGCCTGCACAAATGGGGAGGGGGGGACAAAGCTGCTATCCTTGGAAATGGAGAGGACCAGATCTGAGGGGAGGCCTACTTGTTTGGACCTGTCGAGTTTGAACAGGGTGCAGGAAAAGGCCCAGGCATTCAGATGTAATGCAGAAGAGGACTACGTGGTGTGGTGGCTGACGATCTGGCACGTTCGCGATCCCAGAGCAGAGACAGCACGGGGAGGGGGTCAGGGCACAAGGAACCCCGAACAGTACAGGGCTAGTAGAGAGGACAAGCCCAGGAAGTGAGTGCGGTGTGGACAGCTGAGGGCAGTGGGCCCTGAGAAGGGAGAGCTGATGTTAGGGCAGGTTCAGTGGAGGGCTGAGCTGGGAGCCGGGACACAATCCTCCACCCTGAATGTCCGTGTGTCTCGGCAGTGCCGACCCCCCATGGCCAAATCCAAAAGCCTGCAGACCAGCCTTCCCATCAGCCAGGCCATCCCTTCAAGACGGGGCTGATTCCCAGCACCCATATTCCATCGGACGTAGACTGATGGCAAAAGTGCCCGACTGCTCACACCTCCATGTAAACACCCGCTTTGCAATGGGACCTTTTAGCCCCTCCCACAAGGAGGCGGGGTCTATCTCCTCACCCCCAGAATCAGGGCTGGCCTCCTGACACTTGGGCTGAAAGACACCTGGGAAATGGTGGTGTGCGGCTCCGAGCCTGGGCCTCCCCGGGCTATGCTCGCTTCCATTTTCTGCCTAGCCTTCTGGAGGATGAAAACCCACATGAAGTAGAACCCAGTCGTCAGTGCCCCCGGCCTCCTGCCCACCCACCAACTGACCAGAGATGCACGAGTAAGCCCGACCAAGATCAGCACAAGTGCTTGGCTGACCCACACACTCACGAGCAAGAAGAAACAACCACTGTTTCATGCTGCTGAGTTTGGGGACTTGTCTGTCATGCAACAGTAGCTAACTAATACACACTTCCCCCTAAAGGCATGAGGATGCCCCACGCCTTCATCCCGCTTCTGCGTACTGGATAAAACCCAACAGAGACCTGCAGCTAAATCCACTCTGGTAGGGTTTAGAATTGATTTACTTGGTGAGATCTTTGGTTTAAATTTTTCTTTTCATGCATTTTCCATCAGAAATGGAAGGAGCCACTTGGATGGCCCCTGCAGAGTTCTCAGAAGCATCTCGTCCTGGGTTTCTCCAGAGAGGCTTGTTTTGTTTGTTGGAGAGTGTATTCTCTTGCAGCTTTTCAAATGTTCCATTTTGCTCTGACGGCAGCCAGGGCATTTGATCGCATGAGAGATGGTGATGTGGTTGCAATTGCTGTCAATATTCCTTTTATGACTCTGAATTTGCATCTGTGCGAGGCTGGTAATTCTTATCTGAATGCCAAGCACAAATAAGTGAAACTTATTTAAAATAACTGGGAAAATTCCATGCTGGAGGTTAAAAAATTTTTTTTTCCTTTTGCTGCTGCAGATGAAGAAGCTGGTCCTGGCAAGGCCATTTGAAATTGACTCAACAACTGGCCAGACCCAAAAATTCTGTGGCAGGTGCGGGCAAGGCAGAATGACAGAAAACAGAGACCCAGAATGCCCACCCTTCGGTGCACAGATTCCCCAGGACCTCCCCCCCCGCCAGCCCCGGGAATGAGGAGAAGGGCACAGTGCTAACATCATGAGTCACTGTACGGTGCCCCTGCCCACACACATGGTCATCTGTGGTCCTCAGAGCATCCTTGTGAGGGGTGCAGGGTCAGAGGTGCGTGATGCCACGTGGCATGGCAGTGACAGCCGGTTCCCAAGACCTCTACCCTGCTGTTCTTTGCAAGAGGCAATGGTAGGGGTTCTGCTTTTTTAATCCTAACGTGGGGCCATCTGATCTACTGGCCACATTAATGGGCCAATCCTTCTGATCGGGGCAGGGAAGGGGTCGTCACTGCAGTGTCATGACCAGGAGCATACAAGCATCATCCACCAACCTGCAGGGCTGTCTGGCCAGGTTCCCCCCACTCCAGCCCAGGACTGCAAAAGTCACCCGTCAGAGGGCCAGCCCGAGAGCCTCTTCCAGCAGCACGGGCCAGGTGTAACAGCCTGCCTGGGAGCCCCCCACCCCGCCCTGCAGGCTCAGCTCTGCTTCAGGATCTCCTCGGCAGCTGGCGACCTCGGACTCTGTTGGCCAAGGGTGGAGTCTGGCCTGGGAACCTGCATTTTTCAAGACACACGTTGTTTCAGATGCAGGGGGTCCAGGGACTACACCTTGAGAAGTGTGGCTGTAGAGGAGAGGCTCTGAGCCCCCAGAGGAAGAATAGGCTATGTTGCCAGGAAATCACAGGACCCCCTTGGAGGAAGGGGAGAGGCTGTGGGAGAACAGAGGAAGGAGCCCCTGGAGGAATCAGGGCAGGACTGCATCAGGAAGAAGGAGACATCTGAGCTGGGTCTTAAAGCCCAAGGAGAAGTTTCTAGGTGGCGGGGTTGTGGGGAAGGTGTCCGGATCTGGCTCTTGAGCCCACAGTAATGTGTATAAACAAGCACCTGTGAGCCTTAACGCGGGCCAGGCCCCCAGCAGGCCCTTCCTCGTGTGTGTTCTCTTCCCCTCAGCAACTGGTCTTTTACGCCCCGGGAACGCTCACTACAAGAAGACCCCCGGGGCTTCATCCTGCCATCCGACTGAAGCCTTCCCGAGGGCAGGCTCAGTGTAGAACCCTCAGGCCGCTCTGAGTGACAAGCACCGGGCCTTCCCAGTCAGGAAAATAAATAATGGGTTTATCAACTGCCCCCCGAATTAGAATTAGGAAGGAATCTGCAGGCTCTGCCCCACCCCCACCCCCACCATTGCTGCTCGTTTCCCCAGAAGTGAAGGGCCCGCCAAGGACTCTGCCCTGAAACGCAGTCCTGAGCTTGGTGGCTCCCAGGCTGGCTGTGTGAGGGTCCTGGGGCGGCCCTAACAAAGTAGCACCAGTATGGGGCTAACAACACCAGGAGTCTCCTCCCTCACCATCTGGAGCAGCAGGGCCATGTTAGCAGCACGCTGGTGCCCTCTGAGGCTCTGAGGGAGGTGCTGTCCCAGCCTCTCTCCCGGCCTGGTGTGCTGCAACCCCCCTGCGTCCCTCCCCTCCCATGCCCTCACGTCAGCTTCCCCGTGTGCATGTCTAGTCCAAATGTCCCCTTTGACGAGGACACCAGTCATACTGGATCAAGGGCTCACCCTAATGACCTCATTTTAACTTCATCCCTGTAAAGACCCTAATTCCAAAGAAGGCCACATTCTGAGGTCCTGAGGATTAGAACACAGCTTTTTCAGGGGACACGATTCGTCCCTCCCCCCCCCCCCCGGCTCCTGTGCCCTGCCCTGGGAGCTGTCGGAGCCGGAGATCCCCCACAAGGGGCCTAAGGAAGCAGTGGGGATGGGACGGGCTGCCGGCAATAGGGCACCCTGGTCAGTCCCTGCATAACCCCGCACACACGTGGGTGTCTACCTCTCCAGGCCTAAGGCCCCAGCGCCGCTGGGTGGGGAGGACTGTCAGTTCCATGGTGGATGCCAGTGTTTGATATGGAGATTTTGGCAGTGAGAATGGATGTGCCTCGGTTGAGAGGTTTATGTAAAATGACAGCTTTTGGAAAATGAAGTCCTCAGATTGAAAACAAAACAAGAAAGGAAGGAGAAGGAGGGTCACAGGGAAAGCACCCTCGACCCCTAGCCGAGCAGCCCCTCCCTGTGCATTTCCTGACAGCTGGGTCGGGGACGCAGCAGCCCCCGGGGCTGTGGGACCCCCAGAGAGAAACCCCTGCATCTGGGGCTGCTTCCTCTTCCCCTCCATTTGCCCTAACCTGCCCCCCCCCCAGTTTCCCTCCCCCTGCACTGCCCCCAGCACACACACCCCTCATTTACTGTCCTGATCCCTGACCGGGACAAGGACCCCAGGTGACAGGCCCGGGTAGGGACAGCCACACACTCAGACTGTAAAGGAGACTCCAGTGAGTCCTTCTTGGGAAGCCCACAAAAGCACAGGATTGCACATAATTGCCCTTTGTTTAAGAGGCAAATGAATATTCCTGCAGAGCATTCTTCACACAGATAAGCTTCCAAAAATTGCCATCAATTTGTTGCCAAGTTTGGGACTGTTACTTCCTTCCCAACCCCCTCAGATATTTTTTGTAATGGCCTGAAATGCAAACTGCCTTCCCTGGTGGCCCTTTGGGGCTAGAACGTTGGCTGAAGGCAGGTCACCCAGCCACGAGGATGGAGCCGGCTCCTCCAGGAAAGAAAGGTGAAGGTCAAGGATACCGATGAAAGTCACTCTGGGCACACAGCACTCACAGTGAAGCAGGTAATAGCCCCTGGCACCTGTTTCACCTGGTGCCCCATCTCTGTTCCCTGGTGTCCAGATGGCCCCTGCTCACCAGAAGGGAATGGCGGACACAGGGACACCCACTCAGCCTTGGGAGAGAGGTTCTTGCCGTGACCCTTGTCACAGAAGAGGACTAGCACAGACCCTACCCCAAACCTCACAGAAATCTCCAATGAACCTCTTACGAGCAGAGGCACTCAAGACTGGGGCCAACTTGCCAGAAATCCCAGGGGTCCTACTTCCCAGGGGCACAAAGTAGGCCTTGGCCAGCTTCTGAAGACAAACCACTTCCAAGGCACTGCTGGGCTCCTGGAAGGAGGGGTCCCTTCCACCAGGTGAATTTTCAGTACACAGTGGCATCATGCAGGGCTGGTTGTCCCCATCTCCCCACTTTGCTGTCCCAGGACAAGGATCCAGGGCTGGGGATGAAGTCCTGCCATGAGGGGTGCGCCCAAGAGAGACATCTGCCCTGGGTCCCAGTGGCCGGCAGCCATGGAGGTATGTCCACCATGGGAGCAGGGAAGCCAGGGGCCAC
The DNA here is from genome assembly GCF_002201575.2 of Neomonachus schauinslandi. Lineage (NCBI taxonomy): Eukaryota > Metazoa > Chordata > Mammalia > Carnivora > Phocidae > Neomonachus > Neomonachus schauinslandi. The sequence continues at coordinate 57,152,831 of NC_058417.1, forward strand.
GGCTTTGGGAGTCCCTGCTGGAATGAGCCCACCCGCTCCAGAGGCTTTGTTTTTCTTCCAACTCTGAGTACTGGTCACAACACTTTGTCTTTCTAGAATTCTTAGGGATGGGGGTGGGCGGGGGGAGGGATGCCATTCCCCATGACCAGTCCTGGCACCCAAAGGAAGAGCTCCCAGCGAGGCTCCGCCCATCACAGAGGCAAGGACACCTGTGTCCAGACTCATCAGTCCACAGACATTATTGACCACCTACTGTGTGCCAGGCGCAGCCCCAAGTGATGAAAGCCCCAGTCCCGCTCCGTCCCGCTCCGTCCCGCTCCGTCCCGCTCCTGAATTCAGGCCTCAACAGTAGCAGGTGTTCTGAAATACAGCCTGGGACAGGGTTTGGGAGTGATCCCGGGAAGCCAGAGCAAAGGATCAGGAGCCTGAGATGGGGACGGAAGAACGGTGTGTGTGTGCCTATTTATGTAGTGTTAACGAACTGTTCGCCCTCTGGGCGACTGGGGCTCCATCCATCGGGGACCCTCCAGGGAAACACGTAGATCAGCCCCATCCCTGGGATAGTGGAGAGGCTGGGGTGAGGGTGGCATTTCCCCCCAACCTGTCCCCCGTGGTGGAGGGCTGCCTGAGCGCATTAAGTCCCCACACCTCAGCTGCTCCGTTAGCGTCTAAGCGAGCCCCCCTCCCTCCAGACAGAGCTCGGGGGCAGAGAAGCCAGGCTGGTTGACCAGGAGCCGCCAGCACGCAGGGGAGCTGAGCAGCCATGGCCAATGAGAGCTGAGCCCAGAGGTCTCCGCGCACACGCTCTCCCGAGGCGGTCCCAGGAGGCCCAAAACGAGGTGGTTGTCTAGTTCCGGGAACACATATGCCCTCCACCCACCCTCGGCCCCCAGCCTGTCCCCTGAGGGCCAGCTTGTCAAGTACCCCACCATGAGACTGGTCACTGCAGGACCGACTGATAAGTGTGTGTGTCCCCCTACCACCGACTTCGTATGTTGAAACCCAACCTTCAATGTGACAGTGTTAGGAGGTGGGGCTTTGGGGAGGTGAGTAGGTACAAAGGCGGAGCCCTGGGTGAATGGGGTTAGTGCCCTTATAAAAGGGACCCCCGAGACAGCCCATCTATGAACGAGGAGGTCCTCTCCAGACTCCGGATCTGCTGGCAACGTGATCCTGGACTCCGAGCCCCCACAGCTGTGAGAGAAGTCAGCGTGCGTTGTCTGTAAGCCCCCCAGTCTGTGGTGTGCTGTCACCGCCACCCCAAGGACTACAACACCAGGCAGGTGCACCCCGCATATCCAGAACCTTCTCCTCCACTAGCAGGATCACCTTGGGCTTAATCCCAAGGCCCTGTTCTCCGCCCCTCCCCACCTCCCTGCCCTGAAGGAGCCAGGTACACCCCACCGCCTTGCACCCCTGCTCCCACGTCCCCCGCAAACCTGCCCAAGCAGCCCCCAGACCACCGCGTGCTGAGCAGCACCAACAACCAGACAGGAAGCGTAACTGCGGAGCCTGGCAGAGCGAGGAGGGACCCCAGCCCCTCAGTCTACCCAAGAAATTCCCACGCCAGACCAGGGACAGAGTCGCCCCCATCCTTCCCCAGCTGCCCCCACTTCCTTCCCCCTCCTGCTTTGCTGTTTTTTTTTTAACTAAACTTCTTTTGTTTTTTGAGGATCCCTTCATGTGTGCACGCCCGCACACGCATGTCGTTTTTATTCCAATCCTTCAATGAGGTCTTTGCTGAGAATTTACAATTCCCCTGTGGCCTCAATCTTGCAAAGATTGCTTTTTAACGCTGTTAGGCCTTAATTCTAATAAGCCTCCTCTTTATTACAGAACCAGGTCACATTTCCTTGACACCGCCAGAAAATCTTTCTTCAGCCGGGAGGGGTGGGGGGGGGAGAGGGACAGAAAGACGAAGGGGCAGGGAGACAGAATTGGAGAGGAATCCTCCCTTAATTTGATGGAATTCTGAAATAATCTCATTTCTGGGAACCAGGGTGGCCTGACCGCTTTAGATAACTCTATGATACGACTGTGTCTCCTACCAGCATGCGTTTTAGTTTTGCGTCTTGATTTGTAAATGACAAGAGGAGGAAGGGGCAGCAAGGGGACCTGCCGGCCATGCCAGGCACGCGTCCAGCCTCCGCCCTGGACAGACGGTCATCTGCTCTGGCCCAGTATGCGTTCTCTCGCCAAGCTGCTCCGGTCCTGAGGGCCAGCAGAGGAAACAGAAGAACAGCACCAGCAGGCTCTAGGACAGAAACCAAGCCCACTCAGAGGAGAGGCAACAGGCGGGTCTGGACACCTGGGAACCCGTGCATCAAACTATCCCTCCTCCTGGCCTCACCCCTTCCTGAGAGAGCAGGTTTTAAAGGTTTGGGGCTATGGTGGGAGATGCAGCTGAGGATCATGAAGCTGATTTCTAGCTGCGTTCTCAGGACAAAAGGACAGCAGTGTTTATTAAGCACCCACTATGTGCCAGAGAGGGGAGAGGCTGTGCCCCCTTCCCCCACTGCTTGTCGCTGGAAGTGGAAGGAATCCAAGAGTGTGCCAGAATGCTCCTAAAACCCGTGAGGGGCTTTCTGAGACTGAGGGTGTGTGTCCAGGAACAAGGCCTTCATTCTAGAAGGTTCTGCACGTGGAGGGGCCCCGGGGCCCACCGAAGGACAGAGAATGAAATAAACTGTTGTCTGTTCTCAAGATCCCAAGAGGTTCTCTGGAGCTTCTTTTCCTCGTTGTCAACCAGTCCCTCTCAAAGGCCTGCCCTTTCCCTGCACGTCAACTTGGGGAACCAGTCATTCCTGTGGGGCGCCCCAGGACCCCAGACGAACGCAGCGAACAGAGACCATCCCAGGCCTGTGGCCGTGGGACCCCCGAGCGGTGGGAAGCCTCTCAGCCCCTGCTCCTGTCCCTGAGCCCGTGTGACCCCACAGCGCTCTTCTGGGAGGGCAGTAGGAGCACAGCCAACGGTTTAAATATAAAATTTAAATCGATTCGACGTCTAATGTGAGGCACCTTCGCAATCAAAGGTCTTTTTTTAAACTTTGGTGCCAAAGAGCAGCAGTGCCCAGGCCAAGGTGCAGCCTTCCGGGCCCCACGGATGGTGCGGGATGTTCTGTGCGGCCCAGGGCACAGGGGCATGGGCTCCCAGAGCAGCCCCTCCAGCCACACAGGGGCCTGCCCCCCTAACTGAGCCTCCCGCCCCGGAGCCCCAGCCCCTCACCCAGCGAGAGCGTGGACAAGACAAGGACAGGGCATGTGCATATATTCACGTTACATGGACTGTTCACCATCGCTGTCATGACAGATGGTGGATACACCCCTCCACGCGTCTAAAGCATCAGCACAAAACCCGCTGTCTACTCAGACCATCCCCTTCTGCAGGGGCTTCTTAGCAGTGGGCGGCCTGGGAGAGGCGGGCGTGCCCACCGTGCGGCGGGGAGGGTGGCGCTGGGCGGGATGGGCTGGCACGTCCCTCCGTGCCGGCCGCCAAGTCACGCGGGGTCCTCATGGGTTCCAACAACCCTCCTAGGGGGAGCAAGGTGGCAGCCCTTGGCCCGTGGACAACAGATTCTTGGATTCCACAAAATATAATTGTGAAGACCAATCTGCCAGCACAGAAATATGCAGCATATTCACAAGCTAAATATAAATAATATTGATTCGTCTGCCATCTTGAATTATCCATGTCACTTCTGTTTTCCATTAGCATCAATAATCACAAGCTGACGCCCCTGTGGATGGCGACATTGCCCTCCAAAGGACACAGCCAGCCCCAGGGTCACGCACCTACAGGAGTGATGGGCTGCCTTCCAGAACAGCCTGCCACCTTCTAGAACAGTCCAGCACCTTCCTAGGAATTTTCCCTCCCCTACATCTACTCCTCACTCCAAGCCCAGCAAAGAGGAGCAGCTCGAAGGCACATCTGAGAACCCCCCTTCTAGAGGCACTCTGTTCTCTTTGGCGGCCGACCCTGGTTCCGGGGAGGAAGGGGCACGCAGTCCAAGGTTCGCTCCCCGCTGAAGGGAAGGAAGCTGATATGGTTGGATGCACAGCCCAACCAAACCCGCGGGGCACCGCCTCACTCTTGCCAACCGCAGGGCCAGAACCAGGGCCCATTTCCTCTCCAGGCCAGGAACCTCAGTAGCTTTCCTACAGATCAGCAGGGCCCTCCGGCAGCAGCCCCCACCCCCACCCCCAGCCCCAGGGCACACAGTGTGCCCACAGCATGGCCAGAAGGCGGCCCAGGCCTCCTGCATGCCCTCCCACACCAGCGAGACTCCGCACAGCTGTTAGCAACAGATAGAATGGGGTGCAGAAACCCACATGGGCCGCTCGCCAGCCGGCCCAGCCAGGATGCAGGGCTCACAGGGCACACGGTTCACCCCACCCAGCTGTCAGAACGCCCACAAATACTGATTGGGAACCTACCGTGAGTAGATAACCATCCTGTGCGCTTTGCAGAAAACAGGGTCCCTGCCTTCGAAGCATTTACGATCCAATGTGGGAGACAGATGTGCAAACACCTACTGGGATCTGTCATTTCTCATTCTTCTTCAACAGTGCCAATTACAACTCCCAGAGAAGTGCCATGAAGACAGGGACAGAGGGAGCCATGAGGAGCAGCTCTGAGGACGGCTCTTCGTGTCCTGTGTGTGAAAGTATGAGAGCATTCCACATGCCCAGCCACCTTGGACACAGCCACAGAGGTAGCTCTGACCCCGGCTCACAGAAGAATCCAGAAGCTCCCCATCTGCCTTCACCGTCTACCTGACCAGCCAAGCAGCTCCTAGGATTCTCCAGGAGAAATGGGGGTCACCCCTGGCCTCAGCACCCCACTGCCAGCCATGTGTACGTAAGCACTTCATGAAGAGACCCCAGGGCTCCTGGACTCACTCAGCCCCCTTAAGCCAGGGCTCATGGCAGTCAGACTGCCTCTCATCCGTGGAAGAGCAAGCCTGGCACAAAGTGGGGAATCGGCTTCCGCAAGAGGCCAAGCCAGCCCAGCCATGCCCAAGGGGCTCAGGCTGCCAGTGGCATGAGCAAGGACCACCGTGCAAGGGGAGAGAGGCGTGGCCCTCCGGGGCAGCTGCACAGCATTTTCTGCTCTCTGCCGGACTGAAGGGAAGGAAACTGGAGACCTGGCTGAAAACAAGCCCTCTGAGGTCCCCGGTGCTGACCCTGAGCCGTGCGGTCATCTGTCACCACGGCCCCCAACACCCAGAATTTACTGCCCAATGTCAGCCCCTGCATCCACTACTGATTGCTGAGTGCCCCCACACAACCCCCGCTGCCTCTTGCCCTCCTGGGAGAACACGCCAGCAGGAGCAGATGCCCCGCAAGTCGCCGGGGCCTCAGGGCCCCCGACACACAGTAGCTGGCCATTCCCTCCATCCCATGGGGGAAGAGCGTCCAGACCCCACAGTGCACGGTGTCAGGGCGAACCGCTTACGCACAGCCCGGTCCCTTCCCTTTTTTGCTGGTGTTTTGGACACACAAGCTGAGCCGGCAGATAGCAGGATGGGGCCTCTATCCATTGTGAGGGCCCTGTTCTCGCAGGGGTAGACGGGAGTCTGGCCAGAGGAATCTGGGTCTGGCTTCTTTCTCCCACCCTGATCCACCCTCTTCCCACCTTCCCTATTGGTTCTCCAAAAAAATCCCCTGCAGAAATTCACCATCCAACAGCATGGTCTGGGCTTGTGTTAGGCAGGCAACAGGTGCCGGATGCTTGGGGTTTTGGCTGCCCTTACACGCATGGCCAGGCACACGTGTGTGCTCCCCGAAGGAACCAGAGCCTGTGCAGGGGCTGAAGCACGCGTGTGTGTGCACACGCACACACACACACACACAGTCCTCGCTGTTAAGGACCTAGAATGATGTATTCTCTGTTCTCCTAGCTATAATTATTTTAGCGTGGGAGACAAATTCTGTCTCCAGTCGCTCAGAAGCACTACATTAGAATATCACATTCTGTGGTCTTGGAAAATCTCTATAGTATCCCAGCCCCTTCCCTCCCTCCATACTGGGGCACAAACAGGCTCTTCAGATGGGTGAACACACCACCGAGGCCCAGCACAGAGGGCTTAATGCCTGCTCCAAGCCGATCTACTTAGAGACCTGGGAACCACGCATGCAGGTAACCATGGCAACTTTGGGGAAGTTAAAAAAAAAATAAGTTTGTGAGCTGTTGGTTGTTATTTGGTGCTTGGGTGGGTTGGGTTCTCTCCTTCTTCTTTAAGATAACAAGGTCCCTGAATAACACTTTTCTGAGTGTTTTGGGTAAGCGTCCAAGGCAGCAGCTGCCTCCAGACGTTTAATTACCTTGTGAGGGGGAAAGCACGTGTCACGTCTGAGCACCACTGTCGCAAGTCTGGGTTCTGTCCTCGGGGCGGGGTGTTCTCCACGGGGTGACCTTGAGCCAGCACGCCTCCCATGTGGGTCCAGTGGCCCGCTCAGCACCTGCCCCCTCCCCAAAAGTCTGGAGACTAGCAATCCAGTTCCCTCGGGTCCCACTCGGGTTTCAGGACACCGCTCACACATCTTCCAAAGTGGGGAGACCCCCTGCCAGAGCCCAGTCCCCGCACACACACACACGCATGCACAGAGGGCCAGCATGCCTGTGCGTGACCTCCATTCCCCCACAAAACCCCATCCCTGCCCACACTCAGAGATGCCAGGGACCCTCAAAGGGCCCCCGTTGCCTCCGTGGGAGCACTGCCCTGGGCACCGGCCCTTCCCGAAGAAGCCAAGCAGGCTCTCGATGCCAAGGGATGGCCTCACGTGTGGATGGGGCGTGCACACCCGCACGCACACCTCCCCCGGTGCAGCGGCCCGCTCGCGGGCCTGTGCCAGCACGGTAAGTCACGGCGGGAGGCAGTGCGCCCCCCCCAGGCGCGCTGCCTTGACTGTGTGCAGAGCACCTCCGCGCGGAACAATGCCGGAGCCCCGCCCACGGCACTGGCTGTAGCTTGTGCGTTGTTTATTACACACGGAAGACAGGCGCTCTGGAGAGCTCTTGACGGCCACTGCGAGGCTCCACGTCCCAGCTGTGGTGCCAACGGGCTGGGCACACGGCTGTGAAGAAAGGAATGATTTTTTTAAAGGCAGAAAAGTCCTAAATGGCCCTTTGAGCGTTTCTGTGCACATAATTGTAGTATCCAAGTTAATGAAAGGCCTGGCGTGCTGGCTGGCTGAATACCCACTAATGCCACAGCCCGCACCTCACGTGGAGCGGCTCCAGCACCGTCACGGAGATCAGACCCCAGTGGGGAGGTGGGAGAGGGCGGGCAGGGAGGTGGGGAAAGCAGGAAATAAAGAGCGTTTCTAGGAATGACAGGACTCCCACGCGGGATCATATCATCAATTAGCCAGTAGGAGGGCCGAGCAGCCCTTGGCATCTCATTCCCACAAAGACAAAGTTTCCTTGAGGAAACTGCCAGAGTCTTGAAGGTGCTGAAATAAGACAACAGAACAAACGAAGAAAGACGGCTGCAGGGCTTGGCTGGTGCTCAGACACAGGTGGGACCCGCCAGGGCCCAAGAGGTGAGCACATATAATGCACACGTGTGCACACACACCACACATGCGCGTTTGCATGTGCATGTGCACACACACCCACATCCATGCACACGTGTGCCACGCATGTGCTCCCACCTCCATACACACACGTGTGTCACGCATGTGTGTGCACACTCTACTGTCAAATTGGGGTCCCCTATTCTGACCCACAAACATTCTAGTCTGTGGCTCTGGCAGGTGCCAGGTGCTAAGGAGACAAACACCCTGCATATGCGTTATCCAGAATTTGCCCCTAAGGCCAACAGCACATCCCCCAAATGCAAGGAGACCCCTAGGGTCTTCAGGCCCCAATTCCTTTGGTGCTCAGGGTATGTCAGATCCACAACAGTCCATCCTGAAGCCTTCAAACCTACACCCAAGGGGGGTCCCACCATAAAGGCCCCGGAAAGCAGCCCAGTTCAGCCAGCTAAGTGGAGGTGACTGATTTATTCTGACCATCCTGACTCTTAACGACACCGCTCTCCTCCAGCCGTGCATGGCTTTAATTGTCCGTCCAGCAGGGCAGGGAGGAACCGTAAATCTTTCCTCACGGCTGCTCTGAGCTCAGCACTGCTTGACCTGCCATTGCCAGATCCTCGCCTGCATCCCGCTAGAGAAGTCTGCTGGCTTTGAAGGTGAAGGGGGGGAAGCGGGAAGGGGGGCCAGGAGAAAGAGAAAGAGGCTATGGGGTCAGGGAGGGGGAGAGAGGGATAGGCAGGAGAGCACATGTGGCCGCGTGCTCTGGCTGTTAATGGGGGCGGGGCACTGCAGAAGACTCACCACTGCAGCCTCGAGGTGCAACGGGGCCAGACCCTGGGGAAGTCTCAGCATTCCCTCGCCTTGCTGGAAAAAAGCACAGCCCCGAAAGGAACCCACTGGGGAGGAAATAATATTTCTCCATCCCATCCGCACTATGTGTGCACCTGAAGGCCAGCTGGGGGGACGGGGGCCTCCCTATAAGAGATGGGGACAGGCCACAAGTGCAGAGCCCTGGACATGGTGCAGGGAAAGAAGGCCCGGCCTCAGGCCCCAAAGCACACCTCCTTCCCTTCCAGCAGACTTTAATTTTTCTGTAATGTTGGTGTATATTAATGCATTTTGAGGTACCGCTCATCACAGTTATGATTATTACCTAAAGACTTCCTTTATAGCCCTGATTTCTAGTGCTCATTACTTTCTGAAAAATTATCCTCGGGGGCCAAAATTTTCTAAGTCTGGTCTTATGAGTTTTCTTCTTAGGATCTGAACAAAACATTGTGTCTATGATGGGGGCGGGGGCCTCTTCCTTATTTGGTCTCTGTGGTGACACACAGCCAAGAAAGAATAACATGATAACCTGGGGTGGGGAGGGCAGGGACCACGTGCTATGTTTTCAACATGTAAACACAGACACCATTACCAATGACCCGGTTTCAGTTTTACCCATCTGTTCTGTACAGACACTTATACTTTTAAGATGATATTTCAACCCAAGTCGGTGGGAAGCACCTATATGCATTATCACGGACACGTCAGGAAAGCAAATGCTCATTGCTGCAATATCACCAATGGACATGAAGAGCCACACATGTATCTTCCAACTCGAGGGCAAACTTGCAGAGAAATCCCAGGCATGGCCAGGGGATGCTGGAAGAGTCAAAAGAAGAAGGATTCTATGTGCGTTCTTCTTAATTGTCCTAAGAGAGGTCTGCAGTGAGAAAGAAGAACGTACTCACTGGTAGTCATGCCAGAAAGTTGTCTCAGACCCCGGCAGAGGGGCTTTCGTGGTGAGGACAAGGGGAACGGGCTCCCCAGCAAACAAAGGTCATCATCTAGGTTCTGTCTCCCTCCCTTCAGCCAGCAAGCTGACTTGCAGCATAACACTCGACATGGCGTGGGTTGTCCATGAGCGCTGCTTATAATATTACACCACTGAAAATAATAATTCTCACCTTAGATTTCCCCAGCTCTTCTCTTTTCAGCTAAGATTCCAAAACACTTGACTAATGTACCCATGGATGGCACCCCTACGAGGCAGGCAGCGAGCACTATCAAGTCCATTATGAGCAGCTCAGGGAGCGCAGCAGGGAAGTTGGTGAACCACAGCTCCATACCCGGTCTACAAGAAGCCTGTGTAAGCAGCCCCTTGGGCCCTGGTTCCACCTCACCTGTCCCTACAGTGGAGGCCCCAACCATGCCTAATGGCACCACTGTGGTCCTTTCAATGAGGAAGAGTCAATATTCCAGAAAGATGCACACGCTTTGTTTATTGCTAATGGTTTTTGCAAGATCATGTTTTGGTTTATCGCTCATCTCCCTACTGAAGGCAGAGGTGGGACAGAATCTTTCTGTCTGAGAGTGTTATGGGGACGATCCACAGGTTCAGAGGAGTCTGGGATGGGTGGTGGCAGGGGTGGGGTCAAGATTCTTTTTCCTTTCACCGCCATTCATGGAAAACCCAGCTGCCAATGACCTAGGGCCCCCGACTCTTAGAATCCAAGGCCACTCCTGCAAAAGCAAAAGCCCAGTTGCAGCACCCTCCAACTGTGGTTCTTGAGATTGCCCCCCCTCCAGGGAGTAGAAGCATGAGAACAGACAGGCGGCCCATTGAGGCAACACAGCATGAGCAGGCAAGAGCCCCCCACTCTCCCAGTGCCCTGGTGGGGGTGATCGCTGGGTCCACAGCCCCATAGCCAGGACTTGACTCGTGTCCCTCTCCCTGGCCTGTTCATGAGAACATGGGCCGCCAGGCTGCTCCTGGCGGCGCCTCCTGGCCACCCAAATAAGAAATGCTATAGAGAGATGCTCAGACTCCTTTCCATCTTGGCACCTGGAACCATTGGAAACTATGTCATCTCCTTATGGCCACAGGAGACAGTGCAACATCCGTGTCCTTAACTCGGACAAGATGCGCATTCCTCTGGCAGGCAGGTGGCCCCAGAGAAGGCCAGCGCTCCCCACCAGCTGCTGTGTGCCTACTAAGTGCCGGCTCCTTGAAAGCGGCTGCCTCCCTACTGCCCAGCTGAGTAAATGGGTTTGCGAGCTCACACCAGTCCCAGGGTGGGGAAGTCCGCATTCCCGCCCCCAACCCCAGCATGGGCAGGTGCTCGCCTCTTCTGTGCATGGCACTGACCAGCAACGCTGCTACCCCAATGGGCCTGAGGTCTCCAGCAAGGTAATGAATCGACAGCTTCGTTCAGAAGTTGCGTAGCATTTAAATGTGTATCTAAATGGGTGTGTCCTGGAGGTGAAGGGTGGTTCTTATACCATCAGCCCGCGGGAGGAGCACCAGTGCCGCGCAATATCAGGGAACCCCTGTTAACAAGGAGACTAACCGAGGATTCAGACTAGACCCCCAGGAGAGGCAGGCTGGGAGGATGAGTCAGCAAGCGCTGGGGGAGCCTGACAGGAGCCAGAACACAACGCTTTCTGACTTGCCTTTTTCTCCTTGGGTCCCGAGGTAATGGGATGCAGGGACACAGGGAGTGTGCGGCCATCCCATGGGAACTACTGGAAAATCATCTTCACACCTCCTGCTGAAAACAGGAGGCTGCAGAACCCCTCTTGCTTCTGCCAACAGGAAAGAAAAAAAGTGTGGGGCAGGGGAGAAGTCACCAGCATAAGCTTGAGTTTTAAGGTGCCCAGCAGCTCCTATGTACAGACCCGGGAGCATCACCCTGTACCCAATCCTTGGAAGAAAAGTTCCAGAAGATCTTGGAGTTATTTTCTATTTAATCCAGTAGGGAAACCTCTAATTTATATTCAGTAAGGATTTTAAACTATTCGTTTAGCAAGACATTACTTCCAAATGTACCCAGGTGTTTGCTCCTCTCTAAATCCCCAGGTGTACCCATCCACCTTTTCAATACAAGTAAACTCTACGTCCCTTGGCTTTCACAGGGGTTCCCGTTTTTACACACAGAGGCTTCAGTGCTGAGAACAGTGTGCTTCTCTGTGCTCTCATTATCCTGGCCTAAAAGAAAACTATCCTGAGACAGGACACCCAGCCCAGGAATCACCAGTCACCTGGGGCCCAAAGACACAAATTGCAGGGGGGTGGGGAAGGGCCTCGGTCCCAGTGGGCCACCTTTCCCGTCATTGTCACCCCTCAGTCTCATTTGGTGTCACAAACCAGGAGACACTGATGAGCAGGGCTACGGTGTTCCACTATTCACAGGTAGAGCTCCAGCTGTGCCCCAGGCTTGTGCAGTAAACGGCCCACACAACTGTATTGGAAGCCCTGCAAGAAGGGATCTTTTGGAGGGGGTTGTGTTACTTTTTGCTTATTTGTTTTGGTGGAAGGAGAATTTTGAAGTGAAACCAAGATGTCTCAGAGAAATAAAGGCACATGGATTCTCCTCTCTTATGTACAAAAGATACAAGTTATGATCTTGTCTGGCCCCCCCCCACAAGAAACCTGACGTAACTGTGCAGAGTCTGGCTGGTAGCAGGTGTCCGCCCCCAAGCAGTTCCCTCACCTGCAACTGGGACTGTTTTCTAAAAGGGCTAATATAGACATACCTGAGCACCTGCCTCTCCTCCTGGTTCTTCCTGGTTCCCAGTCACTGTCCAGCGCTATGCCGGACCAGAAGGGTTGGCTCATTCCCCACAGCATTCAGCAGACACCTGGCGGACACCTGGCTGACACCTGCGCACACAGCCCCGATGACCAGGAGTGGATCTCAGAAGCAGCCCGGCACGGCTAGGTACAGTGCGGTTGCTTCACCCACGCCCCCGTCCTTCTAGAACCTTGGGAGGAAGATCTCAGTACAGCCACTAACCATAACAATAAGTGGGTGAAGTTCTGCTAGAAACACATATATTCTCTCTCCTTTTTTTCTGCTGAGACTTTGCTCTGGCTTTAAACATTAAACCTTAAAAAAAAAAAAAATTTTTTTTTTTTTTTACAACAAGAACTGCTTTGTTCTTGATCCTCAGAGAACACCACAGACTCTGAAGACCCCACCCCACAACATGACGCTGATGCTAACAAGTTACAACCCACCTCCCGGGTGGGGTCAGCAGGAACCAGCCCTGAGCTACACAGGAAGAATGGAGACGAGATTCAGAGGAAGATGTCCCTATCACACAGTTGAGCACATCTTTCTGCCCCTTATTTAAAATAAAATTGACAGTCTTTCCTAGGCCCGGAGGCCCCCGCTGGCTGACTGTCCCTCATGGTGGCCGGCCCAGCTCCTGAGGAAGAGCATTCAGTTCTGCTCCACCTAGACTGGCAACACTTTCCAAAATGCAATTTGTATACTGTGAGCTCCCCCCTCCCCTTATTAAGGGAAACATTTAAAAACTAAGTAACAGATTGTATGTTCTTTGTTATCTCAAGCCACCTTCCTAAGGCATGATTTGGTGGCAGCTCATGTGTTGGAGAACCTGCTAGAGCAAAGTAATTTACTTAGAGCACTGACATTAAAACGTATATCCTATACGCCAAATCAGTCCTTGTCACGAGGTATTTAAGTGAGGATGTTCATCCTTCTGCAGATGCCCCCACAAAGAACAGACCCCACTGTATACTCAATTATTACCACCATCCAGCTGTTAATTGAAAGCTGTCCTCAACTCTCACAGGTAATGCAAGGAGAAAGTCACATACGGAGTGCCGACACCACTCAGAAAGTACAGGGGGAAAAACAAAGATGTGAAGGGGGATGGGGCAGGAGAGACAGACAGACAGACAGTGAGAAGTGGGGGAGATGGAACCAGAATGTTATAAATAAAAGAGACAGTGATGGTTCAGGGAAAAACCTACTTCAGAGGGGCTGGAGAAAATAAGATGTTTCGGTTGCCTGAACGTTTCATGAACCTGTGAAAATAACGCGCTGCTTTTATAAAAGAACGTGGGGAGACACTGCAGCTCATCAAAAAGATGTAGGTGCAAATGGGATGTGTTCATAAAGCCGGTCTGTTGTGCAGAAGGAAAGGCCTGCCTCAGGAGGAGATTTGGGGAAAGGCAGGTGCCCAAGAAGGAGCATCTCTGTTCAAGGGGGGAAAGTTTCAAGATGGTTTTTCCCCTTCACTTGTTTAAGAATAAAAAATTCCTCACCAAATGTCAGCTGTGCGTCAGGTTCCATTTGTCTTTATAACAGAGTATCAAGGAAGAATGTGGCAATAAATAAGCAGAGAGAGACAACTGACCACAGACTACAGACGCACGGAGAGCCGGGCCGGAGGAAGGGCTGGACAAGGTGAGCCCCATGCTGCAACCCCGGGAAAATACCATCCCTGTGTGGAGTTGGGCTCACCGAGCCGTCTCCCCCTGCCCAGCTCCTCTACACCCACCCCCTACCCCGCTGACACTTCTGGGTGGGATAGGAGCTCCCTTCACTTGTACATTCCTTCACTGCTGATTCCACAAGCATGCACCAAATAGCATGTGTGTACAGGAGGAGGTGCGGATAAATCAGCTGGGTGCCTGCCTTTAAGAGCAAGGCACCTCCAACTTGTCCACATCACAGAATGAAGGAGCTCTGGGCCATGGTTGAAGGGGGGGGGGGCGGGAAGAAGTCTGCAAGGGAGAGACAGGCCTGAGCTATACCAGGCTGGCAAGGATCCACGACTGGGGGTACCATTTTTTCCAGCCGCTGCCATGCATGTCTCATACATACCCAGATATCAAAAAGCTCCATAATTTCTCTCTGTTTCTCCCACAAGCCACTGGCAACGCTCAAAGTTAAGTGGCAGGAACACCACAGAAGGCCCACTCTGGAATGGCACCTCAGGAGCCCTCCCCTTCCCCCTAGCAGGGTGAGGGCGAGCACCTGCAGCGCCCCCAGCGGCCCAGTACAATGTCAGAGGCGGGAGGGCAGGAGAGCGGGCAGCGGCCCCTGGCCCTGTCCTTGGTGCTGCCGCCGGGCTGTACGCCCAGGGTGCCCTAGATGGCAGGGGGCCGCTCTGGCCTCCGCCTTCCCTCCAGCCCGGCCTCTGGCCCCTGCGGAAGGGCAGTGAATACACCCAGCTCAGCTGCTGCTCCTGTTGGAGGGCCCTGGGTGAGGGGCATTCACAAGGAAGGCCCGACGCAGCCAGAGAGGCCAGGCCTGGGGGGCACTTCCTGGACTCCCAGCTTCTCCCAGCGTTCTGAGACGACCAAGGCCCCAGAGGAGGTGGATGGAGGTCTCTCTAAGCCCCAGGCCCCTGGAGGGTGGATCAGATAAATCATTTAAGTCCTCTTTTTATGGGGAAAGGAATCGCTGTTGGAAATGGGCACCTCATGACAGAAAACCCCAGCAGCTCGGAGGCAAACACCCTATACGCCACTGGCAAACCATCCCCCTCGCACACAGCTGCCTCACCAGGCCCAGACTGGCTGGCCTGAGTGCCCCTGTGTCACTCTGCCTCTGCTCCCGAAACCCCCAGGGTTTCCCACCTCGCCCACACAGTCGCCCTCCCTGAAACTCCCAGCAGGGGAATGAGGGGTTAAGCATTGCTTCTAGGAGCGTGCGGGGAGCCCATGCCCACGCAGGGAGGCCTCCAGTCCCCAGGGAGGGACTGGGGTGGCAGCCTCAGTCCTCAGTGCTGGCTGGTGGAGTCGGGAAGGAAGGAGGTGCACCTTGCTGGTGCTCAGAAGGCACCCCCCACCCCCAATGCTGCCCCAAGAAGCCCCCACGGGGCCCCCCCGACCTGCACGCATCTCGCTTTCTTCGAGCAGCACTTTTGCTGCAACTTTTCTCCCTCTCCCTCCACAATTTTCGCTCACCTGGAGGGTCTGGTTTTAATTAGTGTAATATCCCCGTTAACAACGCAGCCTAATTAAGACATCCACCCAAATCCACTATGCACGCTTAATGAGCAGGTTCTGCCGTGGTGTTTATACTTTTATTTATTTTTTATTTATGTATTTATTTTTTGCAAGCCAGTAAAACAAAAGCTGTCTTCCGACTAAAAGATCTCATTACCAGCGACCTGACTCCGTTAGCCTGGAACCTGCTTGGTACTGAGTGCCCTGGCTCCCGGGTACGCGCCCAGGGCGTCCCTGAGCGAGGAGGGTGTTTCAGCAGGAACTTAGCGACCCTGCTCCTCCGAAGCCCCGACTTCACTTCACCTCTAGCTGGGAGGGGGGGTGCTCGCCTGGGGGATGGATCCCTCAGTCCCCATCCTTCGCCTCCAACGCTGGGTGTTTCTCCCGCATAAGGAAAAGCGGTGCTGCGGGAGTTCTTTTTAAAAGTGACCATTAAAAAATAAACCTAGTCCCTCCAAAAAGCCGGGAAGCTGTCACGGAGCAGTTTCTCCCCACCCCGGAGGTCCCTGTGCCGGCTGGCGGGGGGCCGGAGTTCCAGACTCCCAACAACACCCCCCACCCCACGTGAGACTCTGGATCCCAGGCTGCTCTGGGATGGACAGGGTCCCAACGTCCCTCCACACCAGGCGCTGCTCCCTCATCCTCGCGCGGACTGGGTGAGGGCTCCCAGCAGCGTGGGTACTGCGGGGAGACACGCCAGGGAGGCTCCGCACCGAGGGGAGGATGTGACCTCGGGCCTCCGGCCGCACCCGGCCGCCGCGGACGGAGACAGCCCTCCCGAAGGGACGAGCGCCAGTGCCTCCCAGGGGCCGCCAGGGCAGAAAGTTTGGGCCAGGATTGTGCCCGGCCGCCCCGGCTCCAGGTTCCCCAGCCGGGCTGTGCTAGCCCCTGGGGGCAAGCAAGGCTAGGGAGAAGCAGACTCGGTTCGGGCTGGAGCCTCCCTGACGCCGCTCAGAGACTCCGCGGGAGTGCCCCCAGCCCACCCCCTGGAGGACCCAGCGGGCCGCTCGTCACCCACCCCCACCCACCTACCTTGCCTACCCTCGCGCGCGGCGCTGCGGACCCCTCTTTAGGGAGCCGTGGGAGCCCCTTCTTCCCCACAACTCCTTTGGGTCCTCAACTCCTCACGTGAAGCAGCCTCCCCAAGGACCCGGCCAGGACTCTCGGGGCCTGGGTGTTGGGAGAGAGGACCACTGCACCCCACAGGGTCGCTAACCCCTGCTTCCACCCGCGCGGGCTCCGGCCACATCCCCGGATGCGCCCCGCCGGGCGGGGATCTCCGTGCGCCTCGGCCTCCCCGCGCTGGGGAGTTCCCCGAGCCGGGCATTGTGCCGCCGCCGCCGCCGCCGCCACACAGCGCGCGGGACTCCCCTGCGTCTCCATGGAGCCCGACCCCGGGGCCTTCCCATTCACAAAACGTTCCTCCGGGTGGGCCACGTGCCCCGACCCCAGCCCGTGAGGGACCAGGGGAGCCCAGACCCTGCGCAGAGACTCCTGACCCCGAGGGCGCCACCCCTCCCCGCGCGCCCTCACCCACGGGATGGTCCCCAGCCGCGCGGTGCAGCCCCGCCTCCCTCTGTGGGGTCTCGAGCGCCCCTCCCCGGGCCGCGCTTCCCCCGCCCCCAGTCCGTGCAACGCGAAGGTAATGACCGCCGCAGGGCGATGCGCGGGCGGCAAGGATCGGGCTACTCACGGGCTCAGCGCTCCCCGCGGCAGGTGACGGGGGCCCGGCGGCCATGCCCCGGCTGCATCCCGACCGCCGAGCAGGTAGCGGCGTCCCGGAGCCTCGCGGGCACCGGCGAGCCGGCGGCGAGGGGCGCGCGGGACCGGGCTCGGGCGGCGGCGGCCGCGTCTCCTCCGACCACTCGAGCGGCTGGGGCCGGGGCCGGGGCTGGGGCCGGGGCCGGGGCCGGGGCGGCTATCCGAGGGGGCTCCGCCGGCTCCGGAGCAGCCCCGCGGCTCGGCGCTCCACACTCGCTCTTCCCTCGCCGCCGCCTCCTCTGTCTCTCTCTCTGTCTTCCCCTCCCTCCCTCCCTCCTCTCTCCCTCTCGCCTCTCTCTCCTCCCCCTTTCGCTCTCTCCCTCTCCCAGGTTCCTCTGGCTCGCTCGGCTGGAGCGAGGAGACAGCGGGAGCACGCGGCGGCGGCGGCGGCGGCTCGGGCGGAGCGCGCAGCGCGCGGCGAGGGAGGGGGCTCCGGCAGCCGCGCGGCCGGGGACAGCGGCGGGGCGGGGAGGCGCGACGCACCCTGGCGGCCCGCAGTGCCAGCCCTGCGGAGCCCCGGCAAGGGAGAAGTGGGCGAGGCGCAGGGGTCCCCAGAGCCCGGAGCTGCCCGGGTCCCCGCGAGCACCGCCCTCCAGCCCTGGCCCCGCCTCTCCTCCCTCCCTCTCTCCCTCCTGGCGATGTGGGGACAGGCAGCTCCCATGAGGACCCCTGCCCTTCCACCTCCCTGGCCCTGGCCCTGGCCTGGAAAGGACAACACTGGGGTGCCCCAGAATGGGAACTCCAGCGGCAGAAGTTAATGCCCCCCCCACTTCTCTGCCACTGGTCTGCATTGCCTTGCCTCCTCTTCCACTTTGCCCACAGACCCCCACTCCCTTACTAAGGCCTGGAATTCAGTGCCTTGCCTTCCTCTGGACAGAGAGTGAAGGGGCCACACAGGGTCACTGCTGGGGCATTTGTCCAGATTGGCCAACCCAACCTATGCAAACACCCCTGCCCTGCTGGAGATACCAGGCTGTCAGTGTGGAAGGTCTGCTTCGGATTTACTGGTTGTCCCTGTTCCTGCTCCAGCCTCCCCCAACCTGGCAGAAGAAGCCCTGGTTTAGGTGCTGGGAGGGGAGAAGGAAAGCCAAAGCTAACGGCCAGTGGAGTGGGGACCCTATGCGCTGGCAGGATGAGACCCACGGAGGGCAGGAAGGTCAGCACCAAAGGCAGGAGGCCCTGGGCTGTCCCAAACAGAACCACAGGATTGGGCAGGGCCTTGCTTCTGTTTCTGAGGAAAAAACAGATGCTGTGCCCAGAACACCACGGGGGGAGGGGGGTGAGCTATAACCTCAAAGACGTTCTCAATCTAAAAACAAAAGAAAAACCCATCCCAGGTTGCTTTTTACTTCTGGACGATGCTTCTGGAACCATAGGATTCCTCCTTGTACCTGACTGTCCTGCTTTTCTGTGTGAGACAAAAAGCGTGTCATGGAATCTGGGGTTTGTTAGGGGCCTGGAAGACTGAGAGGCAGCAGAGGGAGGGATGTGGACTCTGCGTTCCTACATGCCCGGGGCTCCGAGCTGCCGGCTGCCTTCCCTGCAGAGTGAGGATAGACAGTGTCCAAGACAAGTGGCTACTGTCCACTTACGAGCTTAATGCTTTTAATTTCTGGCCCTCCAGCCTGTCTGGATCATTGATCTGTCTTGGCCAGGGGGAATCGTGCTCTACAATTTCGAGTAAGCCGCTCGGCCTACAGCTAAACACCGGATAAATGCCTTGTCTACTAGCCAGGCAGCTGCTTGGTTGATTGAACTTTCCCCAGCCCCCATATTTAAAATGGCACATCCCTGCTCAAAAGACCTAATTGGCTCTCTCTGTCCTCTGCTGTCAGATGGTCCAGGCTTCCGTGGCCTCCAACCCCTGGCTGGGCCCACCCACTCCCCATCACCCAAATGTCTCCCTATAGGCAGGCCTCTTCCTTCACAGGAAAAGCACAGCTCCTTATAGGTCATTCTTCTGGGTCATTCCAGAAAAGCTCTCTGAAGACAGCCCCAAATCTTGTTCCCAAGCTCCCCCCAGAACCAGCCAGCACTCAGCACCGGAGACCCATGCAGCTCCCGTGCGGGTGGGTTGAAGTTGGCAGCTGTGGCAGGTTGAGCCACAGGACCTGCACACTCGGATCCCCCCTTGGGGACAAGCCCTGGCAAGGCTGACCTCGTGACGAGCCCCAGGGAATTTGCCCTTCCAGCTGCAGCTACTATCAAAGGGATCTGGCCAGCAAGGGGCATCAGGACCAATCTGTATGTCCTCATACCAGGAGCACCCAGGAGGTTGTCCATCTTGGGGTATCATCAAAGATTTTACAAACCTCTGACTTGGAAACTTTGTTGCTTTTTTGGTTTTGTTTTTTTTAAATGAGAACAGGGAGGAGAAGCTGGGAAAGGTCCTTTGCAATAATAATTAGGTACAAAACAAGAGGAGATTTACCTCGGAGACTAAAAGGAAGCTAATTTTGCTCCCTTTAAAAACCCCACTAAAACTACCAAAAGAGATTCTGTAAAGATACAAAGCTCAAGGAGCTGGAGAACAAGAGGAAAGACAACAGGAATGATGTGGAAAGCAAACGGACCAGCGGTGCCTGGCCCGGCCATGCTGACTCCTCACCCCGCTCTAGAGGGAAGCTGAGAAACAGAACCTCCGAGGCTCCGAACCAGTGGGGCCAGGGGCCTGTGGAGATAGGGAAGGCAGCCCAGAGCAGCAGAGGTCTGTTTAAGAAGCCCACAGATCCTCCCTGGCTGCCTGCTCCAGATCACCAAGGGCCAGCCGCCCTGGAGGGGTGCTCCCTGGGGAGAATGGAGCAGGGGCTCTGTGGCCAGAGGGACCTCATGCACGGATGGCAGGGAGGTATCCTGCCCCCTAAAGGCTGAAATCCCCACTCAGCCCCCAGAGGACCTTATCGGACAGGCAAGGCCTAGGAGAGTCCCTCCCTCCTCCTGCAGGTAAGCTATAACCTTGCTGTGTCCCAGCAGAGGGCGGACCACTCACCCTCTAGGGAAAAGCCCCAGTGGACAAGCCCACCTGGTCCTCAGTTTCCAGTCAGCTCTGCAGGCCCCGCCCCTAAATGTGAGTAGACACCCCGAAATTACCAGACATCTGAGGAAAGCCTTTCGGAGAAGAGCCACCAAACAACCCAGAGCGGGGCGGCCGGGGGGAGCGGGGGCGAGAGGGGGGACACCTTTGAGGAAACAGTCAAAGAGGAGAAGACATCATCAACAGCCACTTTCCATATCCACAAAGACAGCAGAGAAGATCCTGCATCCATACACCAAGAGCAGGATGCTTTGAAGGAAGACACTCACAGAACAAAAACTAGGAATGAGTTTCCCAGTTCTCAGCACAACGGATGGAAACTGACCCACAGCAAGGTATATTGATATACAAAACATTGGGGGCAAAGAAAATTTCCCGCAAGTTTCCAGGTCCCATAAAAAAAGAGCCCAAATGAGAATGGGCTTTCACAGTCTCTAGAGCAATAGCAGGAGCTAAGAGATAAGGGAGCAGTGCCTTCAAAGTGCCAAAGGAAAATCTTTCCTGGCCTAGAACCCCTTACTTAACCAAATTAACAATCAAAAGTGAGATTAAAATAAAGACGTTTGCATATGCAAGGTTTCAAAAACATTTATTTCCCATGTGCCATTTCTCAGGAAGCTACTAGAGGATGTGCTCCAACAAAACAAGGGAGTAAATCATGAAAGCACATGACAAGGGATGTATGACACAGTGCATCCAGTAAGAGAGGGGCAGAGGAGGGGAGTCCACAGCACGGGAGAGAAGGCAGATCGTGGGAGGGAAACATGGGAGGGTAGAGCGGGGTGGGGACATGTCCAACTGTCCATACACAGACCTGTTGAGGGCTGTCATCACCAAAATGCCTCCAGCATCATGCTGCCCTTTAACACCAGATGAACCTGGCCCAGGTTCTAATCTGTACCTTCCTGGCCGGCTTGGGCCAGGTCCTGATGGTCTCCTCCCATGCACAGCCATCTGTATAAGCTGAAGACACTCATTTCACCCCTCAGATGTGTCCTCTTAGAATTGGGAGGGTGGCCGTGGTAAGCTAAGAGACAGAAAATGCAGATCAGCCTATTCACCCCTATCAACCTGCCAGACATCCCAGCTGGGGTGGGCTCCCCATTCCCCAGAAAGCCCTCGTGCCAAGAATTTCCTAGAATAGATGCAGTGGTCCATTCGGAGCCAGTGGGTTCACATCCCCCCTGAAAAGGGCTCTTATAAACTCAGTCTGAGGCCAGCCAGACTGTGACCCCAAAACTATTCACCTTGTCTTCTTTCTCCCAGACCCTCCATCCAAGACTAGAAGCATGAAGCAGCCACGGCAGAAAGGACACCATGGCTAGTCTGTGTGGTGATCACCTTGCACATAAGTAGGTGATGGTGCCACAGTGAAATGTGGGAGGAAAACAAGATAGAAGGGAACTTCTTTTTCCTTGTCAGTCTCCCACAATCTTGTTTGGTCCATAGATGACCAGTCGGTGTGCTGGTGGAGAGTACGTTTTACACCGTTACTGGGCTTCCTTGTTTGGTCTTTTAATCCAACACAGTAAATTCTAAGGCCACTTAACGCAATCCTAACTTCCCAGTTAAGAATGACTCTCCCTCCCTCCCCCTTCCTCTCCCCCTGTCCACACCAATATTTACGTTGCATATAAATACACAGGCACATCCATTTCCCACCACTGCCCATCACTGTTGGCTACTTTGGGTTCCCCTTTGGGCTGAAGTCTGAGCATACTGTAGGATGCTGGACAGGTGCCTGCCTGTGTTCAGGATGTCCCCGTAGGGACAGACCCCCAGCAGCTGAGGGAGCGTATTGGAGAAACCACCCACTAACATCTCTGCATGCGGAGCAGACATGCAAAAGCATATATTTCTGTAGGATCTCTCAGACCCCATGAAGTCTAGATCACCATGAAACCTGGCCATCAGAGGCTCCAACCCCACTGACTTACCCGGTGAAGTCATGGAGGCCAGCACTGGCCCAGCTCTCACCTCTGGTCACAGCTGGGGCTCCTCCCATGCATGGCCTCAGCACCGGACGCACCAGCTGGGCTGGATGCCCAGCTGCACACCTGAGCCACCGCACGTTCCCCCTTACTCCTGGCAGATGAGTGCACCGTGGTTTTCACTAGGAAGGGAGAGCTCAGACTTCCTCCCGTCCTCCCCCTCTCCTTCCAAATCCCCCTCTCTGTCCAGCCCTCTGGCGCCTCCCCCTCTCCCATCTCCCCTGCCCAGGGGGCCCTCACCCGCCAGCCTGAAAGCAGGTGGGGTCTCCCTAGACACTGCTCTCTCCCCAAGGCCCCCACCTTCCTCTCCCCTTTATCCACAACAGTTCCCACCTGCTCCCGGCACCCCACAGAATGGCTTTCCTGGAGTCTCCAGGGATGGGAGGCACCAGACTAGCCCACATTCCACCCTTGGTGCACTCCATCACTTAAGGCAGGCGGCCCTGCTATCCACTCCCTTTCTGGAAACTTCCTCTGGATCCTGCACGACGGCATGCTCTCCTGCTCATCCTGCCTCCTCCTTCCCGTTTGCTTTCCTCACTTCCACCTAAACACCAGCTTTCCTGGAGACTCAATCTCCAGTTCACAGTATTTCCCTCCACGGCCTCCCCCCTTCCCTGGCTTCCGGTCCCAGACGTCATCATGGCATTTCCGACTGGAAGCAGCTCAGAGGTCACTGTGAACAGTCCCCTCCTATTACGGTTGAGGAAACTGAGGCTCAGAGCCGCCAGGGGCCCTGCCAGGTTCTCGGGGCACCTGAGCGGCAGCCCCACACCCTAACCCCAGCCTCTGAGTCTGCAAGCAGGACCGCCCCCAGCCCCTCCACGCCACCCTCCTATTTCACATGCAGGAGAGCAGGCAGGTGCATCTGCAATGTCACACACACACACACTTCCAGACTTGATATTTTATTTAAGAGTGTGCAGCTCTATATCAGTACCCGCTTGCTCTCAGTTCTGACATTTATCTTCTCGAGAGGAGGGTGAACCCCTTGCAAATCATGCCATGTCTCCTCCCACGTGGACGGGAAATGTCAGGGGGAGATCCAGGCAGCTCAGGGGCCCATGTCCACATCGCGCACACTTCTCTCTCCACTCTGCTTGATAACGCAGTTGCTTCTGGAGAACCAAGGCGGCCTGCAGAACGTGTAAGGGGTGCGGGCAGAGGGTCCCCAGGTGCCACCCAACTTTCATAACTGGACCGATGGCTGGAGACAAGAGCCTTTGAGAACAGATGCCGAGGCCCCTCCGAGGACCAGTGGGTTCTTCCCCATCTCCCTGGACCTACTTGTTTCGAGTGGGACCCACATCATATCTTTGAGCTCAGCCTATGATTGCACAATAATACCCACCCAGAAAACAAATTAAAAATAGGAAAAATCCATCCAAGTCGTGTGTCGACTGAGGCAGAGTGCTGTCAGATTGCTAGGCAACCCCAGGCAATCCTGTGGGGAGAAGGTCTGTGCTGAGCTTGCTCTACAGAAGTAGCACTCTTGTCCCTTTTGTGTGGATGTGCTCAGCCACAGCTGAGCAGACATGAACAGAGGGAAGGCGCATCCGCCTGGACAGACAGATTCTCTGGAGGACAGAGAAGACGCCGGGGTGTCCACAGGATGAGAGACACCTGGATGCACACTGGAAGATCAACCTGATTTCTCCGTGTTTCCCAAGAGCCAGGTGTGCGGCACTGTGGGGGCAAAACACCTGAATGGTAATTGATCTTCCCCCCATGTCCCTCATCACCTCCGGCATGAGGTGAGCGCAGGCAAGTTCCGAAGGCTGGAGGCAGGAGGAGGAGAGACGGAAGATGGATGTGTGGCCCGAGACCGGCTACAGAAGGGGAGACGGAGCTGGGAAACACTGGGGCGCAGGCACCCCCGGCTCCGCGCTCCCAACGCCAGGACAGAAACACATGCTTTCTCCGCGCTGCGCAAACAGGAACCCCCTCAGGGCGCACGGGTGTGAGAACATTCATGAGACACGTACGATACTTTTAAAAGAAAAAGGCGGGAAATGTGGCATCGTGAAAAATGACAAGCCTTTTCCATTTGACTCTAAAGTCTTCTGAGCAGGAGAGGGCAAAGCGGACGGAGCGTCTTCCCTTTCGTGAGGCACAGGGAGTGCCCGGGGCCAAGGAAGCAGCTGCTTCCATTCCCTGGGGCTGTTGGGACCCCAAGTCGGGGGCTTAACACAATAGAGACATCCTCTCTCACATCCTGGAGGCAGAAGTCCCAAACCAAGGTGTCAGCAGGGCCACACCACCTCTGAGGGCTCTGGGCAGGAACCGTCCCGGGCCCCTCTGCTGGCTTCTGGGGGTGCTGCAATCCTGGGGTTCCTTGGCTTGCGGAAGCATCACTTCACCTCTGCCTCTGTCTCCACATGGCCACCTCTGAGTGTTCCCTCCTTAGAAGGGCATGTCATTGAATTTAGGTCCCCCCAAACCAACAGGACCTCATCTTAACCAAGTACATCCTCAAAGACCCTATTTCCAAGTAAGGCCCCATCCTGGGATTGTGAGTGGACACGAATTTTGAGGGATACTATTCAACGTACTACGAGGGGATCAATAATGAACTCAGACAAGCTTCACAGCAGCACTCACTGGCCTTCATCTGATCCTGCCTGTCCCTCTGCGGGAACCTTCCACATGGTGCCACCCAGCTCCGCCTGAGCACCATGCTGGCAGGGCACTCCCCGCACCCCCTCACAGATGTCCCCCCAGGGGAGGCCCTGCACTGCTGGAAAATGGTCTTCCAAAGCGGCCCCCAGACCTGCTGTGCTCCTCATCCAGTCGGGACTTCACGTCTGCCTTCTGGAGTGACGAGGAGTAAGGAAGAGTGACCACGGCTTCTTCCTGTGAGGCCACCACATGGATGCCCACAGGTGCACACAGGCACACACGCAGGTGCACACGGCACACAGATGCCCACAGGTGCACACGGGCACACACGCAGGTGCACACGGCACACAGATGCCCACAGGTGCACACGGGCACACACGCAGGTGCACACACACAGAGGTACACGGGCAGTCCCACAGCTGCTTTTCAAACGACTTCTCCCCACGCTAACTGCCATCCTGGAATTTTGCACAAGTGTCTGGAGGCCCCAGAACGTGTCCAGAACCCGGCTCCAGCCCCACAGCGGTCGAATGGCAAAGAGGTGGTAGAATTCCCTCCCTCAGACACGGGGTTTCCACTAAGACACTCCTCACAGTGGCCCCAATAGGCTGCTTCGTTTTGAGCCCATTTCTTCCACGCTGTTTCTGTGTATATACGTGCAAACATATGGGGTGGTGGGGGACGCTTTCTCCCTGACCCCTGTTAAATTTAATCCACTGCCCACCTTCTATTTGACTCTGTCATCTGACACATCAGCCTGTCCTTCAGTTCGTATCATCCCCAGGTTGAAAGCACGATTGAAGAGCTTGACCCAGGCCAGCAAGAAATGGTGTGCGGAACCCAGCAGAGCGGGTGGGCGGCCATGGCTCTGTACTTTTTAAGGGTACAGCTATTAAATCATAGTAACTAACACAGAAAGAAAGCTTCACTAAATCATTTTGGATGGCTTTTATCCTTCAAGTTTGGAATATACCGAATTCCTTAATGGAAATTTCAGACCTTTGCTGTTTCGATGAATTTCTTTTTTTCTTCCAGTTTTACTGAGATATAATTGACATAGGACATTGTATTAGTTGTGGGTGCACGGAACAGTGACTCGATATGTGTATATATAGCAATCGCCACAATAGGCCAGGTTAACACCCGTCACCTCCCACAGGGACACATTCTTTATTTCCTTGTGATTCTGGGAACTTCTCAGTGGCAGCATGGGGCTGCATCGTCGGGAGACCGAGACAGGTCAGGGTCAGTTTCACTGGGGCATGACGTGGTGCCCTTTTGAGGCCAAGTGCAGCCCACGCCTTCCCAGTCACCAAATGCTCCCATGCACACGGAGGGCTGACAGATGCATGGCTGTGTGCCGTGGAGCTCCCATGGGCGCTCGCTGCAGCCACGTGGCCTCCCGCACCCGCATCCTGCAACGGGACATGGCTCAGGAGCCGCCCAAGGGGGCAGGTTGGAGAAAACTGCACTGTTCTTGCCTTGGGGAATTCATCCTTACTGCGAATTTCATTCCCCCTGGTTTAAGATCTTCCAAAAGAAGACACTTTTTACATTGTTGCTTCATTGATGCACTTCCTCCCGGAGACCCCCGAGGCACCCTGTTGTTCCTGGGTTCCTGCACAAACACGACCTGATCATGTCACCCATGACAAGGTGGCAGCCCCCGGTCACCCTCGCCAGCCAGACTGCCCAGTCCCGCCTCCCTTGGGCCCCAGCGGACTCTGGAGAAGACATCCATGTGGGGAGTGCCCCCACGGACTCCTCCCTGGCGTGTCGGTCGGTGTCCCGGGGCCACCACAGCAAAACACCCCAGGCTGGCGGCTTGACCAGCAGGCACATGTTTCTGTCTGGAGGCTGGAAGTCTGGCATGAAGGTGTCAGCAGGGCGCGGTCTGAGGCCTCTCTCCGCGTAGACGGCCGCCCTCCCCCCATCCACACGGCGTCGCTCCATGAGTCTGCGTCCTGAGCTCCTCTCCTCCTAAGGAACCCAGCAGACTGGATTAGGGCCCACCCACATGGCCGCCTCTAGGCCAGCGGCCTCTCTCGCAGCCCCATCTCCGGGTACAGGTACATCCTGAGGTGCCTCGGTTAGGGCTTCAACACGTGAACTCCCTTCATTTGTGGATGCCCCTGCTTCTCCCTGCACGGTCAGCTCTCCCGCCCTCCACAGCAGCCATCCCCTCTGGGCTCTGTGCCCCCTCCTGCACACCCTAAACCCTTAGCTTGCTCCCCTTCACTCCTGCACACCTAAAGCAGGGGTGCCTCTCGGGATGCCTGGGGGGCTCAGTCGGTCAAGCATCTGACTCTCGATTTTGGCTCAGGTCGTGATCTCGGGGTCGTGAGATCTGGCCCCGTGTCAGGCTCTGCGCTGGGCGAGGAGTGAGGAGTCTCCTTGGGATTCTTTCTCTCCCCCTCTCTCTGCCCATCTCCCCCCATAAAGAAAAAAAAGCAGGGATGCCCATAAAATACCACTCACACGCTGCTCTTCCCAGCAGAACCCTTCAAGGCCTCTCGTCACTGAAGAGGACACTGCCTATGCTCCTGGGTCCAGCCCTCAGACTCTCACTGGCATCTCCCGATCCACTCATGCATATTTCCCAATACTTTCCAAGCCCTTCCCTTGGGCCCAGCATTTTACCCCATTAACTCCCTACAGACACCCCCTGAGCAGGTGCTCTGACCACCCCTTTCACAGATGAATAAACTAAGGACCTGGCAGCATGGGGCTCTCCTGAGATCTCACACCAGGAGGGGCAGGAGCACGACGCGCGGGAGGCCAGAGAAGGGTCATGAAGGACTAGGGGCCCCAGCCTTGTGGACAACGTGGACTTGTAACCTTTACTCACAGTACAGCGGAATACACCCTGCTGTGGGCTGACTGTGCCCCCAAAAGACACCATCCAAGTCCTAATCCCCCTGTAGCCCAGAATGTGACCTTGTCTGGAAATAGGGTCTTCGCAGACATAATCGAGTCAAGATGAGGTCAGTGGGGTGGCCCCTAAGCCAATACGACTGGCGTTGTTATTAGAAGGGGAGACTAGGGCCAGACACACACGGAGAAGACCGTGTGAGGACACCACACAGAGAAGGCCATGCAACACGAGGCGGGTACCGGAGTGAGGCCACCCCAAGCCGAGGAGCACCAGGACTGCCAGCAACACCCAGAAGACAGTGGAGGGAAGGAAAGACGCTCCCTGAGCTCCTGGATGGAGCCTAGCCTGCTCTTCTCACACTCTCAGCTCTACATCTACACCAGCATCAGCTTCTGCTGAGCTAAGCCCCCTGGCCTGCGGAACGCGGTGACGGCAGCCCCAGGGCATCACCACGCACACCAGCAGGCGGAGGGGCCACCAATCACCATGCGCCCGTGGCTCGCACACTACTGGGAGCCCGAGATGGTGGCTCAGGCTCCCACTGGACTTCCATTACCCACAGCAGACGTCGGAGCGGAACACATGGTGGCTCGGTCCCCGCAGAACCACGACGTCGTCCACGATGGAGGGCGAGAGCACACAGACGCACGCACCCCGCCCCAGATCCAGAAGCCTCCAGCCAGCGGGTGCACGTCCAGCAAACAGCCACCTGCTGTGGGTCTCCAGGGAGCTCACCGTGTCTGGGTGTCCAGCGTGGGGCCATGCTTAGCGTGTGTGTCCAGCTCCGTGGGCCCAAGGCCATGACAGACATCTCGGCATGTGGAGGATGGCACAGACGCTGGCCCTGAGTGGTCACACGCTGCAGTGGAAGAAATGTGTATGTCCCCCCAAATGTACAGGTTGAACCCTAACCGCCAAGGGGATGGTGTCAGGCGGCGGGGCCCTTGGGAGGAGATTAGGTCATGAGCCTCAGGAACAGGATGAGTGCCCCTGAGAAAGAGACCCCCCCCCCCAGGAGCTCCCCTCACCCCTTAGAGAGCTATCGCTGACATTCAGCAAAGCGCACGCGTTTAAAGGGTGGAGTTTCTAAGTTCTGATGTGCCCACAATCCATAGTGAACGCAGCCACCACCCAGAAAGCTTCCCCCTGCACCTTGTGATCTCTCTCTCTCCTACCCCTCCCTGCACCCACCGCCCCCCACCGCCAGCCACCCACTGACCTGTTTGCTGGGATTTTGCATAAATAACATTATTCAGCACAGACTCTTTTCCTGGTCTGGCTCCTTCCACGTAGCGTAATTCCCCAGAGAGGCGAGCATGCTGCCCTGTGTACCCGAACCTCACTCCTCGTCACTGCTCAGTGGTGTTCCTGCACGTGGACACACCACTATCGGCTCCCCCATCATGGACGTACATCTGAGTGATGTCCGGTTTGGGGCGATCACCAATACAGCTGCCATCAACATTCGTGTGGACACGTGCTTTCAATTTATGAATGAGCGGGGCAGACGGGCGTAGGGCTTGCGCTCACACACCCAAACGTGCAGGGACGGGGCAGCCATGGCATCAAGGTATGGCAGAGAGCTTCCGTTACCACCAGCAGAAAATCCAACTTGGGGAGCAGAGGGGTGCTGGGGGGCTACAAACTGCTTGCATTTTTCTGGTTGTTCTAGGCAAAAAGCAAGCTAATGAACTGTTAGTGGGAAATAGTTCACTGAAGTGAATGGAACCAGGGCGCCATGGAATTGGAGGAACCGTGGCCTGGAGGAACATGTGGCATTCTATAGCTTTTAGTTCAGATGAGTGTGACGGGGGTAGGATGTAGGGGCCAAGGAGATGGGGAGGGGCCCCAGTCAGGGCTCAGTGGACCAGAAGCCTCCCTGGATTCACCTTCTGCAAACGAGCCTCTCCACCAGGCCTCCTCGCCCCTGCATCCCCACCCACCCCCCACCCCCCACCCCAGCAGCCCTCCCTATCCAGAAGCGGGGACCCCTTCCTTCTACAACCAGGGCCTGATGCAGACCAGCCAAGCAAGCGGGAAGCAGCCCATGCCTCTCCTGCACAGCAGGCTCCTGGCAGCCCCCAAAGCCTATTTAGGAAAACAGTCCCTTACAATCATCCTCCTCCAGTAGAACTTAGAAAGCGTCTCCCCATCTGTGACAGAAGATGCTCTCATATAATAACTGGACCCTGGTATTTAGCTGGTGCACCACTGTCCCAGATAAGGCCAACACCTCCCAGGTATGATCATGCGATTGCATTTTGGCCAATGGGACGTAAAAAGAAGTGACTCCTACAGCCTGTGGGTCATGCCCTTAAGGGAAGGGGAGACCCCTGACCCCACCTTTACCCCCCATTTCCTCCACCAGAGGTTTGGAACATGAACTAAGGCGAACCCTCTGAGACCAAGCATGTGGAAGCAGTACCCTAAGGGCAGGGACCCCGAAAGAAGAGCCTGGGTCTCCAGGTGACCTCCCAGAACTCAGCCACCTCCCTCTGGACAGTCCCTCTGGCCTCCTGAGGGCTCTGCTTGGAGCCCTGAGCACATCCTAACTAGAACTACGTTTCTGTCTCGTCCCAGCTTCGAACCTCTGCGCGGAGCTGCTTGATGGGCTGGGCCAGAGATCACTGCTGACCTAGTATGGAGAAAACAAAGAAAGAAAGCCCAAGGCCAGGACAGGCCATCTGATTGCCCAGCCGCACCTCGAGGCATGGCAAAGCTGGGGCCCAGCGGATCCCCACACCAGGGCCCGTGCAGGGGAATACCCCCTTGCCACACTGGGTCTCTCATTTTGTTCCCAGCAGTGGCAGTAAGTGACCCTGAGCTCCCCAGGCTCTTTGGCCAGTGCCCCCTCCCAGTGTCCCCCATGTGCATCTTCAGGACAGCTGGCCCCCGGAGACATCCACAACAGATGTCCACCATGACAAAATGCCACTGAAAATGAGACACTAACCTACAGTGACTGTTCACCAAGCGTGACTACATGGCTTCTGATCCACGTGGCCATTTCCTGAGAAATCAGAAGGTGACCTCCCCCGCAGGGGGGGCAGTCCGAGGCTGGGAGACAGAGGGCCTGGCTGCCCGGCCCAGCATAGCCACCTGTGTGACAGGGACATGCCATTCACATCTCCAGGACTCCGCTTTCTCCTCTGCTAAGAGCTGGGGACAGACCCCATGGCCCCCCAGCCCTCCTCCAGGAATGAGACCCCACAGTTCCAGCTGAAGCCGCAGGATCCAGAAACACACCAGCCCGGGCTCCGCCCCTAGAGGGACCAGCTGCAGACACTCGGGGCATCAGGAGGAAAGGTGAGCTGCTCACTGATCTGGTGATTTGCCTGTCTCCACTCCTCCTACGGGAAGTCCACTCTTTTCCAAACTAGCTCCTCGGCCTCACTCCCCAGTTTGCTAGTTTCTGTCTCCTCCCTGTCTCCAGGAGCTCCACTGCCAGGCCTGTGGGGCAGGGGTGGGGGTGGCAAGGGAGAGAGGGCATGGCTCTCAAGCTGCAAAAATTCAAAGGCAAACCAGGAGCCCTGGGTCCCCGAAACCCTGCTCCTCCAGGTTGGGCTTCATCATTACCCCTGAGACCGTTTCTCCCCCCAGAGCTGGTGGAGCCACGGAGAGAACCTTGTTCTCGTGTCTGCCCCTGCTCGAGAGTCCTTGCTATGCCCAGTCCCCAAGAACAGGGCTGCTTGAGCATTCAGAAGCCCCCTGCAGACCTACCTCCCCCTGCCCAGCTCCAAAAAGAACACATTGACCCCTCCATGGCCAGGCCAGAGTCCCCATCCCCATCCCACCCACTAGGAGGGTCCTCCTCTGCAGCCCCACCCCCAGACAAGGACAGGCCAAGGGATGATCAACCCTGGCCTAGCGCTTTGGACCCCGTGCTGACCCCTGGCCCAGATGTGCCCCCTACTCAACTTTCTGCAGACCCAGTTCATTTGCCCCTACAAACTCCCCTGGACAGGGGGACGGACCCATGCTGATCCGTGACCTCAGGGCTAACAGAGCAAGCCCGAAGCGGGTATGTTTCCTGCTCCATCACAAGCTGACAGCCCCAGGCTCTCACAACTTATCAGGCTGAAGTGGCTAGGAGCAGGGCCAGCGAGGACAGCCTTGTGCTTTTTTTTTTTTTTTAATTGAGGTACCATTCACATAACACGGAGTTAACCATTTTAAAGCGTACAATTCACTAGCATCTAGAACATTCACAAGATTGTGCAACCATCACCCTATCTAGTTCCAAAACATTTCCATAATCCCAAAGGAGACCTTCTGGCCCCTAGGCAGCCACTCCCTGTCCCCCCACCCCGTGCTTTTTGAAGTTAGGTGAATAAAATGCAATTTGCTCCTGTTATTCTTGCTCCAAAGAACCAGCGCTTCTTGAATAGGCCTGTCACACTGTCCTCGTCCTCTTGGCTTGACCACTCACCCCATCAACACTTGGGGGACCTTCCAAGCTGCCTTCTACCCAAAGAAAGTAATTCCTCATGCAGGGTCTTCATTCATGGACTCAACAAACATTCTTCAAGCACCTCCTCAGTGCCCAGCTCTGGGTCAGGCAGTGACCCACAGGCATATAAAGGGTCCAATCCTGCCGTCTGGGTGCTGGGTGCCGAGTTGGAGAAGCAGATGGATCAACAGCTAAATGACAATGCCACGTGGTGAGAAAAACATGAAGAAATATTCCACCCACAGAGCAGCCCCACCATCCTCCATGGACATTTCCATCTGTATTCCCACACCAGCAGGGCCACCTTCGTTTCCCACGCCCCTAAGACAGGGACACGTGTGTGGGACGAGACCACAGCCGGCAACTCACAAAAGAAGACTTTAAAAGGACCCCAAAGTGGGAAAGTATCTAATCGCACCAGTCACCAAAACCATGCAAATCTAAACAAAAACACACTTCCGTTTTTCTCCACCAGCTGGATTTTGAAACTGCTGATTGCATCCCGTGCTTCTGCTGGGAAATGACCCTCTTGGCGTGCTTGCTGGTGGGATCCGAAGCTGGGTAATCCTCCTGGAGGGCAGACTGGCACTTGGATCAAAAGCTTTCAAATTGTGTTTAACCTTTAACTCAGCAATTCCACTTGTAGGAATTTACCCTAAGGAGAAACTCAGGAACAAATGCAAAGATTTATCTCCAAAGATTTATGTACTAGAATATTTGCAGCTTATAGTATCAAAAGACTGAGAATAAGCTAAATGTCCAGCTGCAGGTGCTTGGTAAATAATTTGTGCACTGATTAAAAATCATATTGTAAAAGAATATTGAATGCCCCTGCAAAGTGTTCGTGAGCCATCAAATGAAAAGGTTTATGAAAACCAGAATGTGCAGTAAGTGCCAACTCTATGTCCTCAGCCTCCAGAAGGGCTGGAAGGACGTGCCCTCCAGGGCTGGCCGCGACTCCCTCTGTGGACGCACATCTGGTGGTTTTTCATTTGTCTTTTTTTGAATTTTATCGTCTATCCTAAGTTTTTTACGTAGGACCCGAACTGTATTTGTGACCAGGAAAAATACAAGGAGTGTTGTTTTTTTTTAATTCGATTAGAAGTGTTATAGAGGCGGTTTACCCTCCTGGGCACCAGCTTGCAGGGGGATGGAGAATCGAAGGCATCCCTGATAAATGTGGGGAGCCACCTGCAGGGTTTGAAGGTTCTCGTGCCTTTGCCCAAGAAGCTGACGGAGCGCCTCGGGAGCTGACTTGACACGGCACTGATTATGCAAATCAATCACTGGCTAATCAGGGAGATGTGTCTTGGCCGCTGTTGTTTTTATTTGTTGCTCGGTAGCCAGACTCAAAACATACTGCACAGGAGGAACCAAGACGCAGCTTCTTTATTCTGGGAGGAAACGTCCAGTGATGTGCTGCATGATCCAACCTCCTGACGCTCCTTTCGGATCAGGCTTTACATGGATTTGCTGGTGCCACACCGCTGGGAGCTCTCTCAGACCCTTGCTGCAGCCACTCTCGGTCCTCCCTCAGCCTCTGCTCAGAAGGCCTACACCCAGGGTGATCATTTTGAACTGAAGTTCTGGAAGTTTCACCATTATGAAATACATATTTTTAAAGGTCATGACTCATGAGAGGACTAGAACAAAATAACTAACATTTACTGAATTCCTACTATGAGCTAGGCACCTCACATGCATTTTCTCATTTAATCTTCAAAAAAGAAGGCTGAGGTAAACATTATCGTCCCCAGCTTACAGATAAGGAAACTGAGTCTCCAAGAGTCTAAATAATCCACGCTTTTGGGGCTGGCTCAGGACTGGGCAGCTGGCTTCCCCCTGAGTGAGCCATCTGAGGGAGTAGGAAGGTCCCAGGATGGAGGCCACAGGTTTCCTGTGCCCTCCCAGCCCCCGAGGGCCCTAGGAACCCAAACTCCACCCGGATCCCCACATGTGCTTACTGTCCTGCTTCACAGACAGGCCTCAGAAAACGGACGGAGCTCTGCATCACCCAGCCACCCGGCCTGGCACAGGGACCCGGCCGCTGAAGATCCGGGGTGCCAATCCAGCTGTGCACACCATAGGAGTCTGAGCCCCCTTCCTTGTGAAGCAACATTTCAGAAACTAGGAGACAACTCTATTGGGAGAAGAACACTAATTAAATTTACTGGGATCACTGAAGAGGAAATTATTTAATATTCTGAACAGATTTAATATTTGAAAGCATGGACAGCCTTGATCCATCATGGGTGGGTTCTCTGCCACGTGGGCCCACACTGGGTGGGGTCCATGGGCAAGCCCGTGGGAGGAGACTGAGCTGCACAGGGGACACCTCCTGGAAGCCAGACGGGATGGGGAGGAGCTGGGAGTGGGCTGAGGGGGCAAAGTCCTCAATGCAACCTTGCCCAGCTCTGCTCCGGCTCTCCGAAGGGCCTGGCGGCCACCCCCACAGCAAGACAGAAGTCCTACCCATGATCCTGTGGGTCCTTGGCATCTACCCACATGCTCCCCTCTTCCTATAACCCAGTGTCATTGCTGGCCAAGTTACACATCAGGTGAGGGTCTGGAAGGCAATATACCCTTGGAATGCAGGATCTAAACACCCCTGGGTCCCATGGGGGACGTGGAGGAGAGTGGGCATCCTCACCGAGTCCCCAAGATACCGAGTCTGGAGCTTTGGGATGCCGCCCAGAGACCACCACAAGGTCCTCTGAGAAACCGTTCCTGCGGGAGCCCCATCCCACACACTCATCGGGTCACCAGGACGTGCCCTCCAGAGCCCTGAGCAGCAGCTGACACCCAGCCACCAGGCCTCTGCTTGGAGGCTTGCTGGCGGGGCCCCAGGCTGAGGGTAGGCCTCAGGCACTGCGAGCAGCCAAGCTCGGGGTCACAGCATGCTGGGAGCGCCATGGAACGCCAGGTGCACCACCAGCAACACCAAGGCCAGCTGTGCAGAGCCCCTGAAGGGGGGAGAAGGGGCGGGCAGGGCAGGGGGAGAAGGGGCGGGCAGGGCAGGGGGAGCTGAGTTCAACTCTCTCCTCAGTGAGGAGGGGAAGATCATTTCCTGATGGGTCGGTGAGGTGGAGAGCTGCGGACACGCCAGACGAGAGCGTGGCTGGCCGCGGAGAGATGAGGGGGCCCAGCTCGGCCCTCGGGTGTACAATGGAGTCAGAATATTCACACAGCAAGTGACAGAAACTCACTTCACCTAGCTTAATTGGAAAGATAATTCCTGGGAACTCATGAATGGGGCGGAACTGGCCTGGGAAACAATGCTTCTCTCTCCCTGTCCCACTCTCTCTTACCCACACCCCTCTCTGGTCCTCCCCACCGGCTGACCTAACCTCTCCTAGTGCACGTGGGCAGGCGGCAGAGGATAGATCCCATGGCCACTGAGGTGGGTGACTGGGGCCTCTCAGCCGAGTGGCCCCCCCAGCACATAGACAGCCTCCCCGAGCCCGTGAGAAGCCACAGTGACGGAGGCCGACCGTGGGAACTGGGGGCAGGCAGAGGCCACAGCGGCCCCCACCAGGGGCCCCCAGCCGACAGGTGAGGAGCACCGAGGAGGTGCCCGGTCGAATCCAGGCCCAGTTTGGCATCGCTCAGACTTCAGCAGCGATTTTTTTTTTTTTTTGGTAAGTGATTCTGTCTGCTTCACACTCCAGGGGCTGGAGATCGGGCATGCTTTATAACTGTAATTAAAAGTCAATAAACCAAACGCCAGGTGGGTCAGTCGGGTTTTCCATCATGAACCATCAGAAGCGGCTCTTGGGGCTCAGCTGAGCCTCTCTCTCCCATCTTCCGGCCCTTCGCCTCGACGCCGGGAACTTCCTGGAGCTGGGGTCCCCTGACGTGCCAACCCTGGACGCACAGAGCCCTGAGATGAGGGATTTAGTTTCATCATCTCTCCCACCTGGTTCCCTGTTCAAACTGATGATGATGCGAGTCTGACACCCGCGTTCAAGCACCTAGAACCCCATGAAATGGGACCAACTCCCTTCTCTCTGTTGGTCTTCACCCATCTGTCTTTGATGGTCTTCAGGAGCTCAGCCTCTTCGGCACTAAGCGTACCTGGCTCGCCAGCTCTGGGCGGCGGTCAGAGGCTGGGAGGAGCGACCACCTGGAGCCTGAGCTTCTCCCACGCTGCCAGGAATGCTGCCTTCATGTTCCGTTTTCAGTGAAGAACTACACACACCCCTGCACTTGACTGTGTGTCAGCCCCCACCCACCGCACCATCAGAGCAGCTAGAAGCAGGGAAGGCTGAGAGTACCTCCCCCACCCCCGCAGGTCCTCAAGGGCCAATAGCAGAGCGAACCCCACTCCCACCCCATATGCCTGTGTTCCATTCCAAGGGACCCAATGGCCTTCTGCTCTACTGTTCCCCAAGTTAGGCTCAAACCCGCATCCAACGTGGGCCTCTGGGCTCACTGAACTATAGACATGGTGCCCAGCCTGCAAAGCCAACCACCCAGCCGCAAGGGTTCACAAAGCACCCACTGTGTTCCAATCAGCGCAGGTAACAAGAGGCAGGAGGCACGGACCATCCTCAGGGAGTCATCAGGGCGACTGACTCAGGGAGGACATGAGTCGTGAGAGGGGTCAGCGCTGGCCACAAAGAGACGTGGCGTCTAGGCCTCCCACCCTGCTGCTTGCGGTCTATACCTCCTTGACTTTTCCAGTTTCCCTGACTCGAAAATGGACACTAACCTATATGATCTCGAGGGTTTCTCCCAGCTCTAAAATTCTCTGCTTCTGTAATTCAGGTCTACACGGTGAGACATGGATGAGACGAGCCTGGAGCTTGGGCTGGGGGTCACGGTCAAGGGAAATGGAGGGCACCAAGAAGGCTTCCTGGCAGCCCTGAGGCTCGCCGCCCCCCCCCGCCAGGCCCAGGAACAGGGGCAATGTCTCAACAGCATCTTGTGGCACCCAAATGTTCTGTCCTCCTGGGGGCTGGACACAGCAGCTGGGAAGGAGTCCTGGAGGCCCAGGGCCTGGCCAGACGAGGCCTCATTCCCTCCCTGCCTCCTGCCAAACCGTTGCCCGGGGCGTAGAGCGTGAAATCGGGGAGAACTGAGGGAAAGTCACTTTCACGAAACATAACAACATCGTGAGTCATCTTAAAACCCTTAAAATTATCTTGAAGTGATTAAAGATGGCCGAAAACACAGAAACCAAAAAAAAGGAAAAGACTTTTGACTAAAAGATGAACAACTTCTAAAGCATGAATTCCCTTCACAATTAAAAAGTTCTGGCAGATTAGTAAATAAAAGACAAATAACCCATAGAGAAACCACCACTTCACGGAAAGATACAAATGGCTATTAAACATAGGAAAAGACACTCCACTCACTCATAATTAAAGAAATTCAACGAATAGCAAGATACCATTATTAAGTGTTAGACTGACAGAAATATTTAAAATACCCAGTATTTGAAAAGGAATGAGTAAAAGACACTCTGACACACAGGAGGTGGGACTAAATTGGTAAAACCTTCTGGAAGGGCTCTTTGGTGAGGTCTACTTATTTCTGAACATACACACCTTCGATCTGACAGTTGCACTTCCAGGAATCTATCCCACTGACTCATGCTCACAACATGTACACACAACACTGTTACAGGAGCCATGTATTTGGGGGGTCCACCTGCCGAGGAATAAATGAGGAGGTGCCCATATGGTGGCGTGTTATGCAATCGTTTTTCTAAACAAGGGAGAGCTATATGTACTAATACACCACCACGTCCACAAAAAGAAATGGAACCAAAAAAGCAACTTCCAGAACAATACGCGCAACTTGAGAGAGGGACTTAAGAGAGAGGATCAGCCAGGAACCGTTCTCTACTTCTGAACTTTTCTATACTGTTTGAATGCTTTTGCCACAAGCAAACATACTTTTTTTCACAGAAAAATGGGGGGGTTTTATAGATTTTATTTGTCAGAAAGAGAAAGAGCGCGTGCACAAGCAGGGGATGTGGAAGGCAGAGGGAGAAGCAGGCTCCCCACTGAGCAGAGAGCCCTAGGGCTCAATCCCAGGACCCTAGGATCATGACCTGAGCCGAACGCAGACGCTTCATCAACTGAGCCACCCAGGTGCCCCAACAGAAAAATGGTTTTAAGGGAAATGAGAAAGGGTTTTCTTGGCAAACTTATTTATCTCTCCCATTTCACCTTTTTATTGTTAATGTTAAATGAGTTTATTGCAGGGGGAAAAAAGTATAAAGCACAGATTTTTCAAATAGAGACAAATCTAAAAACCATTCATTCCTACAACTGACCACAACCACTGGTAACATTTAGGGTTTTATCTGCCCAAACTTGGTTTATGCGTGTAAGTACATGTATACATACATACGTGGTTCCTGTTCTCTGATTACATATTTTTCGCCAGATCCTGAGTCACTCCCGTGAGCATCTGAAGAAGCTGTAATAGCTGCCCCTTGACTCAGATCTTCCAGATCCTATGCCGATTCACTCCTCCCCTTTGCAGGAAAATTCCTTGAAAGAGTTGTCTGAATGTGCTGTTCCCACTTCACACCTGCCTGTGTTCTCCTGAAGTAACTCTAAACAAGCTTAATGCCACTCTTCTGTACAAAAACCCACCAGGATCACCAGTGCCCCCTCCAACATGGCTAACCACAGCAGTCAGTCCTCAGCCCTCACCTCCCTGTCCCTTTGGCAAAGTAGACACGGTCATTGGCCCACTTGGTCCTTGGAAGTCCCTCTTTACTTAGCCCTGGGACACCACTCTCTCTCTCTCTCTCTCTCTCTCTCTCCTTCTCGGGTACCTTTGCTAGTTTCTCCTCATCTCCCAAAGCTCTACACACTGAAGTGCCCGAGGGCTCAATTCTGGGACATCTTCCCTTCTAAATAGGAAAGACATCACTTCTCACATTAGATCCCATGGCTTTAAAAATCATCAGTGTAATTTTTAGGACAACCACTAAAAACCACTAAAAAAAGTGCAACACGTAAGGGTATAAAACCAATACACAAATTAGAATGGAACACAAACGCATACAAAAGTAACCACAATAAAGGTAGAAAAGGAGGTACAAATGGACAAGAACCAGTGGACTCAAACAGAAAGCAAATAGTAAAACAAGAGACTTAATGCTGGCCATATCAATAGTCACACTACATGTAAATGGACTAAACCTTACTCCAGCAAAAAGGCAGAGGTCGTCAGCTTCAGAGACAGACTCCAAGTAAAATATGGTCAAAAACGATAACACTATGCAAAGAATAAACATAAGAAGCCTCAACCGAGTTTGTAGTAATCACAGATTAACTAGACTTGAAGACAAAAGGTATTAAAAGAGTTAAAGAGTGACATTCCATAATGACAAGACAGCTAACTAGCTAGGAAAGTATAAAACAAGCATGGAGGCCTAGTCACAGAACCTCAGTAGTGGGCAAACACAGAAAGAATTAAAGGGAGAGATCCACAATTATAGTTGGAGATTCTAACACCCCTCCCTCAGCAACTGATAGAACAAGTCAGCCAAAAAGACCTAAACACAAGGAAATACAAGACCTAAACAACACCATTAGCCACCTTGACCAAATGGACATTTACGGAACATGACACCCAACAACTGCAGATACTCATTCTCTTCAAGTGTACATGGAATATCTTCCCCAAGATTGATCATGGGCTTGGCCACTGGGGAAGAAGGGTCTCAAGTAATGTCAGCAAGCTGGTGGGCTAGGTCGTCTCAGGGCTTATTTTCCCTACAAAAACTATAAAAACAAGGAAAAAACAACTACGTACTAATGAAAATAGCTGTGACAGAGTACTCCAGAGTACAACAAAGAAGCAGCAAAAACCCAACGGAGCACAAACACCGAAAATGGACACACCGAAAAGCACACCCCTCTTTGCTTGAAGACAATGCACAGCTCTCTCCCCCACAAGACAACATATGCTGAACCCAGGATCTGCCTCCGCCCACCCTCCTGGCCTCTCGGCCCGAAACTAGCTTCAGTCACAGCATAACCCAGCCAGGAAAGGGGAAGGAAAGCCACTTGACCTCCAAGGAGCGGGAAGATGGAGTGGACCCACAGGACCATGCTGGGGACCAAACTCCGGGGGAGTTTGATCAAGGGAGCTGGGGCACCTGCTAGTGGTGTGCGAAGGTGCACCACATGGTAGAAGTAGTGGAGGGTCTCTTGTTCCAACAAGTGCAGGCTTGAGATCTAGGGACAAGAGCTACAACTACAAGTAAAACCCCCAAGAAAAAAATAAAAATTTAAAATTAAAAAAAATAGGGCGCCTGGGTGGCTCAGTTGGTTAAGCGACTGCCTTCGGCTCAGGTCATGATCCTGAAGTCCCGGGATCGAGTCCCGCATCGGGCTCCCTGCTCGGCAGGGAGTCTGCCTCTCTCTCTGACCCTCCCCCCTCCCATGCTCTCTATCTCATTCTCTCTCTCAAATAAATAAATAAAATCTTTAAAAAAAATTAAAAAATTAAAAAAAAAATAAAACCTCCGAGGTTGCTGCCTTGGGGAATGTCCAGTATGGAAAACACAGATGACAGAGAGGTAAGGGGACAATGCGAGCGTGCAAGTCCACACTGAGGGGGTGCTGCAAAGGCCACAAACAGGTGCTGAGGTGGCAAATGAGCAGGGACACCTCTCTGAGCCCGTGAGTCAAAACGGGAAAAGGAGCTCAAGAGACTAGCGCAGCCCAGGGCAGGGAAGAGCTCAGGTGTGATCCACAGATCAAAGGGGGCCGGGGCAACTCTGAAGTGTGGTGGGCGAGGGCTGAGGGGAGAACTCAGCACACACCAGATTATGCCAGGGGTTTTGCTCACGAACAAACCTTTAGAGTCTGCGCAGATGGAACCAGGGGAGGGTTTCAGCCAGCAGACAAGGAAGGCCTGCCTGTTCCAGAAGCTCACATGGGCTGCAGTGTGAGGAGGGGCTGGTGAGAAGAAATGGAGAGACCAGGCGGAGAGTCACCCGAACAGTCCCCCAGACCACCCTCACTTCGGACACCAAGTGCAAGTCAGGAGTCCCCCAGACCACCCGTGGGTTGGATGATTTGCTAGAAGGACACGGAGCTCACAAAAGCTGTTACAACCATTGTCGATGGTTTGTTACAGGGAGGATACAGGTTAAAGCCAACCAAGGAGGGGCGCCTGGGTGGCTCAGTCGTTAAGTGTCTGCCTTCGGCTCAGGTCATGATCCCAGGGTCCTGGGATCGAGCCCCGCATTGGGCTCCCCGCTCAGCGGGGAGTCTGCTTCTCCCTCTCCCACCCCACCCCCCCACCCCCGCTTATGTTCCCTCTCTCACTGTCTCTCTCTCTCTCTCTGTCAAATAAATAAAATCTTTTTTAAAATAAATAAGTAAATAAATAAAAAGCCAACCAAGGGAAGATGTGCACAGGGTGCTTCCAACAGAGCTTCCCTGTCCTTCCCTGGTGCAGCATCGCCATGTGACCACACACGGAACACTGCCAACCAGCAAAGCACCACCAAGTCTCAGTGTCCAGTCTTTACCAGGGTCCACATGGCAGGCCCCAGTCTCCAGCGCCTCTGGAGGGCAAGCTGATACCACGTGACCAAAAGCCCCTGCCCATACACGACGCTGAAGCTCCACCTTAAATAGCTTTGCTGGTGTGGCCCAAGCCCCCCACCCCCACCCCAGGCAAACCAGGACCAGGACTTCCCAAGGGCTTAGAGATTACCTTCCAGGGGCCAAGGGCAAAGCCCAGACCTCTCTTTGGGCAAGGTCAAATACTTTGCTACTCAGCTGTATCCCTTGAGTTCCACTTTGTGAGCCGGGTTGACTCCACCTGGCATTTTGTGGAAATAAATATTCAGACTCCAGAACAATTTTTTTGGATCCTTGTTCTGAACAGGATTATCGCCCACATACTAGTCGGGGCAAGAAACTGCTGAGGAGCAAAATCCTGGTGCTCACCATCCCAGGAGGGGAGGGAGGGGGTCGATTCTGTGAGACACTGCATTCCTGACTGACTCTTCTGTTGGGGAGCGGGGGGACTCAGTTTCAAGTCAGTAAAAAAAGAAATGGGAATGTCTCCCATCACCACAGCACAGAGAGAGAGAGAGAGAGACAACACA
Source organism: Neomonachus schauinslandi (assembly GCF_002201575.2). Taxonomy (NCBI): domain Eukaryota; kingdom Metazoa; phylum Chordata; class Mammalia; order Carnivora; family Phocidae; genus Neomonachus; species Neomonachus schauinslandi. The sequence continues at coordinate 57,194,946 of NC_058417.1, forward strand.
CAGACACAAAGTTACTTCCAAGAAGCAGCCCCAACCATCCCTTTCCAAGGAATGTGCATCAGAGAAAAGAGAACCTCTTCATGTTCCCAAATTTACACAGACGTGTGCAGAAGAAAAAACAGAACTAAAATGGCCAGAGAATGAGCTAGTGTAAGCTCCAAGCATGTCCAAAGCTTGAAGATATCTACCAAGATCTATGCCTTGGTAGATAAAGGCACTGGGAATTCTCTGAAACTGGTATAAAACCCGGGTCCAAGGGAGGCCCTGCCCAGCTCATCCCCACCAGGACCTCGTAGCCTGCTCCTCCCCGACAGAGCCTCCAGGTGAGGGTCGGAACTTACCGGCCACAGACCCTGGACACTTCCTGGCAACTGCCAGGACCCTGCCCAATTCAGCCTCACCCATCCTGGTTGCCCGCTCACTCAGGCACAGCTTCCAGCCCTCCTGCCGCAGGGCCCACCAGCAGCCCAGCCCAGGCAGGGGTGCTGGGGAGGCCTCCCAGGAACGAGGATGACCCCAGGGGCAAGGGAGGGGTGCCCATGGCTCCCCACCTGCCTGACTCTCTGGTGCTGCCTCTTCTCTTCCTTACTTCTTGGGGTCCGGGGCACAGGCATTTTGCTCTCCCTGCCCCCGACATCCTCCAGCTCACATGGACCACAGTGACCTCCTTTACAAAGGACGCAGTGACACCTGGGCAGGGGTGAAGGGAGGCACGGTGCCAGCAGCTGCCGGAATTGGCCTCTTTTTTTTTTTTTTTTTTTTTAAGATTTTATTTATTTGACAGAGAGAGAGACAGCGAGAGAGGGAACACAAGCAGGGGGAGTGGGAGAGGGAGAAGCAGGCTTCCCGTGGAGCAGGGAGCCCGATGGGGGGCTCGATCCCAGGACCCTGGGATCATGACCTGAGCCGAAGGCAGACGCTCAACGACTAAGCCACCCAGGTGCCCCTGGAACTGGCCTCTTGCAACAAAGCCTCACCAACTGGGGAGGGGTCCCCACTGGCTGGGCAGATGGGGCAAGACGGAAGGAGTGGCGAGATGCCCCAGCAAAGCCCAGACCCCGACAAGCAAGTGCAGATGTGGGCAGCAGCCTGTGTGCAGGGGCGAGAGGCGTCGCTATCTTTCGTCCCTGCTCCTCCAGCGCACGTGGTTCCCTCCACATCTGCCCCTTTCATCCAGAGCTGCTCTCCCCCTCCCTCGGTTTCTCCGCTCCCCTCCCTTCTCTCATGCCTGGCACTTTTAGTGTCTTTCCTCCCTGCTCCCCCCACCTCCTGCCCGTGAAAAGAAACCTCCACCTGGCTCTTTCGTACCCAAAATGCACAATTGGTTTGTTTCTTAGGAAACTCGCCCTCCGTCTTTTGTCACATATACCGAACCCAGGCTGTACTTGAAAACAGAGTTTGCATATCCCAGATGTTGTGCAGAAACCGATGGTGCACTGAAAAGTGTTGTCGGGAAACACGATGATGAAAAGTACCCATTATTCACCTGGGAGAGGGGGGCGTATAAATTATAAAACCTCCCGAAACCCCAGGCCAACTAACCTGCCAGGGGCGAAACTGAGCAGAAACTAGGAGAGAGACAAAGCAGGGTACAGACAAAGGTGGCGGCAGGCGGGGGGAGGCCCTTTCCTCGCCGGGAGCGCCGGGGTGCCCATCACCCCACCCCAACGCCATCCTCGGTTCCCCTACAAAGGCCACATTCAGCATCTCAGCTGCTCCTCTGGGCCTTGTAGGGCCCCAGGCACGGCGCTCTCCTGCAAGGAACCAGCAGCAATGATGGCCCCCAGGAGCAGCGTGGCTTGGGCAGCAGGACCTGCCCTCGGCCCCAAGCCCCTCCCTCTGCTGTGGATGCTACAGAGAGAACACAAGGCCCTCCCATGATGGTGCTGGCCGTAGGTGCTCATCATCCCCACCTTTCGTCTCCAGCAAAGACCAGCTGTTGCAAAGAGCCCGCAACCTGTCCTGCAGGTCCAACGGGGAGCCCCGCAGATCCAGAGCAGACTGTACTGTCCAAGCACGTGGGGCCTTGGTCCTCTGGACCAGCATAGACCCCTTCTCTCTCCGTCTCTTTTTTTTTTTTTTTTAAAGATTTTATTTATTTATTTGACAGAGAGAGACACAGCGAGAGAGGGAATACAAGCAGGCGGAGTGGAAGAGGGAGAAGCAGGCTTCCCGCTGAGCAGGGAGCCCGATGCGGGACTCGATCCCAGGACCCTGGGATCATGACCTGAGCCGAAGGCAGACGCTTAACGACTGAGCCACCCAGGCGCCC
>NC_058417.1:57197227-57228851 GCF_002201575.2 Neomonachus schauinslandi
ACCTGAGCCGAAGGCAGACGCTTAACGACTGAGCCACCCAGGCGCCCCTCTCTCTCCGTCTCTTGTGTAAGGCCTGCAATTAGTTACCAACAACGGTGTTTCAGTTGCTCAAGTGCGGTAACAGGACACCACAGATGGGATGGGCCTATAAACAACAGAGAACAATTTCTCTCCGAACTAGAAGCTCAAAATCCAAGATCAAGGTGCCGGCAGATTCAGTGTGTGATGGATGCTCGCTTCCTGGGTCACAGTCAATGTCTTCCCGCTGTGTCATCACAAGGCAGGAGGGGTGAGGGAACTTTCTAGGGTCTCTTATTTAAGGACACTAACCCCATTCATAAGGGCTCCACCCTCACGACCTAAGCTCCTCCCAAAGGTCCCCCTCCTAATACCATCCCATTGGGGGTTAGGATTTTGGCGTATGACTTTGGGGGGCACACACATATTCTGACCATAGCTGATGGCATTCACCTTGCAGGGGTGCAGAACACGTAGAACAGAACTGACCTGTGCACAGGGCCCCCTGCTCCACGGCCCACTCCAGGGCTACCCTGAGATGAGTGTGGTGGCCCTGCAGGGACCCAGGGCTGTGATTTGGAGGAAGAGGGGCGGGGAGATCATTCACACTCCGGGAATAAATGGGGGACTCCTCCCTGGCTTTTCCTGGACCACTCATGAGCAGCCAGATCCCTGAACTGAGAGGGAAAACCCGAGGCCCACTTGTTGACGTGTTTCAAGCGACATCAGGCACCTGCCGGGGTGCTGTGCATTTGGCCCCGCTTCCGCCTGCCCCTGCGTTCTGTTCTCAACCCAGCAGCCAGAGTCAAACTGAGGTCGGATCAGGTCCCTCCTCTGCTCAAAACCCTCCAGCAGCCCCCACCTCACCCAGAGAAAGGGCCAAAGATGTGGGCGGCGGGGAGCATGCATAGCAGCTCTACTCATAACTGCCCCAAACTGGGAACAACCAAGTGTACATCGGCAGGAAGAGGGAAAACCGTCCAACATATCGTCCATCATACCAGGGATGATGGTAATAAAACGGGAATAAAACGGGAACACACGTGCAAAACACACGGCAACATGGATGGATCTCAAATACACCACACTGAACGAACAGGGCTGGTGACTGTATGCGTCCGCGTGCTTGAGCTTCTAGAATGGAACGTACCGTCCGGTGCTAGAAGTCAGAGCTAAGGCAACCTCAGGGGGAGGCAGAGAGAAGATAAAGGGGCAAAACTCATCAAACTACAGGTTTAGGGTCAGTGCATTTTATTACTTGTCAACTATACCTGAGTCTAAGAAGAAGAAAAAGTGAAAATGCAGAGTTCTACGATCCAAGAGTGAAACCCGATCTGGCCATTTGCTCCCCTCTGGCATCTTCTCTCCCCTCTGGCTCCAGGCCACCCACCAGCCCCGTCGCTGCCCCTCCATCCTGCCAAACACCCTCCTGCCACAGGACCTTGGCACATGTTGGTCCAGCTCCTGGAATGCTCTGCCCCAGGTCACTCACTGGGCTCACTCAGTCTCTGCACAAGCCCTACCTTAGCAAAGAGGACTGCCTGACATGAAATGACTTTGTTTTCACCTGCCGGGGAGGGGGGCTCATCCTCCTCGGCTAGCATGAGAGCAAGGACTTTGCTCACAACTGAGCTGTAGCCCCGGCACCTAGAACCATGTCCGGGATTCAGGCGCCTTTAGTAAACATGCGTTTGATGAACGGCTTCGGTTAGCATCCCTCTGAGGGTGTCCGCCTGCAGAGTGACTACACATCCATCGTAAAGGCTCTCGGGATAATACATTTCTCTGAAAGTGGACGGCTTTCTCTCTCCCATAGCTTCCATTTTCCCTGCCCCTCTCCCTGCCTCCGCCCAGCCCATCTCTGAACGAAAGCAGGACAAGCCGGCAACAGTCACGGCTGTTCTGCCAGTGATGCCTTGAGCTAATTCCTGCAACTGCCAGGGAGGATGCCTTAATACCTCTGCACAAGACAGAGTAATTATTTCTAAACATAGCTGCCTCTCCCCATGCTGTCACTATCAGATGCCAGCAAGCTGCACTCAGTGCCTGACTCCCAGCCTCGGGATCCCTGGGTCATGTAGACATCCCCTGAGGGCACAGGCCACACAGACCACACAGACCACCGGCCCTGCCTCCCCAACTGAACTGGGCCGCCAGACGCTGCCACAGACCAGGGCCTGGGGGTCTCTGGGGTTCATTCACCCTGATCGGAACCCTCCACCCCACGTGCCCATCACCCGGGCCACGCTGCCCCACCCCTAACTCCTGCCCAGCTCCATCGTCCAGGGTGGAGGCCTCCCAGCACAGGACGAGCGAGGCCCACAGAGGAAAGACCACCCCGATATTCCTTTCAGGAAATCAAGGTGAGAAGTCTGGGGACCACTTCCACTGACAGGCCAAAGCAGAGACAGAGAGTAAACTGGCCTATTGGCGGGGGGGGGGGGGGGGGGGGAGTGGGCGGTGGGAGAGTCACAACGAAAAAGCATGAGGTTTCTCCTGGTGGCAGTGAAAGTCTACTGTTCTGAATTCTACTGTGGTGGACCTGGCACAGCTCTGCGAGCATTCTGAAAATCACTCGATTGTACACTGCAGATGCTGAGCTGTATGGTATGTGCATTACATCTCGACGAAGCATTGAACAAAAAGATGGGAGGCCTTGTGGTGGTTTCCTCTACTCCACGAGTCTGGACCACCCTCCACCCTACCCGAGCACGTGAAAATTGGAAAAGGAACGCAGAAGGTTTGATCGCCCTGCCCACTGTCGCATTGTTGGAGCAGTAAGGGCCCCTCCCCAAACCCACAGAAGGGCGGGGGAGCCCATAACCAGCTGTGGGGGCCACTGCTTTCTGGAAGACTCAGAAACGGAGGAGTACAACACTAACCCAAAAGGAGAGGGTCAGGAAGGGGGGGAGTGCACATGGCTCAAATTATCATTAACTCCTATCAACCCTGCCCCAAAGCCGGATTCAGTCTAAAACAGATTCTCCACAAGCCACAGCCAGCAGAATGCCCACTGCCTCTCCCACCACGTCCCGCCAGGACGTCTCCCCACCCCACACTGCCCCTGAGCCTGCCCATACCCACAGGATCCTCTGTCTGAGGGCCAGGGCGGGCATCAGTGCCTGGGTCCACAGTGGGGACAGGTGTCTCCACCCTCAAGCTCACAGGCCAGCCAGACACCCATCCTGAGGGACACAGCATCCTAGCTAGGGCTGTCCTTCCCATGGTGCAGAACCGTGAGCCAATCACACTGCCCCAAGAGGCCCACGGCGCCTTCCCGAGGATGCACACTCCCTCCCCCCAGGTGTCCTGGCACCATTGCTCAGTGACTGCTGATCCCGCAAGCCCTCAATCACTAAAACACAAAGCATCACTCATGCCTTACCCGCCCCTACCTTGACATGTCTGCACAGTGGGTCCGAGCTAACTGCAGGGAGTGCGCAGTGGTCAGCAGAATCGGCCAAAGGTGCAGCGGCGGTGGGCAGGGCCCGCCCCGGGTGCGGAGGTGGTGGGCGAGGCCGACCTCACAGTCAGCCACCTGAGGCATCACAGGACATCATGAGACTCAGTGGGCGGCCCCGCGAGCGTCGCTGGGGACACTGGAGGCGAGCTCTTCTCCTAGCCAAGATGGACCCGGGAACAGACCCGCAGGACGGGCCGGTGTGAGGGTCGCGTGCGGTGGGGGAGACCTCGCCAGCAGCCCAGGCCGACTGCCAGGACTCCAAATGTGCCCTGTCCTCCCATGGCAGGTCACCGAAGAATGAGGCGGCAGAGGTGTACGTTCTGCTTTCCGAGCTCTGCAAACCGCGGGGCAGGAAAACGACGCCAGGTGTAGCCCCACCGCGGAGGCCGTGAAAGGGGCGTGTGTGCAAAGAGCCCAGCGAGCCCTGCAGCACCGGGGGTCCGCCTTCTCCAGGTCCGCGAAACTTCCTCATTCTAGGGCTCGAGGGCACCCCGGAAGTGGTGACACAACCCGCGGGGCACGGCCGTGCTCTGGGCCGATTCTCCAAGCACGCATGCGTCATCGGGGTTTCCCAGTCTCCCTCGCAGTGGGGTGGAGTCGTGTGTTCTCCAAGCCCGCATGCGTCGTCGTGATTTCCCAGCCACCCTCGCGGCAGGGCGAAGCCATGCACTCTTCAAACACGCATGCGGCATCATGGTTTCCTAGCCTCCTTCGCGGCGGGTCGGTGCCACGTGGCCAATGGGTTGGGCAGTTCCAGTCCGTCCTTCACACCACCGAGACCCCCCAGTATGGCCCACCATGGCCACCGCGGAATGGCACTCAGATGGCGTCCCCACAGGACGGAGGAGGGCAGCGCAGCCCGCATCAGACTTGGCATGAGTGAGGAACAAGCCTTGATCGGGATAAGCCGTGGCATGTGTGGGTTCATTAGCACAGAAGGTCCTGGTCTAATTCTGTGCTGACTAATCCAGCGGCTTCTTCATGTGTTATTGAAAACAACTTTCATCCGGGAAACTTCACCCCAAGGTCCCAAAGACCGAAAGGACTTTCCTTAGCAACCGTGATTTGAAATGGGGGAATGAGACTTCTCTGATCCCTTCTTCTATCAGCAGTCCCCTAAACAAGAAGGTGGAGAAGCAGAAACACGCTGAACGAGAGATGGGGAGTCCCCAGCCATGAGGAAGTCGGGAGGCAGAGAGGGGGGCTGGGTGACCTGGTGAGGGACAGGGACAAAGCTAGTGACCTGCAGGCTGGGGCCGGGGTGGCACCTCTCTGGTGTGCCCCAAAGAACTTCCCCAGAATCATGGGAATTGAATACTTTGAAGGCCAAAATGAGGCACGTGGACCACGCTCACACTCTATACCATGGGTGCCCCCACCCCAGGGTGACCTGAGGCTCATTCTTGGGGGAGTGAACCAGAGAAACCCAGACTCAGGGATGTCAGCTCACAGAGAATGGGGTCGGGCCCAGTGCTGAGCAGAGGAGGATTGGATAGAAGTGTCCACATCTAGGGCACCTGGGTGGCTCAGTTGGTTAAGCGACTGCCTTCGGCTCAGGTCATGATCCTGGAGTCCCGGGATCGAGTCCCGCATCGGGCTCCCTGCTCGGCAGGAAGTCTGCTTCTCCCTCTGACCCTCCCCCCTCTCATGCTCTCTCTCTCTCATTCTCTCTCTCAAATAAATAAATAAAATCTTTTAAAAAAAAAGAAGTGTCCACATCTAGGGTGACAGCCCTACCAAGCCAGCCTCCCCTGCCAGCTCCAGAACATCAGAAGCCAGACCTAAACCCCACCCTAGGCAAGAGATCAGAGGCTCCTTCTCTGGAGAGACTAAAAGCTCCTCCAGAGAAAAGACCTACAAATATACTGACATTTGGAAATCAAACTAACAAGCAAGCTGTCCACCCTTCGTCCTGCAGTAAAGCCCATGGCCAATGTCAGTGCTCACCCAATCCCTCGGACCTTAGCTACTGCACAGTACTCCTTTAGACTCCGATAGTGGTGCCTGCATCTCATGCCCGGAGGGTCCGTAAAACCTCAGAAGACTGCTCTGCGCTCTTGTAGCAGGTAGACAGTTCCTGACATTTCCCCTCCCCTCCCCCAGAGTGCTTAATGATTCAAAAATGTCAGGGCATAGCCCAGCCCCATCGTCATGCAGGTGGGGTAATTCTGAGGAGTGTGTTTTGCACCATTTCTCAGAGTTCTATGCAGGATCAAGTTCCAAACACACACTGTAGTAGTTGGCTTTCTTGTTGGCCTTCCTTTCTGTGTTCCACAACCCACTACCCTACTGGGGTCTCCTTCCACTCTTAAATAGGATAGGACAGAGATCACCAGATGCTTGAGAAAAGTCTCCAGGACGAACAACAGAAACCAAAACAACAAATGGGTGAAATTCAGAGCAAGTGCTGCTGAAGCTGGTGTCCAGGTTGGCTGCCTCCTGGTACTCACGCTCTGGGTGGTCCCCAACCCCTACTAAGGTCGGTCTGCATAACTGATAGAATAAGGCAAAACAGATGATACTTACCTCTGAGATTAGGTTATACAAAACACCACAGCTTCCATCTTAGTGCCTGCTTGCTCTCTCTCTCTTTCTCCCCCAGCCTCCAGATCACTCACTTTGGAGGAAGCCAACTATCATGTCAAGCAGCCATATGGAGAGGCCCATGTGGTGAGGAATAGAGGCCTCCAGCCATCAACGATGTGGCTGAACTTGGAAGCTGGTCCTTCATCTCCATCCGTGCCTTAAGTCACTCCAGTCCTGGCTGACACATTGACCGCGAACTCATGAGAGACACTGGGCCAGAGCCACCGAGCTGGGTCCTACCAGATTCCTGGCCCACAGAAACTGTGAGATAGGAAACGGTTGTTGTTTTAAGTCACAAAACTGTGCTTGGGGGTAATTTATTATGTGGCTCTAATTATCTAGCATAAGTACATACTTTGCAAAGAGAAGAAAATCCCAAAGATTTCCCTAAGATGAGGAAAGGCATGGCACAGATGAAACAAGAGACAATCAGAGGTAGGAATGCCCGGATGTTACAAATACAATAACATAAATCTAAGTCAGTAGAAGCACTGGAAAATAAAGCTAAGAAAGTTTCCCAGAAAACAGAACAGAAAGTCAAGGTAATGGACAATAGGGGTTTTTTTCTAATTAGAGTTAGGTAATGAAGCCAGGAGATCCAACATCTGACAAATAGGGAGTTTCAGAATGAGAACACAGAGAAAATCAAGAGAATAAAATTATCAAAGAAATAATACCAGAAACTTTCCCAGAACCGAAGGGCACGAGCCGTCAAGACTGAAGGGCACACCAAGCTTCCAAACAATAAAAGAACAAAGGCATACTTTTATGACATTTCAGAACACCAAGGATAAAAGCTTTCAGAGAGAAGAAAATTAGGTCATAAAACAGGATCAAAAATCTGAATGGCATCAGACTTCTCAATAGCAGCATGGAAACCAGAAGGCAGTGGAAAAAATGCCTTCGAAATCCTAGGTAAAAATAATTTCAGAACTAGGAGTCTATACTCAAGCAGACTATGAACTGAACATGAGAAGAGAATGAGGCGTCTGAGGATATTGCAAGAGAATGAACTCCACTAAGACTAGGTAGGAAACAAAAAGATAAAACAGCAGGATCCAGGAAGCATGAACTCCATCACAGGAGTGAGTAAAGGAAAGTTCTGGACCAGAACCATGTAGCAGTCTGGAGGGTACTGCATGATGGGGCAGGTGTCAGAGGGATCCAGAACAACATCTTCAGGAGAAAAGAGGGCTGATAGACTATCCGACAGGCGTGACCTTATGGAAGTTGGCATGGAAAAGCATGTTGGAAGATGTACCAAAGCCTAAGCAATTATTAACCCTAGAATAAACAAAAAGTTGTACAAAAAAATCTGAAGTTATGATAGTCATAATAAAGAAAACTTGTATGTAGATTCAACCAAAATTGGGATATTATTTGGGGAGGCTGGAAGATGATCAAGAAAAGAAAAGCTCAAAGATGAAGTCTAAAATTGGTAAGTCAAGAGATTTCAGTGTAACATAATGCTTAGAGATACAGAGGGGTTGTGGACTGAAAATCTATGTCCCCAAAAATTCACATGTTGAAATCTTGACCACCAATGTGATGGTATTAGGAAGTGGGACCTCAGGTCATGAGGCTAGAGCCTTCATGATGGGGTTAGTGCCCTTGCAGAGAGAGACATGAGAGCTTGCTGTCTGCTCTCTGCCACGTGAGGACACAGCATGAAGACAGCCGTCTCCACTCCAGGAAGTGGGCCCTCACCAGACACGGGCTCTGCCAGTGCCTTGGTCACAGACTTCCCAGCTTCCAGAGCTGTGAAAAACAAACGTTTGTTGTTGAAGCCACTCTATGATAATGTGTTACAGCAGCCTGAACTAAGACAGGAGGTAAATGCCAGAAGAAAGAGTTAAGAGCAGAAAGGGATGCAAGCAGAGGGGGGCGGGGTGCTGTGGGTGTTTGTTACAACCTTGGCGCACTACTTGACTTTTAAAACGATTTGCTTGTCATACACCTTGATTTGTTTAAAGTTAATTGAGTTTCTCGAAACTAAATGTTGGGGGACCTGTACAGGAAAGCCTCACCAATTCGTGCAAGTTGTGTGGCTTGTATAAATATGTAAAACATCTGCACAGTATGAATTTGAAATAAATACTGCTCTTTTTCTTTTCAGCTTCACACAGTAGGTAATCCAGAGCAGGCTAACAGTTTTGCCAAGAGGATAAGCAAGGGCATAAAACAAAGATGGAATCACGGAGTTGTAGAGCTTGCAAAGAACTTTCAGGTTCCCGACCCAGGGCACTTACCATACAGATCTGTAAACTGAGCCGCAGAGGTGCCGTGTGCCCCCAAGACACACGTACTAAGCGGCACAGCCAGGACTCCCAGCCGGGTCTCTGGCTCTGCAGGACCTGTTGCCTTTATGTAGCCGGAGCACCTGAACTCCTCGGGACCACCCTCCAAAGACTGGGCTCAGTGGGAAGAGTTTCCAGAACAATAGCCTGGCAGGGTGGAGGGAGAGAAAAGAAAGACACTGGGAAAATTAGTTCCACACGTGCCCAGAGCCCATGAGAGAGGCAGCAGAAAAGCCACCTGTCTAAAGGGCTCCGCCCCACATGCCTGACCCTTGGTGAAAACTTTATGGATCTAACCCAAAGTCTTTGGCTCAGACTGGAGCTAGCAGAAACCTGGATGTGGCCGGCCAGCCTAGGCACAAGCCCCTCCATGTGAGGAAATGGGTTCGTCCTAGCGCATGAGCTCCGGCCATAACAAATACAAGTCACTGGACTCAGGCGTGGAGTAGAATTTTGTCCTTCAGAGCACTTCTGTCACCTTAGGGGCCCACTTTTTGTCGTTTAGTATTACCTATTTAAAACACGTGGGGACACCTCTTTTCCAGAGGCTTCTGAGCCAATTTAAAAACCACGACAGGAACGTGGGTCTCGTGGTGGCATTAGCACCTCTCCCTCCCTACCTCTCTCCGAAGCAACGTCATGCAAATGCTTCTCGGCTATTTCCACAAAGCAGGCCTGCCTCCAAGGACTGAGCTCCGACTCCATGGCAGGACCGTAGAACAAAGAATGAGCTCAGAATCCAAGTGGGATACTGAACCAGAAGTTCTAAACCAATTTTGACCATGGCGTCAGCATAGGCCTGAGCGCTCAGCTTCCCAGCCAGGCTGCCGGCAGCAAAAGGAGAAGCTCGGCATGCACGTTAAATGTCAGGTCTGCTGAGGCAGCTCGGTGCCTGGCACTGGCCCCAGGGCTGGAGGCAAAGCCCTGCACCTCAGCCAGAACGAAGACGGTGAGGTTCTGGCGTCCCCACAGCAGGCAGGGGGACAGAATGGCCTCTGCGGCCCTGGGGACAGACTCCAGGCTCATGTCCCTACTCCTCGCCCCCCCCCCCCCCAGCCAGCTGACCAAGTGCCCAGGGCAATAACCATGTACTCACCCCCTACAGTGATTGGTGGACTCAGTGAAGCAACACATAGAAATCCCAGTGACTGGCACACAGAAAGTTCTCAATGTGGGCTGCGACCACCAAAGCCCGACCCGAGTGGACAGGAGCTCATCACTCCCTTCACTGTTGGGACGGTGTTGGTTTGCACCTTGGGAGCCCCCAGAGGAAATCTGAAACAGGCCCATGCCAGAAGCGCAGGGGTAGCCAGAAGAGGAAGGCCACTCGGATGGGTAGGTGCCGGCGTAAGAAGCAAGGGGCTTACAACGAGGCTGGTCTTGGGCGCCGCAAGATGAACACGTCTCCGCACCCATTGCCAGAATCCTAGAAGTTTATGGAGGGGCCGTAACTGAGTTCAGTCCCAGCCACTGTCTAGAAAGTCTCAGCAACACCTTTCTCTCTCAGGACTACGTCCTTGCAGATGGCTAATGGTGGGACAGGAGATGGAACGTACATTCCAAGCTCAGGGGATGGGGAGGAACCTCGGATTGTCCAGGGCCAGCTTACGGGTCAACCGGTGGTCACATCCTCTCATGACCTCCTCCAACAGACAGACTGTGCTTTTTTTCAGAAATGCTCACGCGGGATACAAAGTGCCACCCCAGATCCGCTGAGCCTCTTAACAAAATGTAACATAGACACACGTAGTGTCTTTGTAAAATCCAAACAAAACCCAAAACCCACCTAGTTCTTAGGGAGTTCCAAGGCTTTAGTTAAGGACATATAGATCCGTATTATGTTACATTCCAGAACAAAGAACCTCCTAGAACCCAGGAAGGAATGATAAGTCCAAGGCTAGTAGTTATCCAAAGGAAGGAGAGATTAGTTCCTAGAAAGGTCCTTGAAGTGGGCATCCTATCCCTGGGGTGGGGGCTCCCCACCCTCGATGGGCAGCGGGTGACATTCTTGTTATCAGTGTGGAGACCCACACTGACCATGTGCCAGGCACAGCTGCGGCCTCATTTCAACTTTGTAACAATCCCAGGACTATGAGGAGCCCCACAGGAAAAGTCAGGCTCAGAGAGGCGAAGTGTCTGGTCCACAGCCACACAAGGAGGCTGGGGCAACCCGATGTGTTCACTCGACTCTGTGCTCCCCACGGCCTTTGCAAGTGGCCTGCACAGCTCTGCCCAGCCTGCCCCCTCTGCCCACTCATGCCCCCTCGATCCTACTCCACCTGCCCCCACCATACCCACCTGGGCTCCCCCAGCACCGGGCCAGCCCCTTGGCCCGCGCAGGGCTTCACTGTCCTCTGCCCAACCACCTTCCCCAACCCCCTGTGGGAAGTAGCCTGCATGCATATGTGCACCCCAGCAGACTTGGGTCCCTGGCCCCGTCCGCTGTTGCCCAGGGCTCTTACCACCGGCAAACACACTCTACTTTTGGTGGTGTGTCACTGGGACACGTGCAGAAGGAAGGGCACACTCCCCAGGAAGTGGGCGGCCAACATGGGGGCAGGTGGGACCCGGGGGTGGAGAACGTGGAAGTGCACACTACGGACATCCAGATTCAAGCAGGTTGGTGAGAATCCTTTATGCCAGGGTTCCCCAAACTGGCCCGAGGACCAAATCTGGCTACTTGTTTTTGTAAATAAAGTCTTACCGGAACCCACCCCGCCTCGTTCACACACGTGTCCTCTGCAGCTACTTCCGAGCCGCAACGGCAGAGCTGAGCAGTTGCAACAGAGGCCATCTGGCCCACAGAGCTGAAAATATTTATTTTCTGGCCTTTTACCGAAAATGTTTGCCAACCTCTGTTTTCAGCTGTTGATTGTCCAGCAAATAATGCGTGATAGTCATTAGGAGGATGGGGCGAGCGAGGTGGCGTGTTACTTGGCCATACAAAGGAGGAGAGCACTGACCCCTGCCACAACATGGATGAGCCCCGAGGACATGGTGCCGAGTCAAGCCAGGCGCAAGAAGCCACATGGTATATGATGCCAGTTCTGTGAAAAGCCCAAACAGGGACATCTACAGACAAAGTAGATTAGTGGTTGCCAGAGGCTGGGGGAATGGGATGATGGGACCTTTTGTCCTCCATTCTGGAGGTGATGGAAATGTTCTAGAACACTGTGGTCGGTGCTTGCATAACCCGGTGAATACTGAATTGTTCGCTTTCCACGGGTGACTTGTGTGAATGGGAATCACATCTCAATAACTGTGTTTTTTAAAAAGAAGTGAAGGGATATGGGGAATTCATAAAGCAGATTCCTGCTGGGTTTCCTCCAGCCTGGGGTGACCATCAGGGTGTCCTGAGCTGTGTCCGGGGTGAGGAGGGAAAGTTGCAGGCCTTGCATTTGGCAAGAGTCATTCTGTGGGGAGAAACACCGACCCCCCTCCACCACACCAAGCTCAGCTTCTGGCTTGTGATTTCCGGGAGAGACCCTGACAGACGGGTACAATTTTCCCTTCAGACGTGCTCTGCCTATGGAAATGCAGAAGAGCCAGCATTAAAACAGCAGCTGATTTCCCACAGTGCTGTGTCCTGGTGGGACGGTATAGTGCACCCTTGAAGGGCGTGAGCAGGGATTGGGTAGACCGCCGTCTTCCAGACTGGGGAGACAAACGCTTTGCGCACAGGGACAGATGCTCTGGGAACTGTGGGGTCTCCACACCCCACATCACACTTGGGAGCAAGGTGAAGACACTTTCCAGTTTCGTCGGCAAACCCTGGAGGGAAAGATCTGTGGAGCATGATGCAGCTGCAGAGACCAGGAGTCAGTTTCGTGGAGAAATGAAAGGAAGGTTCCGGAACAGTCAGGTGGTCAGGGCCTGTCCGGACCTGAACAGGGGGCCTTCCCTCAGAGCAGGGTCTCCATCAGCACTCCTCACATCCACTCTCTCCCCTGCCTGACCCCATACAGCCCCGAGTCCTGCTGGCCCACGTCCTCCACCCACCGCCATTATCCCCGTGCCAACCCCCTTGTCTCAGCTCTGCTTCCAGGACATCCCAAACCAACCCAGCTTTTTTTTTTTTTTTAAAGATTTTATTTATTTATTTGATAGAGATAGAGGGAGAGCACAAGCAGGGGGAGCGGCAGGCAGAGGGAGAGGGAGAAGCAGGCTCCCCGCTGAGGGGGAGCCCGACGTGGGGCTCGATCCCAGGACCCTGGGATCATGACCTGAGCCGAAGGCAGCCGCTTAACCGACTGAGCCACCCAGGCACCCCCAACCCAGCTTTTTAACAGAGCGGTCTGCAAGCACTTCATAAGAGGCCCATGTAAATATGTCCGGCGCTGCGGGCCACGTGGCCTTTGGTTCCACAATTCCACATCTAGAAAGCAGCCATTGGCAAAACATAAACTAATGGGCGCAGCTGGGTGCCAATAAAGCTTTATGGACAAAAACAGGCAGTGGGCCGGATTCGGCAGAGGGTCACCTTCGCAAAAGGCAACTCTGATGGTGTCACACCCAGCCCTTGCCAGTCCCTTGGGACATGCTTCCTGCCTTTCACACACCTTCCTGGTGTGTCTCCAGATGCTCCCACTCTCATGTCCAACACCCAGTCATCCTTCCAATGTCAGCTGAAAGTCCCCTCTGTAGAGACGGGGCCCCTGACACCCCAAGACCACACAGCCCCCCTCACCTGCTTCCTAGCACCCGCACCTTTTCATGCTCACTACACAGTGCTGGGGCTGGGGGGTCCCGTCCACCTCGCCTCACACAACAGGAGGACGGGGTCCACCTCACCCCCACGGCACCCCCAGTGCTCGGCACAGAACAGGAACTCTGTAAGCACATGGTGAGTTAAAGAACAGAAGGATGGAAAGATAAGAAAACCCTAGGTGCTTATAGGGTGGGACTTGGGAAGTGGTACAGTAGCCTCTTTGTGATACCGAGCAACAAGGAGCTGAAAAAGCCATAGGACTGAGAATGTGTGGCGGGAGTTTGTCCAGGAAAGTTCAGGACAAGCTGAACCAAAGCATCGTGTCAATGGGCAGCGTTTGTTGAATCAATGAATTTCCATGCAGAGTGACCCAGCCCGTAAACACTCTGAGTTCAGGGGAAGGGGAGGGTAGGTAGTGTGGACTGGAAGATCCACTGGGATGTCGTCTCCTTCACAGAACTCTCCAGCACAAAGCCCATGCGGGGTGGACACAGATGGGAGGTGTAAGCAGGCCATCCCGTTTAACTCCAGCCAGGAGTTGTGGGAATGGGGAGTGGGGTTAGGGTGGGAAATGAGGCAGGCCACGTCCATAAAGTCAACTCAGGGCCAAATCGGAGGGGGTCCAAGGCCATGCCAAGGAGTCTGGACTTCTTTATGTTAGGTAACAGGGAGCCACTGAATGTTCTTGAGCAGCAGCATGCCATACAAGTAGCTCTGCTTCTGAAAGACTTCTGTGACAACAATGGGATATACAGGCTTGGAATTTGGGGGTGGGGGGTGACAGGGAGGCCTCGGCAATGGTCCAAGTAGAAGACAAGGAGTATCTGGAAACTAGGGTGCAGGAAATAAGGCAAGCAAGGTGAGGGGTGTGGAAGAGAAAGGGCAAGGAAGGGAGACACGGGAGAGGGCCCCACAGAAGCAGCCCCAGGGCCGGTGCCGACAGACTGGAGAGAGACACCAAGATGAAGAACCACGGCGGCCAGGGGCGCCCAAGCCCCGCTCCTTTTGCTCTTAAGGAGTTGGGTCCGACTGGAAATTCACAGGCTCACAGCTGCTGGCTGGCCTCCCGACACCTCTGCTTCTTGGTGGACGTAGCTAGCAGTTAGAAAATACAGGTGGCCACATGTTCAGATGGCAAGGAGCAAGTGACGTGGCACCTTGTCCGGGGTCTTCAGCACGGAGCTCCACTCCCACCATGTCTAGGCCCCCAGGATGCTTTTCTCCTGCAGCTGCCCTTCGTTAGTGGGAACACCAGCAGAAAACAAGAATCAAGGCACAGTTCCAATCTGGCGGCGACCCCTTCCATTCAAGGGCCGGGGATGCTTGACAAATGAGCCTCCAAGAAAAGCACAGTCTGCACAGAGCAACACGGTGATGAGCTCAGGACACTGGACATGGCAGCAGGACAGCTCCCCGGGCTGAGGTTCAGCTTCCCGGCCTCTGTGAAGACACAGCTAATGGGTTTCTTGATTTTGAATGGCCTCGCGTCCTTCTCCATCCTGGAGAGCTCCACTTTGTCCAGACAAACCTGTCCCCCCTCCCACAGACTCATGCACGTCGTGGCACGGAGCAAGTGAGCACATCTGGAAACATGCTCCTGCATGGTACCTGGTTGGCGGCAGGTGCTGAGGGAGGTGGAGGGATGGTTTGTGTGGGGAGAGGAGGAAGACAGTGGGAGAGGGGCGGGAGAGCACGCGCAGAGCACTGGAAACCTCTTCTGACCTGATTCTCAGTGGCCTGTTCTGTGAGCTCATGGGGAGACCATAGCGGGGTCTTTAAACCTCCAAGTACCTCCCACCCCCACCCCACATACTCTTGGTGCATCCTCAGTGTTCCAGCCATACATACCAACCCTGGCTAGACTCTAGAAGCCCACCAAGTAGAGGCCTGGACACCGAGCACCGACATTATTCTGTCGTGGAAAACATTGAGGTCACCATAAAAACCAGCCTTGCACCATAAGGAAGACCACAGGGGTCATAACGAGCATCCCAAGCCTGCCGAGCAGTTAGCATGGCTGCTTCCCTGGGTGTTTCAAAGAAGGCTCAAGGGCTCTTGGGTCAGCACATCAGCAGGACACCAAGGGGCTCATCTCAGGGGGGCACCTGGTCGGTCTCAGGACACAGGTGACGTCTTCTGGATGGAGTTCCTCAAGACCACACGAGCTCACAAGTCAGAGGAGGGGACAAAGGGCGAGGACACTTTGTTCTTCTGTAAAAATAACAGAAAAGACCCCTAGGTTTAGTGGCCCCAACACAGGCAGCGCAGGAGAGGGACTTACTTTGCTCATGGGTTTTTCTTAAGCTGAGAATTCACTACTACAAAAAGGAAGGACTCACAGTTCTCACAAAAGAAAGACAGAGGAGGTCTTAGAAAGGAGTCCAGAGTCTCTCTGTTCTCTAGTTCCTGATTTACGCATGCGCAGCAGTACACCTGCTTTCTCCCTCCCTCCCTCCTTCCTCCATCCATCCATCTCTCCCTCCCTCCCTCCCTCTATCTCCCTCTCTCAGCCTGTGCCCCACCATCCCTACACTGCTTGCACCCCTTGACCATTGCTGCTCCGGGTTGCAGGTGCCCCTGGAGGTTGGCGAGGGCAGCCCAGGTAGGGAGCTCAGACACCTAGATGCACACACACACACACACACACACATCCTGGACCCCCATCCCCACCTATCTCTACGTCAGCCACTCGGCCATTCAGGTCCTTCCCAAATGGCTGCGCACATGGCAACCTTATCCACTCAGCAGCCCACAGATTCCTGCCGGGGGCATAAGGAGACGGGGTGCAGGGGGCCAAGCTGGAAACCCACGGCAGCACCTCGAGAGGCGCCAAGGGTCAGGAAAGTGGGGGTGGGCGCCCTGCGTCAGTCTCAGCCCAGCTCGCGGCCTCGAGATGAAAACTGGAAGTAGACAGAACTGTCCCCAGCACCTGCAGGGCCCCAGATCCAGCTGGGAGCAGGGAGGTCACCTCGGGGCAGCCAACCAGCGGTCAGTGGGCTTTTAACAGTAGTCGCTGGATTGTGTTCAAGTCACATCTCCCAGCAGCCCGGGGGGGAAATGCTGGACTAAGGTGCTGTTCTGTTTGTTTTAATTTAGGTGACAGCCACTTAACATAAAATGAACCATTTTAAAGCGTACAACTCGGTGGCTTCACAGTGCTGGGCAGACACCAGCTCTATCTCACTCCAGAACATTCTCAGCACCCAGAGGGAGCCCCGGCCCAGTGAGCAGTCAGTCCCTCCCCGCTTCCCCGGCCCCGGCCACCTACCGGTGCTCTGCGGTCTGTCCGCACGCACCTGTCCTGGACATCTCACACAGGGGCCGTCACACCACACGGGTCCTGTGTGTCTGGTTTCTTTCTTGGGCGTGTTTCCAGGTCCATCCATGAGCAGGATGTCGTCAGGGCTTCGTTCATGGGGGAAGAACACAGGCTCACTTTTTCTCACCCCATAGCGGCGGATTTTGCAAAAGCACTCAGGCAAAGCAAGAAAGGACAGTGGCGGGTCACCCACAAGCGCCCTCACAACTGCGTTGCCCCAGAGGAGCAGGAGGAGTGAGGAAACCTAGAGGACAGGGCTGGCGGGGGGGCGGGAGGCGGCGGCAAGTCTGGCAGCGGGGAGGCTGGGAGGCGGCAGGGGCACGTCCCTGCTGCGCCGACCTTCACCGGCCCAGGACAGGTACGGACGTGCTGAAGAACAGATAGGCGCCGCCCGAGTCACCCTGGCCGGAAAACACCTGGGTGTTGCTGAGCCGGAGAAGCCAGCAAACCTGCAGGCCAGGCCCTGGCCCGGGTCCCTGCCCGGGTTTTTGCAGGGCAAAGCCATAACCGCTCAGGGCTCCGCTTGCCTCTCACAAGAACGAGTGCGTTGGCAAGACCAGGGGTCCCAAATCTGGGGAGAATCCAGAGGGTCTGGGAACCTGAATGGGAAAGCAGTTCATTCCTTCCCACACTCCCCTCTTTGACAATTTCTCAATCGCGGACACCAGCCCCCAGCCAGCTGTCCCTGCCACAGACACACAGGCATGTCCATGGCGCACGCCAGGTGGTGCATACATCGTAAGATATCACCCACCGTGGTCATTATTTCTGGATTTAGGTGCTTCTTAGACCCGCCACTACATCGAGTTAAGTAATTTGTTCAAAAGGAGCACCTTCAAAAGCCAAAAAGTAGAAACAACCAAAATGCCTATCAGGCGATGAATAGATAAAGTATGGTATCTGTGCAATGGAATATATTCGGACATAAGAATGAAGGTCTGACACCTGTCACCACGTGGATGAACCTGGAAAACATTATGCTCAGTCACAAAAGACCACATTTTTATAAAATATTCGGAATAGGCGAGTCCGTGGAGAAAGACCGGAGGTTACCAGGACAGGAGGGGAATGGGGAGGACCCGCTCGACAGGTTCGGGCAGAGGTGGTGGACGTGGGCCGGGGGGTGCCTGGGTGGTGCGGCGAGGACACTAAATGCCACTGAGTTGGACACTTTAAAAGGGTTCATTTTATGTTACAAGAACTTCTCTCCAACAAAAAAGCATATACAACGATGTCTCATTTCTTAAATATTTTGATAATTATATTTTAATACTATAACACTAGGAAATCTCTTTTATAGATTTAAGACTATTTTGCTGAGAAGGGGTCCGCTGGCTCCCCCAGATGTCATAGGGCTCCTTGGTACAAAAGGGTTGGAGTCCCCTGGACTGGGGCTCTCCATGGCCCACTCTTCACCCTGTTTACACCTGGACAGGTAGAGCCCAGCCTCCTGCCCCTCCCAGGCCCATCCGGCACTGTGAGCCATTGGCAAAACCCCAAACGCACCCCTCATCACCACTTGGTCTCTCATTCCGTGTGAAGACTCTCCGATCTCCAGCAGTCATCTCTAAACATGCAGAGGTCCCAGGAAAGGAAATTCAGCAGCGTAACCGGGGGTGAATCTGCAGACAGGTGAGACTGGGCCAGGTGACAGGTAGAGGACAGTGGAGCTGCAGGGGGCGCAAGCAGCAGAAGGTGAAAGAGGAGACAGGCAGAGGACCCAAGGGTGCAAGGGCTGCCCTGCTGGGATTTCCAGGTGCGTCCAAGGCCAGCTTGCCTCCCTGAATGGGGAACATCGTGTCGCTCTGCACCTGGAGGTGCCTCCCACCACCCAGGACGGGTGCAGAGTGCCCTGAGCACCTCTCCCCAAGCCCACCCGGCGATGAGCGTACCTCCACCCCACTCCCATCTGAAAGTGCAGCCCCCTCCACCACCGAATGCAGGTGCTGGCCGACCGTTCTTGACTCGAGCCTTCGATTCCCCTATCTGCCCGTCTGCATCTGCAATCCTAGGAAGTATTACAGGCCGCCTCTCCACCCTGCAACATGCTAGGTGTTCATAAGCGATGATTGCATGCCGTCCCTCCAATAAGCCTGTGTGCTATTACAGATGGAGAGACTACCACTCAGAAAGGGAACCCAAGACCCACGCTCTCTCCTGCAGACTTCCCCCCTCCCACCCTGAGAACATCATCTCTGTCTCCAGAGTCCTCTCGACACTGAATCATTTATCGCCTGCATGGAATGCTGCTGGGCTTCTGCACGCTGGGCCTGTGCCCGTGGGCTGGAAATACAGCTGTAAACAGGAGCTCACGTTCTAGACAAAGAGACAGAAATCCAACAAGGTAATCTCAGATTGCAGGAAGTGCCGCATGAGTCAGGATAGTCTACGCTCGCGCAGGCCCAAACAAAGCTTGAAAGCTCAGTGCTTCGTGGAAAGGTCATTTCTCACCTATGATCAGTGTGGTTCAGCAGCCCCACCTGGCAGCTCTCCTCCTGTCAGTGACTCCGGGCTCCAGGCTCCTTACGTCCTGGGCTCTTCCGTCTTACACAGGTGGTCGCCTTGGTCACCGTGGAAGAGGAATAGGGGGTGTGGACGGTCCCACAAGAGGTTCTGTGGCAAGGTCTGGATGTGGCGTCTGTCACCTCTGTCCACAATCTACCGGCCCCAACCTAACTGCAAGGGAGGTTGAAAAACACAGTCTTCTTCGAAATCTAGGAAGACGCAAATGAAATGGAATTTGATGACCGCAGGACATTGTCTCTACCGCAAAAGAGTAAAGGAAATAAACAGAATGATAGAACAGAAAGTGGTTGGGATGAGCAGCCCATTTTAGATGGACAGGCCAGGGAAGGTCACCATAGGGCGTGACTTGAGGGAGCCAGGCAGGAGACAGCCTTCCAATCCCAGGGAACACACAGGCAAGTGCAAACAGTTGGTGCCCGAAAACAAGAGGCATGTTCAAGGGACAGAAAGGAGGTAGGCAGGAGCAGGCAAGGGAGAGGGGGAGACAAGAGGTTGGCCATGTAAGCCAGGTCAGGTGGGCAGCCCCAGTACATGTCAGTCACCTGAACCCTCTCCCAGGGACTCTGACCTAATTATTCTGGCCTGGAGCCAGGCCTCAATTCATTTTTCTCTTTAAGAAAATAACACATATGCCCCAAAGTGCACAAATCATAAATGTGTGCTCAATGATTAGTCACAAAGTGGACCATCCATGCACACATCACTGAGATCAAAAAGTAGAATATCACAGACCCCCAGAAAGCCCCCTCCTTCCCCAGTGACTCCCCCTTCCTCCTCCCCAAAGATAATTACCTCCATGATCTTGCCTGTTCCTAAACTCTGTATGAATGGGATAATACAGTTGACATCCAATTTTGTGCCTGGGTCCTTTCACGCTACATTATTTCTGTGAGGTTCATTGAGTATAGAGGTGCTGTTATGTATCCCCCTACATGAATTCACCAGTTTTATTTGGCCCTACTCCTGTTGAAAGACTTTTGGGTTACAACCCATTTGGAGCTATTAAAACGATGGTGCTGTGCTCACTCTCTAGAGCATGCGCCTTGGTGCACAGGTGTGTGTACATTCCTCAGCAGATGTCTAGGAGTGGGGCAGCAGGGCCCCGGGGCTGGCATATGCTCAGCTTCAGGAGATTGTGCTAAACAGCTTTCCAAAGTATGAATGTTCAGTGGTCCTCTATCTTTACCAGCCCTTGGGGTCACCAGTCTACTCATTTTAGTCATCCTACTGGGTTAGAGCAGTATTTCCATTTGCATTTCTCTGACGACTAATAGGACACTTTGTGAAGTACTTGTTCAAGTCTCTTACCCGTTTTCCTGTGTGCCCCTTTGCAAGTCATATCTCCAGAAACATCTCCTGTCTTGTGCCTACCTTTCCACTCCCTTAATGGCAACTTTCGGTGAACAGGAGCCCTTCGTTTTAGTATAACCTCATTTGTCCATCTTTTCCCTTATGGTTAGTGCTCTTTGTATCATGAAAATATTCCAGATAGTCTTCTATATTATCTTCTAGAAGGTAGAATGGACCTCCATGTATGGTGTGAGGTAGGGGTCAAGCTTCCCGGTTTTTTTTAGGTGGCTATCCAACTGACCCAGCACCATTGATAGCAAAGATCATCCATGCCACCTTCTTGAAAGGGCCACCTTTGCCTCATATCATATGTCGTTTACCCATATATGCTGGGTGTGTTTCTGGGTTCTCTACTCTGTTCATTGGTCTGTTTGTCTAACTTTCTATTCTATTTTTTTTTTAACCTCTCTTGGTGACTCTAACATGTAGCCAGGGTTGAGAACCACTGATCTAGGACCTTGAAGTTTATGGTAATAGGTTTGAGTGTTAGTCTAAATGCAAGTATGTAGATGCCCAATAAGGGATTTTCAGAGGAAAAATAGATTAAAATTCGAGACGTGGGAAGAGCGATGCCAGAACCATGGGGAAAGGTCCGGTGGAGTGGGTGGGGAAACTGGGTAATGGGCCGGAAGCCAAGATGCTCCTATCAACCCATGCTGCTCCCTACTCCTTCTCTTCTCCCTTCTCCAGACTTCCAGATCCACCCAAACCAAAGTGCAAAGAAGCATCGACAAAGACCAGAAGGAAAGTTTCCTGCCTGGGTGACCAGCCATGCTTACGGAAATCGGATCCCACTTGCAACCAGTTTATTCTCAAGTTGCCATGGCACTTCCTGTAATTAATGGCTAGGTTTTAATTAAACATTGATTAGCCACTAATTAGTCTAATGATTAGTCCTAGGGAAGAGACAGGGCTGTCAGACCCCATAAAGGAGGCAGGGGGAGATAATGAAAGATTATGGCTTAGGTAGAAGTGCTCTTCCTCCCTCCCTCCAAGCCAAATGTTTTCTATGATTTTGGTCTATTATAAATGATGCTTTCAATGTGAATTTTTCTAATCAGTTTGAGTCTTATGAAGTCCCAGGCGACTAGTGCAAGGAAGATTGAATCTATTTGCCTTTTCATCAGATTTCAGCCTCTTAATGTAGCTAAAGAGCCTTTTCCCACTTAGAGAGGAATTAGTTTCTGTCTCCACAATGAAGTCATCCTGGGCTGAGGCTGTCCCCCTCCCACGTCCTTTGTGGGGGCCCAGACCTTGCCAAGGACTTCTGAGATGTGAGTGTAGCAGGGCTTCTCCCCCAGAGCGGATTCTGCAAGCACCTGATGCCCCAGGTCACCCTTCCCTCATTCCCCGACCCTCAATCCTCCACCAAAAAGAGAGGTTGGGTTGCTGCACATGGACACAGCTCAGCACGAACTGCATTTGAAGTTACCCTGTAAGAAGTTAACTACGCGGTAAATCTTCACAGGAGGAGACACAGTATGATGATATTGGTTAATCATCCCCAGTGTACCTTTTGTAAGTTTGGGTTTATGCACAACAATACAAAACTCCCATAAAGCCCTGTGCTGAGCACAAAGCTCGGGAGAGAACAGAAGCATAAAACCTGAAATCCAGAGAGGGCTTCAGGCCGGGGGAAGACGCCCGCTCCCGAGAAGGCAGGTCCTGACGAGGAACACTTACCAGCCTTGAGAGTCTCAGCATTTGCCTGTGGGGGCTCCTGGCGCCGCCAGAAACACCCCAGCCAGGGTCGGAGAAAGCCTAAGAAAGACTTGGAAACCGAAAGAAACACTCATGCTGCTTTTTTTTTTTTTAAGATTATTTACTTATTTATTTATTTATTTATTTGACAGAGAGGGAACACAAGCAGGGGGAGTGGGAGAGGGAGAAGCAGACTTCCTGCGGAGCAGGGAGCCCGATGCGGGGCTCGATCCCAGGACCCCGGGATCATGACCTGAGCCGAAGGCAGACGCTTAACGACTGAGCCACCCAGGCACCCCTCATGCTGCCTTTTTTTTAAATTGTAGTAAAATACACATAACATAAAATTAGCATTTCAACCGTGTATGAGTGCACAGCTCAGCGGCATCAAGTACGTTCACGTTGTTGAACAACTGCCACCACCGTCCACCCACGTCCTCGCCATCCCAAAGCAAAACTCTGTGTCCATTAAACATGAACCCCCTCCCGCCTCCCCCAGCCCCTGGCACCCCCTCCATCCTACTTTCTGTCTCCATGAATCTGACGACTCTGGGGATCTTGTATCAGTGGAATCTTACAATATTTGTCCTTTTGTGTTGGATTACTTCACTCCACATGATAATCTCAAGGTCCATCCACGTTGTAGCAGGTGTCAGAATTCCCTTCCTTTTTCAAGGCTGAGTAATATTCTGTTGTGTGGCGGTTCCCACTATGTTTACGTATCCGTCGATGGACACATGGCTTCTTCACCTTTTGGCCGCTGTGGGGAATATTCGCACTTCTCCATCTAGCATGCAAATGTAGTTATCTGTGTCTTCAGGTGGAAGATCAGGTGAGACAGGACACTGCAAGCCCCCCGGTCTCTGCTTTACTCTCTTGAATCAACAAGGATACCCAAGACCTGTTTCGGCCCCGGGACACCATCTGCATTCTCACATCTCCGTTTATCGAGTTTTCTCGTTGTGTCCCAATAGCTTCTGCCACACGAGCGCATCGGACATGTTCTGCCCAGCCTTTGTCATCCTGCCAACACTTGCCGTGAGCCGGGGCAGGAGGCCTCTTCACTGGGAAGGGGGCCTGGAGCGGAGCCCAGAGGGAGGGCCTGGAAGCTGGAAACAGGGGTTGGAGCCCCGCCCTGCCCTGATCCAAGCAAGTCCCCGGGCCTTTCTTTGCTCAACCGTAAATTGGGTGCCACCCCCTCTGGCTCTAGGGGAGCCACGTGTGGGGCCCTGGGCTGTGTGCCACGTGCGAGGCGTGGCATCCATGGATTTTCTGGCTTTCGACCCCGGGTTCCAGGAGCAGGAGTCAAGGGGAGCTCTCTCTGAGAGGAGGGGTGGGGCTCCGGCAGCAGAGGGCAGTACCCTGAGCTGTCACTGACGCCTCTTCCAGGCGCTTCTGTTGCCGTGGAACGCCGAGTGGCCACTGAGGGCAAATACGTACTTGGCCAGCCCTCACAAAAGCCACTTTCATGATGGTGGGACATTAATCCCCACGATAGCTTTCTTGTGCTGACTTCAAAAGTTGGGAAATTTGGGGCACAGAGCTGTCACGTACTGTGCCCACGCTGAGCCCGGAGTCCCGTGGCAGAGACAGTGAGCTGGCCCAGAGCCAGGCATCCAGTGGGGCCTGCCCTTCCCGCCGCACCCCCACAGCATGCGGGGGGGACCAGATGTCCAGTTCTGGCCAAAGGTAGAGGAATGGAAGAACATGCTCTCTCTCCCAGACTGAGGTGGCCACGTCCCAATGGACTGTCCCTACATTGCCTCCCCAGCCAGCTGAGTCCCTCCTGGGGAAGAGGTCAGCAGATATTGTGAGCCGAAATAAGCATGCCGTGTGTTGGCTCAGTGGCGTTTGAGGACTGCCTGTCCGGTGGTCAGCAGGACTGAGACATCTCTGCACACAGCCAAGGCCACGCTCCAGGGGCGGCCTCCGGCCAGGCTAGGTGAAGATGAGGTGTCGGTTTCAGAGGGAGGCATCGGCCCTGATGGAGAACCCCACCATGGCGTGGGCCACAGTCATGCCTGCTCATCGTGGACAAGGCCAGCCCGCGATCTAGCCCCAAGCTGGGCTACTGGAGGGTGGTCCCGCTTAGCCTCCCATGGTGGGCTCAGCAAAGGTTGGGCCAGGATCTGGCAGTCCAGAGAGACAAAATGCAGCCTTTGGCCTTGGATGCTGATGAGTTCAAGAGGGACTAACCACCAGGGGGTGAGGTGGGGTCCAGACATGCAGCCCACCGGAGGCTTGGGATTCCTGGGTGATTCCTCAGTTCGGTCTTAAAGGCGGGCCAGGTGCAGACACACGGAGCGGGCACGCCAGGCAGAGGGCACGGTGAGCAAAGATGCAGAGGCGCGAGGAGGCACACGAGGGGCCGGTACTATGCGGCGTGGCAGACCAGCAGATGGCAGGCGACAGGGAGCCGCAGGCTGTGCTGGGCAGCCAGGACCACCAAGGGCTGGGTGTAAGCAGGAGAGGGCCCCCAGCAGGTTCCCACCCTAAATCTATCACCTTAGCAGCAGCAGGGAGCGTGGCTGGCGGCTGGGGGAAGAGGTGTACCCGACGGTCCTACTGGCCTTTGGAGTCCAGACAAGATGGAAAGCACCCCACGGTTAAGGGGTTGGCAGCAGGCAAAGGCCTGGCACCGGACGCCCAAAAGAAAGGAGGTCGGATCTAAGACTGGGCTTCAGAGTGTTGGTGCAGGAGCAGTATTTCCAGCCGAGGCACAGAAATGAGAGGACGTTCCAAATCCGGCTTCCTCTCAGAAGGAACCCCAGATGAGTCCAAGGACAGTCTACCACGACGGCAATATTTAGCAAAAACAAAAAAGAAGCAGCCATCATTATTGGAAGGGACACCTCTGAGACCACTAAGCACCCAGCCTGAGCTCAGGCAGGGAAGGACCACTTCTAGCTGGAGGCGACAGAAGGCTTCCTGGAGGAGGTGACATTTGAGTGGGGTTCTGAAGGCTGTGTAGGATTTCCAAGAGTGGAAATATCCGGGCACATGCCCCACAAAGAAATCCTGGGCCAAGGGACGAGGGACAGAGAAGCGCAAATAGTGACCAGACACAGTGAAAGGGGACAGGACAGCCCCACCAGAAATGCACTCAGTCATTCAACAAAGCATGAATCGGCTGCCCAGGTCTGGGTTCAAGGCACTGAGACTACAAGCTGAACGGAGCCAGTGGGTAAGAAGGCTGAGCGTCTCCAGGGCAGGAGTGGACAGAAGGTGAAGCCAGATGCAGAAAGTCCTCCAGCGGACAGCTGCTGGGGACACCGGACGCCAGGTGAGCTGGGGTCAGACCGTGCCGCGTGAATTATTTTTCCCATCCACCCGAAGCCCACTAGGGTCCTGTGATCCGTGTGTGGCCGACCGTTGCTCATCACCATCCTGCCTTTGGGGTGCAGCTCCGGCCGGAGGGGTGGGCTCTCCCACGGCTGGCAGGGCCGGCCCGTGCGCTGGTGTCCCCGGCGCATGGCTCCCCGCCTCCCGCTTCCCTCTGCATTCACTCGCAGAAATGCAGGGATATCGATCACTGCCCAGGTCTCATCAGATTGGGGAAATCAATGGGGTTAGGTCACAGG
Organism: Neomonachus schauinslandi; assembly: GCF_002201575.2. Lineage (NCBI taxonomy): Eukaryota > Metazoa > Chordata > Mammalia > Carnivora > Phocidae > Neomonachus > Neomonachus schauinslandi. Next base: position 57,222,777 of record NC_058417.1, read on the forward strand.
GACAGGAAGCCTTCCTCCAACCCACACGGGCCCTGGCCAGTGTGCTCCTTGCTGACTTGCATTTTAAGGATAAAGAGGCAGCTGTCCCTTTTGCCAGAAGGCATTTAAGGATTTTAATCTCTTCACTGGGGGAGAAAAGGCAGGTCTCAGCTGATGCACAGTTCAACGCAGCTTCAAAATAAAGCGGCTTCCTTCCGGGGCGAAGGTCACGGTTGGGACTCACTGCTGCCGGCCACTCGCTATGTAACGTGTCCAGCCAGCTCTGCAAACTGAAATGCTTGGGAGGTTCCTGATACACAGTGGGTGGTGACGAGGCCTGAAGGCAGAGCTGGGGACAGAAAGAGGGCCGGATGGGCGGGGGAGGCGTCCAGCGCTGCCCAGCCCCAGCTGCTCCGCCCCCCGGCCCCACGCTCCAGTCTCCCCAGGCGCCACTTCAGTCCCTGGAGCCCCGGACACACAGGCACACATGCACCCCATTATCTTGCTGCACCGACTGAAATCTGTTAGCAGCGGGGAGAGGCAAAAGGCTTTCGTGCTTTTCTGCAAAGGACTCTTCCATCGGTGCTCCTGAGTTCCTCCCCCTGTACCAGAGCAACGTCTTGGAGACCAGACCCTCGGGATGTTCATTTACCCCGGGAGCAGTCAGCTCCCAGAAGTCCTCCTGGCAGGAAGGGTGGGGACGAAAGCTATTCCTCTCCAGCTCTCTGCTGCAGGACCCAGCTGCTCCCAGCCTGTTTGCTGCCCTCGAAGTCCACCTGGAGGGGAAGCAGGCAGCCCGTGGCGGAGCAGGTGGGGCCTCCCCAGGGGGGTGGTGTGGGGCCCAAGGGCCAGCCCACGCCCACAGGCTGCCTTCTCCCGGCCAGCCCCGGGGCTGTGCCCTCCCAGCCACCCCCACCCCCCAGGAATAAAACGGACACCCATGGAAACATTCCCTGGTGAGACAGCTGGGCGCCTGGAAATTGCTTTTGTCTGGGTGGCATCCAGAGAGCTGTTTCCGAGGATGCTGATGGGCCGGAGTGCCCAAAGAACACAGAAGGCTGACAGCCACACAGGTCAGAGAAGGGGTCCAGATTCCCACCGTGGTCAAGGAGGAAGCCCATGGACAGCCTCGAACCTCAAGAGAGCCAGGCCTTGCTCAGTCACTGGGCTTACCGCTGGGAACGACAGCAGCCCTTGGGGAGACACGGAGCACATCAGCAATAAAAGTCATAATGTCACCACAGGTGCCTCTGAGCGCTATGAAGAGAAAACCGAATGCTATGGTAGGAGGTGACAGGCCGAGGGCGGAGACACATCAGCATCAGCTGAGACCTGAAGTTGGGAGGGCGTATCCCCCCCAGGGATCAGCAGAGCCCCAGGAGACTGGCCTGTGCACCTGCACACACGTGTGCACACACAGAGATTCATGCATACCCACATGGATGCACACACACATGCATACAGATGTGCAGTCCATACACACCCACGTGGGTGCACACACACACGCGCGCGCACACACAGACGTGCACGTGCATATACACAGAGGCGTACACACCCACGTGGGTGCACGCACACGCAGACATGCACGTGCATATACACAGAGGTGTACACACCCACGTGGGTGCACACACACACACGCGCGCGCACACACAGACGTGCACATGCATATACACAGAGAATCGTGCACACCCACGTGGGTGCGCACACACACGCACGCGCACGCAGACGTGCACGTGCATATACAGAGGCGTACACACCCACATGGGTGCGCACACACACGCGGGTGCACACGCAGATGTGCACGTGCATATACACAGAGGCGTGCACACCCACACATACCCATGGGTGGGTGCACACACACATATACCCATGCACACACATAGATGTACACATGCACATACAAGTACATATACACACGCATATATACACACACATATATATAACAAAGACATGCATATACACATGGATGGACAGTTGTATCTGTGCACATATACATACGCATATGCACACGGGTGTGCACATACACATAGATGTGCATATGCACATACATGTGTGTACACATAGAAATACACGTGCATATGTGTGTGCATGCACATGTGTATAGATATACACATGGATTGCACATGCACATATGTAAATATGTATGCACACATGTGCACATATATACACTACTCATGTGCATTGATGTACATTTACATGGACACGTGTACATGCATATGCATGCACATGCATCTACATGCACCAACACATACATACATACACTGCACACACACACATGTACACACACTCTTGCAGGGGGACTTTTTACAGGGATTTGACTCCCTACCACAACTGTCGGAGCTAGGTAAGCTGTCTCTCTGAGGAGTGTGAGGTCCACAGGGCAGGTGGCAGGAAAGGGAGGGTGGCTGGCAGGTGAGAGGTGAAAGGGGGTGGAGAGTGCGAACCCCCCAGCATGAGCTGGAACCTGCAGGGACAGCCACTCTGGCCAATACCCCTCGCCCTTAGAAATGACCCACCCATCACCTGTTGGGGGGGCTGAGACCTGTGTGCAGCTTGGAAATTTTCATGATTATAGGATGTCTAATTGAGGTCCCTACAAGTGTCTTCAGCAGGTGCCCTAGAAGGAGCGCCCAACCTGGGGGTTCCTGGTGGGCGACTCCCATGAGGGCTTCCAGAAAAGGCAGAGGGAGGGGCAGGAGAGTGGCAGGAGGGGACCTCAGCCTGGGGCCAGCCCTTTACACTTCCTGTCGCCCGCTGGTCACGGGGGGCGGGAGGGGGGGTGGCTGCAAACCGACAGATCGGCGGGGCATCAGTAGCACCCTCTCCAGCAGGGACCCCTCTGGCAGGTCTTCTCTCCCTCCTCCTCCCCATCCTCCCACCCGATGGGCTTGAAAACCAGAGCATGGCAAAATTCTCTACTTGTCCCAAGACCCAACACAACCCAGCTCTTCCTGGTCACACCTCCTGGGGGACCCACCCAGTGATGGCAACTATCGGCACCTTCCAGGCTGCCCAAAACCTTTGGGAAGGCGCCTTGGATCCTCACAAGTTTAGCGGTGCAAATAATAACAATAATTAAAAGGCAGCGGGTCCGGGCTGCATTGATTTCTTGTTTTATTTTGCTCTGAGTGGAGCTTATCTTATGGCTACTATTTAAATGGGCAGGGCAGACAGGAATTACATCCTCTTTCCCCCTCCAAATAGATTCTGCCCTCATCGGGTGACAAGAGCTTGGCAAGGGGCTTGGGTTACCGGCCCCGCTGTGACCGGGGACCGGCAGCCACGAGCAGCTTGCAGCTCTTCCGATCCATTACCGCTGCTCCGGGAGACCCTTCGTATGGATTTTTATGTTGTGTTGGCAGCTCCTCACGCCTTAGTCACGCACACATCAGACCCCAGCGCCGACAGAAACCAAGCCACCAGAACAATAAGGCCCGACAGGAGGGGATGTGCAGGGCATCTGTGCAGGCCGTGGCAGAAGACCGGGCAGCCCGGGGGTCCTGGCAGATGGGCGCAGGCTTGAGTCGCCGGGGGCAGACAGAAGGTTCCGGGAGACATCCTCCACCCAAGGCGGCCTCCTCAGGCTGCGCAGAGCTTGTTCATGGCTAATGAGCCCTAATTAACATGTTGATGGGGATGTGTGCTGTTTATATTTGGAAACTTTTTGCTGTGTTGGTTGTTGCTTTTGCTGGATTCATGGTGTTCAGGTTGGATCCTCTCCTCCTTCCTGGCCCCCTGTCCTCTCCTCCTCCCCGGCCCCCTGTCTTCTCCTCCTCCCTGGCCTCCTGTCCTCTGCTTCTCCCCAGGCCTCTGCCCTCAGCCAGCCCTCTGAGCCCAATCACTTGCTGGGGCCCTGTGCCCGCTGCATCTGCGGCTCTTCTCCAGACCATCATGGGTTCCAGGCTACGCATCCGGACTTCCAAGCCCATCCTGCTTCCCTTTAGGCAACTCGTTGATCCTGGCACCTGCCTCTGTGTTCACCACTCTTTGGCTAGGGCATCTGGAAAGGAGAGTCCTAAGAGACCATTTGGATGGGGTCCCTGAAGGGAGCTGAGGGCTGAGGCACCAGAATCAAGTTAAAGACTGTGGCCTGGGGGCAACTGGGTGGCTCAGTCGTTAGGCGTCTGCCTTCAGCTCAGGTCATGATCCCAGGGTCCTGGGATCGAGCCCCGCATCGGGCTCCCTGCTCCACGGGAAGCCTGCTTCTCCCTCTCCCACTCCCCCTGCTTGTATTCCCTCTCTCGCTGTCTCCCTCTCTCTAATAAATAAATAAAATCTTTTAAAAATTAAAAAAAAAAAAAAAGGCCCGGAGCCTGGATCTGCTCAGAATATCCTCCTGAGGATCGAGCCCCTCACTGAAACATCCATGTGTTCTGGTGGGGAGTGGTGAGCACCTGTAGTCGTCCAGAGAAAATACCTTTTTCCCAAGTTCTATGGCAATTTGGGATCAAGCTTGGATACAGAGGTCGTGATAAGGGGGAGAAGGACTGTGCCCTGGGGTAGGGGATCTTCTCTGAGACCACTACCAGTTCATACAGCCTGCTTCCGAAGTGCTTTTCCAACTCCCCCTCCCCGCTCCTCAAACCCTCTCCAGCCTCCCTGCTAACCTCACACAGTCTTCTTCCTTCTGCACCCCTGCATAGCCCTGCCCTCCCCAACACCTTCGAACCCTCACCCCTCACCCCACATCAGCTTCCCAAAACCCACCCTCTACTAGAGTCAGTGCATCAGTCAGCTACTGCCCACATAATTCTCCATAACAAACTACCCACAAAGTCAGTGGCTTACGAAAGAATTTGCCCTCACTCTGACATGTTTGCAGACAAATCTCCTTTCTGTCAGTTAAAGATGGGCTGGGCAGGACAGCCTTGTCTCAGGCTGTGTATTACTTGAGCTTGACTCCCGGCTGCGGGTTGGGCCCAGGTCTGCTCCCCGTGTATTTATCCAAAGCCTAGGCTGGTGGGGCCCTGCTCATGGCATATCACCAGAGCACAGGATCCAAGCATGCACTCTGCTCATGCCTTGTCCACTGTCATCTCATTGACCAACACAAGCCACTTGATCAACCTTGGCATCGATGGGGAAAGGAAAATAATTTTTTTTCTCTGCCCACAGTGGGAGAGAGGCTATGACTATTTGCTAAACAGCAACCCAAACTATCTCCCCCCGGCTAAGTCCCACTTCCCACAAAGCCTCCCTGGCTCTCCTGACCGGCCAGCCCTCATCTCTCACCTCTGAACTTCCTGCTTCATGACAGCCTCCTCTGGACCTGGCTCTGTCAGCATGCGGTGATGTGTGTCCTATGGCCTCATCTGGATTGCAAACACCTGCATTTGGGCCACCCCCCAAGGTCCTATTTGCCCCACACAACCCTTAGCATGGTTCCTCACAAGAGATGCTCAATAAATGACTTACAAATACATGAATAAGTGAAGTTGTACCTTTGAATCAAAGGTGACTCCCCATCCATAAGGCTTTCTCCCAGTCATACACAGAAGGGCCAGGTTCGTGGGCCCCAGGCTCCACGAGGGAATGAGCATCCCCTGCCTGTTGGGAAGGCTTTGACATGCTGGCCTCACCCTAGGCCCCCAAGGTCAGGGACAAGGAACCAGGTTCTTACTCCAGCAGCCTAACATGGCCATGACAAGATGCTCCCTCTCTGCAGACTCCTCCAGCCCTGGTATGATTGCCAACCACTCCTATATAGCTTTTCTAACGTGGCAGCAACCCACATTCTCTAAAAGGGACAAACCACCAAAACTAAAAAATCCCAATTAACACCCAGGAATGGGATGGACACGCAGCTCTTCTGTTGGTGAAAATGTGGCTTCACATCTCCCTGTATGTGTGACCCTGTCACTGGCTCCACACTGTTGTGGGACACAGAAGTGTCAGACTCGCCCTGGCTATGGGTGATGGGGCCCTGGGAGCTGGGGCCAGGGAAGGGGAACCAATCTACAAGTGCTAGAGCAAATCAATGAACTACTTGAAGGTCTTGTTAACACACAGTGGTCACCAAAGAAACATTTGTTGGATAGATGGCTAGATGGAAGGATGGATGGATAAGTGGATGGATGGATGGATGGATGGATGGAT
>NC_058417.1:57228951-57256305 GCF_002201575.2 Neomonachus schauinslandi
GGATGGATGGATGGATGGATGGATGGATGGATGGATGGATGGATAAATGGATAGATAAGTGGATGAGACATTGCCTCTATTGAACTATGATGACTGAACATAACCAACCATCCTAGCTGGCCCAGCACCCCAGTGAGGTTTTCTGAGATGCAGAAAACTCAGGACTGTTCCAGGCAAGTTGGGGTAAGTTGGTTGCCTTCCACGAACAAGCAAATCCATCAAGTCCTTCAGTGTAACTTTCCTGTGCCTGGCCTTGGGGAGAGAGGCAGAAATCAGGGCCATAACAGTGGGAGGCAGACCAGAGACTCACCCCACCTTCACACAAACTTCCCTGGCAGGAAGAAAGGATCAGTTCCTGGAGGAACAGACCATTCCATCAGGGTGACTCTTGCTGATGTCACCAGCTAGCTGCTCCTGAGGGGAAACAGTGGGAACCCCTGGAGGCTGAGAAAGCAGGCTCTCATGGGCTCCTTGACTGCTAAGAGCAGCTGTGCTGGGAGGGAGCAGGATTGTTTCTGGAACAGCGGAAAAGCAGAAAACTAGGGATTGCCTCCAAATCTGGGGCTTCTGCCCAGCGCCCTCAGAGGTCAGCCAGCCAGAACCCAATGTTCATAGCAATGCAGCCTAACATCCTTGAACACGTATCCAACAACTGGAGGATGGGGGTTTGTGGTGCACTCCCACACTGGAATTCTACCTGGCACTGAAAAGAAATGAACCACGTTTCGCATGCATGAAGCTCAGAAAAAACAACATAGAGTTTAAAAAAGGGAAAAAGGTGCAGAAGAAAATACAGTGTGAGTCTATTCGAACAAAGTTCAGAAATATACAAGTAAATCATACGCTGTTTGGAGGAAACACAGAGTAGTTACAACCATAAAGAAAAGCAAGCAAATGAACAATTCAAAACACAGGACAGGGGCGCCTGGGTGGCTCAGTCATTAAGTGTCTGCCTTCGGCTCAGGTCATGATCCCAGGGTCCTGGGATCGAGCCCCGCATCGGGCTCCCTGCTCCGCGGGAAGCCTGCTTCTCCCTCTCCCACTCCCCCCGCTTGTGTTCCTGCTCTCACTGTGTCTCTCTCTGTCCAAGAAATAAATAAAATCTTTTAAAAAAAAAAAGAAAGAAAACCACAGGACAGAGTTCCCCTTTTGGGGACAGGGAATAAAACCAGGAGGAGCAGTGGGGCTGGAGGCCAGGACACCCGCCTGTGCCTCGGGGCCAGTGGTGGGTCCACAGGCACGTTGTGCTTATGTATTATTTACACTTCAATGTCTATGCATATTTCATAAAGCAAGCAAGGAACAGAAAGGCAAGGCAAGAAGCTAACATGACGGGACAGGGAGTGAAGGGAAGGAGAACAGGGGCAGTGAGGAGCTGCTGACGTGATCTCTGAGGCGGGGAGGCACCCCCAACCCACTGAGGGGGTGTCTCCCAGTCCCACATGGTGCTTTGTCCTCCTGTCCCACAGAGGGGGCCCATCTCTGAGTCCGACACCCTACCAGAGCACGGCATGGGCAAAGCACGTCTGCTCTCCTGCCTGGGGCTCCCATGGTGCGACCATGGGGCTCTCCCCTGGGCTGAACTGGGCTGGACAGGGGTGCTGGCCCGGCTGCTAGTGGGAAGTGTCCTGGGGGACCTGGCCTGGCCCTACCTTCCCCCCTTCCTCATTCCCACTTGCCAGCCTCAGGGTGGGGCTTCCTGCCACACTCCCTCTGCTTGGGAGCAGTGGGGAGGGAGCAGAAACCCAAGGTCCTCAGGGGCCATGCCTTTTCTCCCGGCAAAGCTTTCCTCTCAAGGGGTGAGGGGCATGTAGCGATGTCATCCCATCCCCTTTGGCCAAACCCTGTTCCATGCCCCTCTCCACCTGCCCCAAGAGGGACACCCTAGGACCCCACTCGGCACCCAAACGCACGCAAGCACAAGGCAGCTAACCTCCAGCCCAGGAGGAGACCGCCATGGGCCAGTCTCCTCTCTTCTTCCTCCATCTGGACAGACCATCCCGACAGGTGCTTTACAAGGCCCCTTGGAGGCTGGTCCTGGGAGCTGGGCTGTCCATCCCGCCTGGCGGGACTCCACCACCCTCCCCAAGAAATCAAGATCCTGCCTGTCAGGCTCTGCTTCCCTGTGATCCTGGGCTGAGCCCTCCAGGACACCCCCAGAGCCCGCCGTGCCCCGTTCCTCAGCACCCACCCTGGGATCTAGACCCTCCACTGCCTTTGCAATGGATTTGCACAGCAGCACATTTGTTCGGTTTTATGGAGTATTGCACGAAAATTCTGTGAAATTAGGTTCTGGCACTAATATCATGCTCTGCCCATTCGTCTGCTTTTATGTCCAGCGCAGAGACTGAAAGGAGAGGAACCAGGGCAGGCAGTGGGGGCGGGAGGGCCTGGGGCGGTGGCTAGAGTTTTCCGTCTGGGGAATGGGGGAGGGAAGCTGAGGAGCAGAGGGAGGCTGTGGGGCCCCGCAGTGGGCACGTTTGAGATGGTGGGGCTCCCAGACTCCTGCCCAGTCTGGTGCACCTTTGGGCCTGGGCCTGCTGGTCTCTGAGGCTGGTTAGTAATGCCACCAGCAGAGAGCACCTTCTCCGGGGCCAGTAAGGAGGGAAAGGGGAGAAGGGTGAGGAGGAAGGGGAAGGAAGGAAGGGAGGAAGAGAAGAGGGGGTGGGAGGGGAGGGGAAAGGGCGTGGGAGGGGGAGGGGAAGGAAGAGGGGGAGGGGAAGGAAGAGGAGGAGGGGAGGAGCCACCCATGGGCCAAGGCCATACCCTTTCCCTCTGAGAGCTGCTCTGAAGGGGGTCCGTGGTTCCCAAAACCCCAGCCAGCTTCCCCTTCCTCACCAGCTTCACCCCGAGGTCTCTGGGCTGTGAAACCCTCAAACGCAAATCCCCCCATACCACCCACAGCCCCCCACCCATGCGCACACATGCACCCGAGAACATGCAAACCCAGCTACCCCATTCCCACCACTTGGCTGGCCCCTCGTCCCACCGATAGGGCTTCTTCCACTGCTGGCTTTCGTGGGCTGGCATTGGGCTTGGCCCACCGTGGGGGCCCCTCCGCATGTTGGAGATGCGTCAGTCCAGCTCAGCCAGGTCCAAGCAGCCCGCTCACCTGGCCTGTCAGGGGACTGGGTCTAAGGGCCACTCTCCTACTCCCAGGGGCTCCTCCTGCCCCCCAGGAGGCCTGATGGGGAGTGGAATAGGGACAGGAGCCTCGGAATAGGAGTAAGAAACAGCTGGGTCAGGCTCCAGAGCTCAGCTGCATGCAGGGCACGCAGGTCACTGGGAGGAGAAAGAGCCCCGGGTGCCGGACATGTCCTGCCCACCCCGCAGAGAGGGTGTCACCCTGCAGAGAGGGGTCAGGCAGCCGGGACGAGGCCATCTCCAGCTGGCCTCCCCGCAACTGATGTCGCTTATTTTAAGTAAGCACAACCCTGGCCAGCATGGCCATCTGCATTGTTTGTCTGACTCAGAGGGAGAGAAAAGAAGCCCCACGAGGGGGGGCGCCGCGAGTGGAAACTGCCGAGCCCCTCCCGAGGCTCTGCTGCAGCCTCCGGCTCGCTTGGGGCTCAGGACCGGGCCTGCTGCCCTGCCCTAAATTTAACCAGCTGGAAATCTTTTTTAAGTCACATCCTATTGAACCTTTTGAAATAAAGATTTGCCTTTTAATGGGAAATCTGCATTTCATTGTGAAGAAAGAGCTGAGCAGCCTCCTGGCTTTGGCTGCAAACCCAGGGAAGCTCCCAGTGTGGGCACCCTCCCCCCCAATGCTGTCCCTGGGCTGAGGGGCCGGTTCCCAGCCGGCGGGCACAGCGGGCACACAGGCTTCCCCGGAGCCAGCAGGAAACCGAGAGAGCCAACTGCGAAGGAAAGATGCCCTACCAAGAAAATAAGAAAGACGTCCTTGCTCACGCGGGACGGGGACCACGATCACGAAGAGCCCACGGCAGCACCCCCGGGCCGGGCTCCAATCCCACAGGCTGCATCCCGGGGCTGGGAGCGGGGCCCTCCCCCTGGGTTGTGGGCGAGGCACAGCCCAAGAGCCAGATAGCGTGTTCTCCATGGGGATGGCCTGTCACCAAACACGTGGAGGTAGAGGTCACAAGCACAGAAGAAGCGCTCACCACATTCAACTCTGTGAGGCCGTGCTTGAGGCTGGCTGCAGAGAGCACAGCCCAGCCCTCACCGACCTCACGATCTCCGTGGAGATCCACAGCAGAAAGGGGGGGCCCGGTGTGGGGTCCCCCCTGCAGGTAACCCCAGTCCAGTCCCAGGTGACACAGGGCAGGGGTGCGGGGAAGGGAGAGGGAGTGTAGGGCTGCAGAGCCCCTCGGCCCTGCCCTGGCTGGCTCCTGCCCAGGAGGGGGCCTGCTGAGCTCCCCCCCACCATGACGTCATGACGTGTCAGCATGTAAACCAAACCCCCAAAGCCTTCTTCTGCAAGGAGGTGAACAGGTCCCTTGGTAACCGTTAACCGTCTGTTTTCTGGGCTAGCTTGCCTGCCTGACTTCACTCTTCCTCTTGCCAAAAGAGCATATTTTCATCCTTTTCACTGTTTTATCTCAATGACAGTGCAAGCCAGCGCCGGGGCCGTGGATCAGCTTGCGTGGCCTCTGAGTTAGTGTCCTTTGTTCTGGGCCTGTACGTACGACCTGGATGTGGCCGCCCCTGCCTGGCCCTGTGAAGGGGGTGGCCAGTGTGCGGTTTCATCAGAGGCTCACCTGGGGAAGGAGCCACTTCCAAGCTCCTGCTGGTTGTCGGCAGAACTCCCTTCCTTGTGGTCTTAGGCCCTCATGTCCTCCTGCTGGCTGATGGCCGGGGTGGCTCTCAGTTCCCGGCGGCCACCCACGAACCCTACTCTTCCATTCCCTCGCCTCTGATCTGACCGCCCTTCCGGGAGCAGGATCCTCCTGAGCATCCTTGTGGCTTCTGAGTTCTGGGAGGCATGAGGCTGGGATGGTCAGGAGGCCAAGCCTCCAGGGTCCCCTGGACACCCACACCCTTGGGCTCTCAGAGAAGACGCTTGCTTTCTTCACCCCTTCCTGACACCAGCAGGGCCCTAGGGACAGACCCCTGGGACGGCGACAAGTCCTTTGGCTTCAAGTCACACCTTGGGCTCCAGAGGCCCCACCTCACCACGCAAAGGATGGGGTGGAATGCAGCAATTCATGACTAACCCAGAGAAGCCGGTGGGTGGCCCCTGGGCCACTCCGAATCCGTTTACTATTTTAGGGCTTTTCCACTAAGCCTCAGGGACCTGGAGCTGCAGCTCCAGGAGAGAGGGGGGAGCAAAATGGCAGTCAGAAGAAAACCTATAAAAAAGGAAACATTTCAATAAAAGGTATTAAAAGATAAAGCAGTGATACATTTTTAAACATTTCTCATTTGTTTTCCCGAAGGTCTCGACAACTGGCTTCTAGAAGAGTGGATGGTAGGCTTTAGAAATGTGATTTTAATTGTCTCCTGAGCAGCCACCCCGGCCCGCCCGCACTCCCACCCCCATTTATGGAGGCAGCTTTTCCAGCCCCTGTGGTGCAGTGACCGGGGGACAGGGCTTCACAGGCAGGCAATCCGGACACGCGTGGAGCTGCCCGGCCTTCACAGGCTTGTCTTGTATTATTCAACACCCAACCCTTTCAGCTCACATCGGCTGCAGAGCTTATGTTCCCAGCAGAGGGAAAGGAACCAAAGGAATATTTGCAAAAAGCTGAGTTAAGTAAATATTTTATACCTGTTAATGTGATGGCTCGAAATGATGTGTGGGGTTGGCCCAGGGGCGGGCAGCACATGCCGCGGAATGTGCAGAGGGCCCCCAGGGGGTCCCTGCCAGCAGTGAGATGATCTTGCCCCCCTGCTTCTCAGCCTGCCGGCAAGGACTGACCCCAGACACCCCCTCTGCCCCCTCGATGGCCCTTAGACACTGGCTTGGTTTCCAGGAGAGGCTGAAAGAAGCAAAACATGAAGTCCTGGTGCCATTCCCAAGAAGGGAAACTTTCTGAGCTTGGTTAACGTGGTTCTCAAAGTGGGGCCCCAGAGCACTGGCCAGATGAAATGTGGATTCTCAGGCCTCACCCGAGACGCCACAGAGTCAGACTCTTTGGGCACGGGACCCAGCGACTGGGTTTACCAAGTCCTCCAGGGGACTCAGACACAAGATCAGTGCCGGGTGCTGGGGGGAAGGTGGCAGTGGGTCCCAGACGAGGGTGGTGGGGGGTCCCAGCTGTAGCCACTGTGGTCTGGCTGCGTTGCTGTGAGTCTATTTCATAGCTGGGGACCCCCCACTCCCCAGCAGCCAGGGTTTGGGAAGGAGCCCAGGGTACGTGGCCACACAGGGCCAGGTGGCATCTGCAATGCCAAATCTGGGAGCCCCCACTGCCCCTTCCCACTGCTGGGGGCCTGGAATCTTGGGTGGGGCCAGGCATTTGGGGACTGAGCAGAAAGGCGGAAGCCCAGCTACAGTGGGAGGGAAGGAGGGAGCAGAGGACCCCTCGGCCTACCAACCGGGCACCTACACTGGACGGTGTCCCTTCTGTGACATTCTCCTTGGCCTGATCCTTCAGGGCTTTCCTAGGCAGGGGAGCAGGGGGGGGCAGGGGCTCTGCAGACGAGGGACTGCAGCCCCAGCAAGAAGCCTCCACAGGCCCAACCTGGCCCCAGGCCCCTCTGCCCACTGGCACCATCTCAGGGGTCTCCCCCATCTCTCCCCAGGGCTCCGTGATGATGCATCCCGAGGGAGGGGCCTTCCTTGCAGACAGAGGCTTTCTTCCCAGGTCCGGTAGGAGTTAAACCCAGAGGTGGGAGCCTGATGCCCAAGGTTAAAGGGAGCTTGGGGTGGGGGGGTGTGGAACCCCATCGTCCTTCCCTCCCCTGAGGCTTCTCACCAGAAAGTTCCTCCACCCAGCTAGGTGAGTCAGTTGGTGCAAGTGGAGGAGAGATGTTCTCCTGGGCCTGGTGAGAAGGGGATGGGTGGTGGGTATTCTGTCCTCCTCCTGGAGGGCCCTGAAGGGAGGGGACAAGGCATGGGGGGGGGGGGGGACCCGGGGGGGGGCGGGGGGGGGGGGAGGGCCGGCAGGGCGCAAGGGCAGCACGGGGAGGGGCTGGTACGTAAAGTCTCAGACCGGCCGCAGGGTGCAGTGAGGAGGTGCCTGAGCAAGAGGCTCCTTTGCTACGGATCAATGGCAGCCAAAGCCATTAGCCACGAAAATGAGATCGAAGGGAAGGGCCTGGTCCGCGATCGATAACAGGTTAGGCAGGACGGGCGGGAAAGGGCCCGGCAGAGGACACCAGTGTCCACCACGGACGTCTCAACCCCAGGCGGCAGCCAGAGAAGCTCTGTTGCCCCCACCAGGGCCCTGCGCTCGCCACCTTAGTCTGGGCTCCGTGTGGCCCCAGAGAACCGTGGGGCCTCCCAGGGGCAGCCGTGCAGGCGGACAGCACCAAAGGAAGGAGGTCCCCAGGGGGCCGGGTGTCCCCAGGGGCCCGGGCTGCTGCTGCAGCACTCGGGGATGGAAGTCAAGGGGGCATGGCTCAGAGGACGTAGGAGGCCCAGGGCAGGGGAGGAGCTGAAGAATCCGGCTCACAAAGGCAGGGCCGGGTCACTGCAAGGACAAGTCAGCCCTCCTTTCCGCCCAAGTGGCCCTCTGCCCAAGACTCAGAACCTGCGAGAGGTGTGCAGGGGGCCTGCTTATGGTCCAGTCCCACCCTTGCCGGAGAGAGGCAGCCCCCGCCCCTGCCATCCAGGAATCCAGAGCCGTGTCCACCAGGGCAGGGGTGGAAGCCCCCGAGCGCCCACTCCTGGACACAAGTCCTTCCGTTCTCGGACACGAGTACCAGCTGCGTGGCCTCAGGCAGAGGCCACTTGACACTGTCCCTAAGTGGGGAGCTCTGCAAAGTTCTCTGCGCACAAGGCAGCTCCTCCCTAGAGAACAAGATCTCCTCCCTCCTGGCTCCCAGACTCACTGGGGCCCCTCCAGGCCAGGGAAGCAAGGCTCAGGCTCTGTGTCTGCGCAGGAGGCCAAAGGTCTCAAGCAGGAGTGAGCCACATCCACAGCCCAGGGTGACACCTGCAGAACCAGGGATGCCCATGGGGGACCCGGGTGATCCCAGGCAGGAGGAGGGAGGGGAAGCCCGGCAGAGTGGACGAGGAGCAGACAGGACGGGGAGGGGGAGGAGGAAGGCACGGGAGCCAGGGTCCCCCATACCCACAGCCACGGTACCAGATGAGGAGCCCCACGACACGCGGGCAGGGGCAAGCCCAGGGACAGCCCACGTGCGGGAACAGCGGAAGACCACAGGAAGGGGCTGAGTCTCTGTGTGCCTCAGTTTCCCCCTCGTGCAGCACAAGGCAGCATGGAGTCAGCCTCATGACGAGAAGGAGCTTAGTTAGCACTACTAGATTTCAACAAAGAGTTTCATCATCATCCACGGACCATAAAGAAGGATCCAGATAATAAAGGTTAAGACATGCACCAGAACGCCTGCGCCTAGATGCTAAAACCGAAACCGTACGGAGATGCTTAGCGTGGCCCCTGCGCCAGGACAATACCCACATTTGCAAAGGGTTCCACATAAAGAAAAATGCAACAGGTGTTCAAATAAAAATCTGTACACACACGTTCACAGCACCATTCCTGACAAGAGCCGAAAGGTAGAAGCAGTCCAAATATGCATCGATGCGCGAAAGGAGACACGGGATGTGGTCTAGCCACACCGTGGAATATCCCGCAGCCGCGCAAAGGAACGGACTCTGACCCCTCCTGCGATGCGGATGGACCCTGAGCACACGGTGCCCCGAGGACGGCGCCAGGCAACTCCAGAGGCAGACGGAAGGTTGGGGGCTGCCGGGGGCGCTGCTGGAGAGGCTGGGGGTTCCCCGGGGCTGCTGACAATGTTCTAGAAGTAGACAGCACTGATGGTGGCAGACACCGCAAGGCACGAGACGCCACTGACTTGAACGTGTTTCTCTAACGTAAGCGGGTTCCACCCCAACAAGAGAAAACGAAGACCACAACGTAGTGATTATAGGAGCGGGCACCAGCTGTGTGCAGGACGGGGGGGGGCAAGCCATCATCAGTGAATCGTCACAGCGACCCCACCAAGTACAGATGTGACTGTCCCCCTTTTACACCTGAAGGAATCAAAGCCCAGAGAGGCTGAGTGACCTTGGGCAGGTATGGAGGGGGATTGGACCCCGCAATCTGGCTCCAGGAGAGCTGAATTTGGGGAGGAACCAGGGAGGAGGATGGCAGGAAGCGGGCAAGGTGAGCTCCCTACAGCCACAGGCGGGGTGGGCAGGGGGTGCTGCCCAAGCCCTGAGCCCTCACTGGCGCAGACACCAGGACCACACTCTACCCGGCATCCAGGGGACCTTCTGGAAGGCCGCCTGGACCCTGTCACGCCCCCTCCTCCACCCTGTCACCCCCACACCCCCGCCCGGTCCCTTCCCTCCCACCTGGAGCAGGGGACCGGCCTCCCTCACCGGA
Organism: Neomonachus schauinslandi; assembly: GCF_002201575.2. NCBI lineage: Eukaryota > Metazoa > Chordata > Mammalia > Carnivora > Phocidae > Neomonachus > Neomonachus schauinslandi. The sequence continues at coordinate 57,238,434 of NC_058417.1, forward strand.
GCCGCTCCCGGCAATAGGAAAACCCCAACGCTCAGCCCGAAGCCGAGCTCTGTGAAAACAGCTGTGCGTCGCACTCGGCGCAGCAAAGGTTTTCCTTTGTAATTGGTCAAAAAAAGAAAAAGGTATTTTTCGAGCATCATTATCAACGTAAGAACACAATAGGATCAATTCTCCCAACCCCCTCGGGCCCAGGACATGGCCGTGGCACCCCGCACAGGGGTCTGAGGACTGACGTACCGGGAGGTGACCCCACAGCCTCCCCTGGATGCCCAGAGTCTTCGCGCCCCTCGCAGTGAGCTGACCGCCCCCCGCCTCCTACCTGGGCCTCCGTCTGCCCACCCGCCGCCCTCATCCCGCCCTGCAGCCTGCGTGGGCTCAGCCATCGGTCCTATGGGAAGCAGCCCTGGCCCCCCACCAGGGTGACCCTCCCTCGGCTACTGACCCTCGTCCATGACCCCCTCATCTGCTGTAGCAAGCTGACTGCTGATGACAAGGGAGCACTTACCACCTGCCTGTCCCGGGAGCCCCTTGGCATCGCCTGGTGCCACATGCTTTACCCTGCCACCCCCGGACTCTCGGGAATCCCTCCAGCTCTGTGACCACCGGCCCAGTGCCAGCTGCGGGAAGGGGGCTACAAGACCCCAGACCAGCCCTAGGCAGGGACACCCAGCCCTGAGCCCTGGGTCAGAAGGGACCCAGCAGAACATGAGCAGGCCTGGGCCTCCTCCCAATTCAGCCCCAGGTGGACAAGAAAAGCCCCACCAGGAGCCTGGAGCAGATGGGGCGGGCTCCGGACCCCTGCCCGGCCCACCATCTGTCCTGACAGTCGGCCCATCTGCCCGGGCAGCCCCTCCTCCCAGCCCACCATCTGCCGGCCTGCTTGGCCCTCCTCCTGGCTCCCCCAGGGCCCTCGGGAGGGGATGGGCCAGGAGCCAAAGCCCGGACCGACCCCATCTGGCACCCCTGAGGGGAAGGGGACGGCAGGAACCCAGCCAGGCAGGGCCATCTCCACAATGGCGGCCCCATGACTAGGGGGTGGCAGACGCGGGCCTCACCCCTGGAGGAGGTGGCAGCCACACACACCCTCCTCCCCGCAAGGCCTGGCATCCCTGCTGAAAAGGCCTTGACCAGCCCCTTGTCCAGGCCTCCCCTGCCCACTTCACTTGCCCCCCCACCCCGGCTGGCAGGTCCTCCAGGGTCCCTGGGAGCTGGCCAGAGCCTCCCCCTCCCTGAGAAGGAAGAAGAGGAATCTCCCTCCAGGACCCCAAGGGCAGGCTGGTGAGGGCAGAGGGGCATCGGAAGTCCCAGTTCTGCCTCTGAGGCCCAGCTGCCAGGCCCCCATGCTGGCAACCCCAAATTTCCCAGCCATTTGCTCCCGAGGAACCCAGTGCTAAGAGGGCCAGGTCTGCCTTTGGAAGCCCACCTCGGGCACAGGGCTTCGCAGGCACCCAAGAGGTCATGAGATGGGGCCTCAGCCCCTCCCCCTGCCTTGGGCCCTTTGCTCATGAAACCCCCCCAGAGCCCCCACATCCTCCCTGGATCCCCTCACAATGTGACACGATCACTCGGCCATAGAAGAAATGTGGGGTGCATGAGCTCTACTTGGTGACGGGGTGAGGCAGGGCATGGGGGTCTACCAGGTTGTGGACGGCAGCCCAGCAGGCGGTCAGTCCCTCTGTCTGGTCCCACGGACCCCCCACTCCCCATCCTGCCCTGAGCAGCCCCCAGGACGGCACCCAGCAGGGAAGGCAGTCAGGGGCTGGAAAACAGGAGACCCCGCTCCTGCCCCAGGGGCAAATGGCTGGTCGGGACCTTGCCCCACCTTCCATCCATCAAGACCCTCGCGCCGGACCCCAGGAAGAGCTTCCTTTTGCCTGATGGAGGATGCCTTCCTGGTGACCTGCCATTCACCAGGCACCCTTGAGCCAGGGAGCCCCTTCCTGCCCTCCACCACACTGGACCACCCCCCATTCCCGCCGGGGGCAGGAAGCTGGAACCCACACCCACCAACGGGCCACCTCACTCCGGCGACACCCACCTGCCCCCCAGCCCCAGCTGGCTAACCAACAGACGTTGGTTTTCCTTTTAGGAGCAGGTAGACACAAGCCCACCCCCGAGCCCCTATCAGCAGGGTGGAGCCCAGCATGCTGGGGTTGGGGACAGCACCAGCAAACCCACATCCACGCACCCTGTGGGGCACAGGGGACTCCGTCCTCCCTTGGCCCCCAGGGCCTGGTGGAAGCAGCCGGCAGGGGAACCAAGTGGGTTCAAATTGGGGTAGCGCGAGGCCAGCAGATCGGTGGCTGGACAGCGCCACCTGGTGGCCCTCTCAGAGACTACAAAGCCAGGCAACCTTTTTGTTCTGGTTCTGGGGTTTTCAGGCGAGGCATTTTTTTCCCTCTTCCCAACAGGGCTCCGTGACTATCAGAACCCCCTGCCCTCTAAGCGGATTCTGCTTAGATATGGCTAGTTATCAGAGGGCCCAACCCAGGCACTTCAAACAAGACAGGAAAATAAATAAATCAAGAGCTTTTCCCCAATGAGGCCCCTGCAAGGCTAGCACGCCGGTCACCCGCTGCCTGAGGGAGTCACCCTTCCTCCTGTTTCCCGCCCCCGGCCTGCCACCTCTGGGGGGGGGGGGGGAATCAGAAATCCCTGGCCAACGAGAGACAAATCAAGCCTAAAAAGAATACTAAAGGCAAGTGATAAAAACACACTAAATACATAAAATAGAAAAATATGTAGAAAAAGAGAAAACAAAACAAAATTTCAGGGAAACCCACTGGACGTAACAGGCTCCCAACTCTACTTTGAAAAGTGTTTGTGAAAAGAAACGAATTAAGGATGTCTCCTTTTGAGCTGGATTCCAGGGTAATCTGTAAGTCCAGTTAATGGGGATGGTTTGGTTTGATTCACAGGAGGATTCCAGCTCCTCACTGCAGAAGGACGATGCCATTCGGAAATCACCATTTTGCAAGCTCTTTGTGACATAATTATTTCTTGAAACGGTCATGGATGGATAAGACCATCGATGAAAGATGTTAGCGAGGAGCTGGGGCCCGCCCAGCAGACCTGCTGAGTGGCCCCAGCATCACAGGTGAGCTCCAGGTGAGACACACGCCCGCCCATGAAGGGTTCTGGCAGAAAGATGAGCCTGCATGGGATCGAGCTTCCACAGCTAAACTTCTGTTTCCAGGAGAGATGGGAACAAAGTGATGCCACAGGAGGTGATCAGATCAATCGGATGGAGAATGTGCAGACACTGGGCAGGACAGCTGATCTGGCTTCTACAAGTCACGGCAGGAGGGAAATTGGGGTGGGGGTGATGCCTGATCTAGATCCAGAGAGATTTAAATGGCCCAGCAATCAAACTTGATGTGTGGACCTTGTTGGGAACCCAATTTAAACAAACCAGCTGCAAAAAGGTATTCCTGAGGCCATCAGAGAAGTCAGTTACGGACAGGGCATCAGCCCATAGGGAGGAATTCCTGCTGATTTTGATACTGTGTTATCAGAGCTGTAATTGTGTCACAAAATTTCCTGTACTTGGAGAGTTGCACCCTGATGTTTACGGGGGCAAAACCGCAGAGTGTCTGCTATGGGTTTGGGGATACTTCAATGAGGTAATACCAGTGTTGGGTGCTTATTAAGGTCACTTGATGGAATTGATGAAAAATCATAACAGATGAATTTAAAAATTTAGAAATAATTTTTAGAGGGATGACCTTGCAGTTACAGGGGTTAGATATCATTGTAAACAAACCTTCTGGAAATTACAGAGTAATACTGAAGGGGGTTACCCAAGGGAACAGCAAAGAGCAAGGAAACGATAAATAAACGTGACAATTCTCAGGAACTGTCAAATCAGGGTGATACGCACAGGACCTTGTGTTCTGTATTCTATTTTTCAGGGATTATGAAAACTTCCATTATAGAAATTTTTTCAAAGGAAGACACGTCCTGTCTCCTGCAAACATCATCTGACATGGACCATCGCAGATGCTGACCCATCCTGCATGCCTGACCTGTCTCCTCTCTTTCTCAGGGACCTGTCTTGGGGAGGGAACATCTCTGGTGTTTACGGCCCCCGTGTCCCTGAGTGCGTAGGGCCCCCACAACGGGGCTGGGCACCTGCTCAGAGTCCCTGCCTGGCCCCCACAAGCTCCAGCACCCTGGGTCCCTGAGCAGCCCGAGCCAGCTGTTAGTCCCTGGTGATAAGGATTTGATGACTCAGCATCATCTCATCCTTCACAGAAACCAGCTTAGATGTGGTTGGTAAAAAAAAAATTCTCAGCTGGCAAAGCACTTTCTCCAGCCACCAAAGACCCCCCTGCCCTTCTGCCCACCGAGGAGTGCCACCAATATCCCTGAGAGCAAAGATGCACCACGCTCTCCGCATGCTGGGGGCTTTATGGCTGTGCCCACAAGCAGGTGCCTTCAATGGTTACTCCTTCCCTCACCTACTCTCAGACCCCAAGCAACCTGTCCGGGAGGGTTATGGGTTTCAGATCTTCTTAGAACTCCGGCTAGTCTGGGCCTCTGACCCCAGCCGTGGTCTCCAGAGCACCCAGGCTTGGAACTCCCCAAAGTGTGTTTCCGGGGTGTGCTGGCTTTCAAGGCTTCCCCTCTTGCCCCAGTGGCTGAGCTCTGCTGGGTGGGGAGGGGGCCGCAGCCGGGGGGTGGGGGCAGCTGGGCCAGGGGCCGTGTCTGGGGCTCTCTGCAAAGTGTAAACGGTGCCCGTCTACACCCCAGCCTTTAGAAAGCACCTCCCCCAATGCCTTTCACACAGCGGGTGCCCCCGCAAGTGCTGGCCGAACAGAGCGGCCCCCCGGACAACGCAAGCTGAGATGGAGGATCACGGAGACGCTTGTAAATTAACGGGTTGTCGTGCTATGGCCGCATTACGTGGGACATAGGCCAGCCTCCAGTGAGATTTCCTGAACCTTCCCCTGGAGGGTCTCAGCGGCCGGAGCACAGGAGGACATCCACGCTCTCTCCCCCGCCTTCCCTCGGACCCGGGCCCAGGTGGGTCACAGTGGCTGACAGGGCGGTTCTTGACTTCATCCGTCTGCAGCCCGGGCTCGGCCCCACACACCTCCCCTGGTCGCCAAGCGTCCCGCTGGTGAAGGACTCTGACGACAGACAGCAGCACCCATATAAAGGGGGTTCTCTGCCCGAGGGCCTTTGCTGCACGAGAGGGACACCGTCCTCCCCCAGGTGGGGACGAGGAGTTGGGAGGAACAGCCCCAGCAGTGACATGTTAGCCGTCCCTTATCCGCCCAGCATGGCCAAAGGTAGTCCCTTATCTGCCTTGACATGTCCCTTCTTCATTATCTGCGCATATACAGCATCTAAGTGGCTATAAAATAGATGGTTCTGATGATAGCAGGTGCTCTGAGCTCCCCTGAGGGAAGGTCCTGGGACAGCGGCCCCGATGGACCCAGATGCCATCTGTCCTCTTCCCACTGCCCAGTGTCCAGAAGGGCCCTCGACCTGCCTGGCCTTCGGGCAAAGTCAGCACTGCCACGCCCGCCCCCTGCCCCCACCCACCAGGGTGGCCGGCCAAGAGCCAGGAGCCAGTGGAGGGACAGACACGGCCCCTGGCCCAGGTCCGCGCACCCCCCGCCCAGCTGCGGCCCCCTCCCCACCCAGCAGAGCTCAGCCACTGAGGCAAGAGGGGAAGCCTCGAAAGCCAGCACACCCCGGAAACACACTTTGGGGAGTTCCAAGCCTGGGTGCTCTGGAGACCACGGCTGGGGTCAGAGGCCCAGACAAGCCGGAGTTCTAAGAAGAAAGCAAAGGGAAAGATTTATGCCTAAAACACCCAGGGGACAATGACAAAGCAAGTTCCAGGAAAAAACCCTCACGGAGTAGCTGCAAGGGAGACCGGGCTTGCAAGGGGGTGGCAGCCAGCAGTGGGCTCCCCTCGGGGGGGGGTTGGGGAGGGCTCAACCACAGACAGGACCAAGTTACTGGGGGCTCTGGGTGGGAAGGCAGGAGTGTACCCTCAGGTCCCCTTGCTCTGTCCCCCTCTGCCTTCCTGCCCCAATCAGCTGACAGTGCTGCTGACTCCCCCCGCCCACACAACCCTGCCTTGTCCTCCAGGGGGCCAAGGGCTCTGAGAAGGTGGGGAGATGCCCACCCAGGCCTTTGCTGCCCAGGAAAGATCATGCTGAAGCCCTCATTTCTCATTGTCCTCCTTGCAATGGACCTGCTGGGATCTGCTGGTGCTGGGGGAAAGCAGGACAGGCCAAGGAGGCCTCCCCAGGGCAGATTCTCAGGGCTGGGGGACACTACGGGCCGCAGGGTCGGTAGTCTGGCCAGGCCTGGCTGCTGGGCCCGGTGCCACCTGCCCGAGACCCCTCCCTGCATCTTTCCCAGGCCACCGAGCCCTTCCCGCTCGTCTGTCCTCAGTGGGAACGCGGGGCCAGCACCTCGCTGGCTAAGGACGCGGGACCCACCCCTCACCTCACAGGTGCCAGAGGAAGCAGGAAGAGCAGGGCTAATCCAGGCTGGTTCTGGCCGGCCCAAGGAAAGCTCAGACTCAGCCACTGCCCAACCTCCCCAGCCAGGCTAGCTCTCCATTCGTGGTCAGCGTCCACCCAGCCCCTCTGGGGTCCTCCAAGCCAGTCTAGCGGTGAAGGGAGGAGTCTCCTTCATGCTGATCCAGCAAGCGGGCTTGTGAAATAAGCAGGTGCCGTGGGGTACCGGCCAGAAGCACAGGGAGGGCACAGACAGAGCCACACACCCCACCCAGGGGCCCCACGGCCCCCACAAACCTCCGGGGACACCTCCTCGGGCTCCTGAATGGAGATCCAGAGGTGGGGTCCTGCTGAGTCTGGGCGTCCAGCCAGCCCAGCCCTCGACCAGCTCTCCAAGGTGACCAGACCTCACACTCTCTGGACCTGGGAGTCCATTCTCGCATGATGGGCAGCTGGTGTCCCTGAATAAATGGTGGAGAGCCGTGCTCACTGAGGAGCACAGTGGGGAACAGCTAACGGAGGGCAAGAGGAAGCCGGGAGAAGGTGAGCGCCAGGACGGGAGCCAAGCTGTCCCAGCAGGAGAGCCAGTGGAGGGCAGGGGCGGAGGAGGGACGGGTGGACGGAAGGCTCCGAGCAGGGCGATGGCCCCAAAGAATGGCCATTTCCGCTCAGAAACAGCCACAGAGTCTCATCCTGCAGCCCCCAGGTGAGATCACTGGCCCTCGGAGCCTGCCTGGGGCCTGGGGTCCAGGGCGCAGCCCCAAGCCCAGCTGGGTGAGGAGGTGATGATGGGTGAGGAGGAGGAGGAGGGCTGGGGGCTCCCAACTCCCAAAGTGGCCTAAATCCAGGGCCTCGTGGCCGTGGACCACCTCACAGGAAGACCACTGATGGGGAACCAGGGGTCCCAGGCCTGCGAGGCTCAGCAGGGCCTGGGGGAGTCCCGATCCTCAGTGCTCAGCTCAGGGGCCCTGCCGGCTGGAATTCCCTTACCCCACGCCCCCACCCCACGCCCCTGCAGGCGGCGTCCCCACACTGGCCACCGAGGATGTTCTGTTGAGCTCATCACTCACTAAGCACTAAGAGGGAGAAAGACAAAATCCAAACTAACATTTATGTCACACCGACCCACACGTAAGTGGACATTCATGACGTTCGAGGAGAAAGATCATTGGTGGCCACAATCCCTTGGGTTGTGAGCTTTAAAATTATATTTATTTTCCTCTCTATGCTCTTCTGTATTTTCCAAATGTTCTGAAATGAGTATGAATTACTTCCAAAATTATCTTCTTAATTATCACTAAACGTCTAAAACTATTTTACTTATTTGTAAAATGGGGGTGAGGGGTGGGTAGAGGTTTTATGACTGTGATTTCGGTGTGCAGGTCTGCCCTCCACCAAGGGCGGGGACCCCGTCCTTCTTATCCTCGTCTGGAAACCCCTGACATAGCCGGGGCCTCGCTGGGGTTGTCCACCTACCACAGAATCTAGAATTCTCCAGTGAGGGCTGAATCCCCCTTAACATCCTTGGCATCTCAGAAAGGCCCCAGGATTCCCGGGTCTTTTTATTTTTAAATTTTTACTGGTAGTAAAATACACAGAACATGAGATTCGCACTCATGTTGTTGTGCAACCGATTTGCAGAACTTTGTAATTGTCCCAAAGTGAAACTCTGTCCCCATTAAAACACTAACTCCCCACCCTGTCCTCTGACCCCCAGTGCCCCCATCCTACACTCTGTCTCTATGAGGACTCTAGGAACCTCACATAAATGGAATCCTATACTACCCGTCCTTCTGTGACTGGCTGATTCCAGCTGGCTCCATGTCCTCCAGGTCCGTCCACACCGCAGCAGGTGTGCGGATGTCCTTCCCGTCTAAGGCTGCATGATATTCCACCGTGTGGACGGACCCTCATCCGAGGAGGGACTCCCGGCTTGCTTCTGTGTTTCAGCTCTTGTGAATCACCACTATGAACACAAGTGTGCAAATATCAGCCCTGGTCCCTCGTTCAGGGAGCCAACCTCCCTCCCTCATTCATTCCTCAGTGGTGGGAAAAGCAGACCAACTCATAATTACAGAGGTGACGAGCAGTTCAGCAGAAGAATCACAAAGGTCCCCAGCTCTGCCTGGGGCCATGGGGAAAAGCTCCCAAGTTGGGGGCGGGCCCTTCCTCCAGCTTATGAAGGAGATGGTGGCTCTGGGAAAGGAGACCGATGCAGGGGTCCCCCAGACACGGGGATCCACAGGGCCAAGCGCGCAGATCCAAGAAGCCCCACCTGAGAACCTGGGTTTTGTCCCTTGGTCTCTTCAGGGATCTCACACTGCAGGGCCATCCCTACCCTGGGAGAGACCTGCTCTTCAAGACAACCCGTCCCCACGGCCCAGAGCCCTCCCCCCACCCCCCATCCCGGAGTCGGGAACCAGGTGGCCCCAGCTCTCCGACTTCAGGACTCCGCCTCCCCACATACCAGGAGGGAGGCCTGGGGGGCAGAGGAGAGGCTGCAAGGGAGGGGCGCACCCGTGTTCCCGGAGAGTCCTGCTAACCCCCAGCACATAATCCTGTTAAAATATTAATCCTCATTTAGCTGGAGGCGAGGTGGCCGCTGAGATAAAGCTCCTGAGTGGTAATAAAAAGCAGAGGCAACTGATAAAGTAGATCTTCGCACTCATAAAATCCTGCTGTCGTGAAGGTCAGGTCAGGCCCCCGTCATGGGGAGCAACCAGCAGACAGGTCCCAGGGGCAGTAGGCAGGGGTGACCGCCTCCCATGACAGCAGAGGGAGGGTGCTCATCTTGGGGGGGGCCTGCTAATCCCTCCAGCAGAGGGAGCGGAGGGGGGCTGGGTCTCTCAGCTCCTTCTTCCCCCCCACAGTGCCACCGGCCACCATGGCCCTTTGGGAGGGAACCGCCAGCCTCAGGCCACTGTCTCTCCTGCAGGAACACCACCGATCGAGGTGCCTCCTGCAGTTCACCTGCTGAGCCCAGGCCGGTCTGCGTGTGGCTCCTGGTGGCCTCCCACTGCCCCCCGACACCTGTCCCAGGCTCAACGGCTCAGGCCTCCCAGGGACACGAGGATGAAGTACCCAATCCAGCCCCCACCACGGGTTCACAGGGACCCCCTCCCAAGGTGGCTGGCATGGCAACAGTGACATCCGGGACCCTGTTTGGGAAGGGTCATCTGCCATGTCCCCAGGTCAAATTCTTGGTTCGTCTCCAGCCTGATGGCAATGCTCCTCTCCAGCAAACTGTGTGGGCACCACCACCGCTTTCACTCCAAAGGGGCATGGACTGGGCACGGGGAGAGACCCACTAGACCCAAGCTTGCCACCCGTCACTGTGGACATGGGGAGGGTGGGCTCAGGACTTCCACATGCCTCCAACAGAGGGGACAGCCCCTGGCCAGATCACCTGCTCCTGCGCCCAGTCCCCCTGCCGGGGCGTCAGAGGCTCCCTGGCAGGCCGCACCAGCCCGGGACTACACGGTGGCCAGACAGGGAGACGGTGATTCCTGGTTTGGAAACATCACTCCAACTGCTGCATAGAGATGAAGGAGAAGCTAGCAGATCCATCAGAGCCCAAACCCTGCTCCCGACACCCACACCTCCTTTCCTTCCAGCCCACTGTGCCAGGCACCGTACCAGGAGACAGGGAGAAAGCGTCGCTCACGGCCAGAAACAAGGGCACTGTCACTTGCCACACCCAGCTCTTGGTCTCTAGTATCAGCGCCAAGAAAAGGAACCAGGGCCCCTGAGAAATGCCTGATCCCAGGCCTGGGGCAGCAAACACAGGGGGGAGCCTGGAGCATCCTCTGGTGCCAGAGACCAAGGATGTGCTCAAGGAAAAAAAGCAACGGGCATGACAAGGGGACCCAGGAGCCCATGGAAAGAGCTCCCAGCGGCCAAAGACAGAACAATTAGAGCAACGAAATCAACCAGGTAGCAGTGGGATATAATCCACAGTGTGAAAGAAATATCCGTGAGTCTGTACTGATATAAATTATTGAAGAGATAAATAAATGGGGGGAAGAGACAATCTCCTGCTCAGAACTCCAAATAATGGATGTAGATACTCTGCCCCCACAGAGGTGGAGCATGACCCCTCGCCCCTGAAGTGTGGGTGGCACATGGTGACCTTCCTTCCTTCCAAAGACCAGAGAGCGCGAGAAAGAATGGCCATCCTGCAGAGACGCCTGGAGACGTGCTCTTGGCCAAGGAGCAAGGTCGCGCAGCAGCGATGAGTCACATTGATAGGATGTACCCTTGATATGATGTTATGGGAATGACACTTTATCTTGTGCCCTTCCTCCCAAAACCCCATAATCCCCATGTAATCAAGAGAAAAACAACAAATAATTTCAACAGAGGGACATTCTACAGAATGCATCACCAGCACTCCTCCAAACCGTCCATGTCATCAAAAACAAGGAAAATCTGAGAAATGATCACACCCAAGAGGGATGTAGGGGACATGGTGATGACCTAATAGGATCCTGGAACAGAGCCAGGGCAGCGGGGCAGGCACTGAGGACATCTGAGTAGAACGTGGGCCTGTCAATACTGAACAGAATAATAACTTAAACCAATATTGCTCACGCGCTGTGCAAACACACCACAAAATGTAACATGTTACTAACCGAGGAAACCAGGCGCAGGGCATGTGGGAACTCTACCATCTTTGCAGTATTTCCTTAAACCTGAGATTGTCGTCCAATAAAGAGTTTCTTTTAAAAAATGTTTTCCGTAACCAAAAGTACGATAGGTATTTGCACAAATTTTCCTTCTAAGCATATCTGTTCATCCATCAAATACAGGGTGATGCCTACTCTGGGCTGGTCCCCGTGCCAGGCTCTGGGGATATGACGATGAACAATATGGCAAGCCCTGTCTTTGGGGAGCTTCGGGTCTACCGTCTACCCAAAGAATGACCAGTGTGCAAGAGAGTGGGAAAAGTTACGAGTGACAGATAGAAATGACAAAGGCCTATGAAAAACAGATTGCAGAGTATAGATTCCCAAACATATATATTACAAAATACATACAGAACTGATGAAGCCCTAAGATTCGATGGCCGCTTGGACCACCTGACCCACGGTCAGAGACAATCAACGATCTGCCGATGGGGAGCAGAGCGAAGAAAGCGTGACATGGAAAATCTCCTAGCCTCTCTCAGGTAACGCTTTCCGACATCATTACACACCTGTTAAGCACACAAAAGGAATAAAAAATAAAACCCAATGGACACCGTGGGGCAGAGGAGTTAGGACAACTCATGGCTGGTGGGACCAGCGACTCACAGCCTCAGCCGTTCCTGACAGGAAGAGGACTCAAAGCACCAAGCAGCCTCTCCGTCCTTGTCCAAGGACCCCTTCCTAGGTAGCGCACCCCAAGGAATAATGAGAACGTAAAAGGGAAAAGTCCGTGATATCCCACCGCAGTCACAGCCGCACCATGTTTAAAAGAAGTCAACAGGGCACCTGGGTGGCTCAGTCGGTTAAGTGTCTGCCTTCGGCTCAAGTCATGATCTCAGGTCCTGGGATCGACGAGTCCCACATCTCCTCGCTCAGCAGGGGCCTGCTTCTCCCTCTCCCTCTGCTGCTCCCCTTGCTTGTGCTCTCTCTCTCTCCCAAATAAATAAAAATCTAAAAAAAAAAAAAGAAGAAGAAGAAGTCAACAGCCCCCCAGGTCCTAAGTGGCTGGTAGGTCAATGGCATTTAGAAGTGGGTCAAAGCAGGGTCGTGGACCCTGGCTCCTCCACCTGCTGAGTGACCTGAAACCTCTCTCTGCCTCCGTTTCCCCACACATGAAGTGAGCATATTACTAACTCCTGCCTTCCAGAACCACCTTGAAGCGTGAATGAGATCCGGGGTAAAGCGAGTGCTTGGTCTATAGAGATGCCCTGTTACTGCTGGTTACAGTGGGCGACGACACCCGCCTTTTGTTGAAGTGCTCTCGGAGGCCACGGAAGGGAAAGGAAACCGATGGAGGGTGAGTCGCGAGGGCGATTCAGAGGGGAAAGGCCGGGCTGCGACGTCGGGGAGGGCGAGGGCGAGGAGCTGACGTTTCCTGCCACCTCCAGGCCAGGCCCAGGCAGGCAGGCGAGGGTGAGCAGGACCTGAATCCACACACCGCCCACGGGGGCCGGCAGGAGAAAGCGCGCGGCGAGAACAGGTCACCGAGGCCTCGCTCGCCCGCACCCCTGCACGCACCTGCCGCCAGGACCAGCGCCAGCCCCACCTCTGCCCGAGGCCGGGTCTGGCCCCTCCCGCCTCCCCCCTGCCCACGCAGCAGCCTGCATTTCAGGTCACCTCCCTGCTTAAACCCAGCAAGGCCGCCCAGAGCCTGGGACCGGGTCCCGCTGAAGCAAACCGAAAACCCAAACAAGGCAACAGAAGCAAGACGATGCGTGAACATCTGCCCGCGAGGTGCAGCCGGGCGGGCCACGCCGCCCAGGACGCCCTCGGGGACCGCCCCCTCGGCGCACACCCGCGCTGCCCGGGAGCCCCTCACCGTCCAGCCCAGGGCAGCCCCGCAGCGACAGGCACCAGCGGGAGAAGACCCCACAAGGGAGAGCCTGGGGCTGGCTCATGACATTTTTCTTTCGTCCCATTGGTCAGAATGGGGTCACGTGACCAACCCTCGCTGAAGGGAATGCTGGGAAATGTAGTCTTTATTCTTGGCAGCCATTTTACTCTGAAAGACAGCTAGCCTAAGATCTAGGCTCCTCCATGACCTGCCCCCTTGCCTCCAACCCGACCTCGCCCCTCCTCCAGCTCACTCTGCTGTCTCGATCCATCCAGTAGGCCTCCGGGGATGTCAGACCCTCAGAGCAGCCTTCCTGGTCCTTGCCCCCCAACACCGGTGTAAATGCGGCCCCGCTGCGCTCTCCCAAGGCACCTGCCCCCACTCGCACACGGCTGCCGGGTCCTTCCCTGGAGCTGGGGCCCTGCGCCGTGGGAGGGAGGGTGCCGCACCCCCGCAGTCCTGCACCTGCTGTGCCCCGGCCCACCGCTCGGCAGCCCCGCCCCAGCCCCACCCCTCCCGCGCTGGTTGTAGGAGCCCACGCCGTCCGCCTGTCCCGGGTTCTCAGGGCCCGCTGCTGTACGAGGATTCTTCCCCGGGGTGTGTTTCAGCAGGTTTCGCGGGGAGGGCCCAAGAATCTGCACCCGTGGTCCCTGGGCCACACCTCAGAGGAGGCTCTGAATGCTCCTGTGGCGCGGATGAGCTGGGAATCGCTTGGTGAGCACATCCGCTTGCTGCAGCCAACGGGAGGTAGGGCGGCTGTTGGCAGGTTCACAGATGAAGAAAATCTAAATCAGGACGCGCACCGCCTCCTGGACACCTCCACCGGGAGGACCTCCAGCGGAGTGTGGCCCAAGGGGACTGCTTGTTTCCGTCCTTCACCCTCTCTGCGGTGTGCACACACGTCATCCTCTGACTCGACCCTGGCCGCCACCTGGGGTGCTGCCCCTCCCCAGCCTCACTATTTTGCTGTTTTACTTATTCACTCATCTGTCTCATTCACTGCTGTGTCCCCCCGAATTGAGAATCGTGCCTGCCTGGCTCACAGAACGTGCTTCATAGGTCCTGAGAGAGGGAGAGGGACAGAGCAGAGATGGGGGGGTGCGCACACTAAACTCAGGGATCCCTTTCCTGCACACACACACACCCCATGAGCACAGGTAACAAGGGACCCCCTCTGACCGCCTCGTGTGATGAAGTCCACAAGTGAGATCACCCGCATCTGTGAGCCTCTCTGAGGTTCCACGGGACCCAAGGGGGCAGGTGCGGTGGGCGCTAATCCGGGCCACCAGGCTGGAGCTGTGGCTGCCTCATCCCAGGACACCCCTTCATGGGCACGGCAGGAAAGGGGGCTCACCCAAGCTGGGGCTCCCACACACAAAGCCAGCCTTGGGCTGAGCTGCTGGCCCTTGACTCCCAGGTCCTGGGAAGCCCACCATAGCCCTGACCCAGGCAGGCCTGAGACCCATGTACCCCAGAGCTCTCCCCAACTTACAAGCTGGAGAGTCCCCTCCCAGTGCTCTGGGGCCAGGGTGAGCAGGGCACAGGGGCCAAGAGTGGCTAGGAGAGGTGGAGTGGGGACACAGGCCTGCGGGATGGAGTGGCCCTTTCTGCTCTCCAGGCCTCCGGGACTGGTCCCCATCCTCCCTGCGAGGACACGTGTGCATGGGGGGGGGGGAGAAGCCCGCCCAGAAGGCTCTGCCGGCAATAAAGGCAGATGCCACCCGAGGGCTGGGCCAGGGTGGCAGGCACGCGGCGACCCAGGCTGCATCCTGAGAATCAGGTATGTGCACAGTCTCGTGTTGAAGGAGGCACAGGGCAAGACCGGCCCGGCTGACCTTGGGACTTTGCTCCTCAGCAGGAACCAACTGGACGCCCTCATGTCTGGAAAGCCCATCATGGGGCGCTCAGCTGTCCTCCTGGCCCTGGCTCTGGCCACCCTCCTGGCTGCAGGGGCAGGGGTTCCGCTCGGCAGGAAGGGCTCCCGGAATAAGCTGCTGCTGGTGTCCTTTGATGGTTTCCGCTGGAACTACGACCAGGACGTACAAACCCCCAACCTGGATGCCATGGCGCTCGACGGAGTGAAGGCCCACTACATGACACCAGCCTTTGTCACCATGACCAGCCCCTGCCACTTCACCCTGGTCACTGGTGAGCGTCAGCCTCGGGCTGGGGCCTGGGGGCAGGGAGGGGGCTGAGCATCTAGCAGAACCGACAGAGGGAGCCTGGTGTGTGCACAGAGCCCCGTCCCCCCAGGGACCGCACAGGGACAAAGGAGACCAAGGAGGGGATGCTGTCCCTGGGAGACACAGCACGGCCAAGGGAGGGGGTCATCAGCAAGCCCCACTGTTGGTGGGAACTTAAACAAGGCATCAAAATGCCCAGCAGTCCCGTTTTAAACTGTGACCCCCAACCAAGGTGGCAACCCAGGAGGGCTTCTGGAGGAAGTGAGCGTGGCCGGGTTCCAGACAGGCAGAAGAGATGAGCCTGAGGCTCCTGCTCTTCCCACTGCGGCCCCTGAGATGCCCTCAAACCCTCCATGGCTCTGTTTGGGCTGGAAGTCTAGAATGCAGGTGTCAGGAGGGCCATGCTCCCTCGGGAGACTCTAGAGGACACTGCCTGCGGCTCCCAGCGTCCGTGGCGCTTCCGTGGCCCTTCCGTGGCCTGTCTCTCCAACCCCAGCTGTCTTCCCCTTGTGTGTCTCTCCTCGTCCTGTGAGGATGCTCATCCATAGACATAGGGCCCACCGTGACCCAGACTGCCCTCATCTTAACCTAACTTGTCACATCTCCAAAGACCCTATTTCCAAGCAAGGTCACATGCTGAGGCTCCGGGTCAACGTGACCTTGGGGGGAGACCCTACTCAGTACAGACGGCTCATCCGTATGCCAGCATTCTGTGACCAGGGCCCCCTGCTGCAAACAACTGGTTCTCCCCTCCTGCACGCCACCTGTTTCCTTACTAGATCATGGATGGGGATGGGGGGACAGGGGGCATGCTCTTCATCGTCCCTCCTCCTGTGGCTTCTGAGCACGAGTGCATGTGTGTCCCACACAAAAAGTGAATTTTAGAAAATAACTCATGGATGGAGCTCCACGTGGTGCATTGAAATGTCTGCCTGGGATTCTGCTTTATGACTGGGCCATAGCTGTCTCATTAAGTCCCTCCTGATAACCATCTGGGTCACTACCGGTCTTCGCTAAAACCCACGAGGCTACAGATAGCATCCACACACACGTGCGTTTGCCCTGTGTGCACATTTAGCTGGTGGAGAAACCACGGGAACAGGTCATAGAACCTCGGGGTTGGAGAGGATGTGCCTGTGACCCCGAACGTGGGCTCTCCCCGGCCGCGTGTGCGAAAGCCTGCCCGCTTCCCTCCTGCCCTCCCACCTCCTACCTCCCCTCTGCCATCTCCTCCCTCCACCCCGCAGGCAAATACATCGAGAACCACGGAGTGGTTCACAACATGTACTACAATACCACCAGCAAGGTGAAGCTGCCCTACCATGCCACGCTGGGCATCCAGACGTGGTGGGACTATGGCAGCATACCCATTTGGATCACAGCCCAACGGCAGGTAATGCTGGCCCCGAGCCCACGGACGGCAGTCGGGGGACAGGGGAAGGGAGGACCTGGCCCAGAAAGGCTGTGACCTTGTGAGACCCATGCAGGCCTACTCCCCCCCCCCCCAGAATCCTGGGCTCCCAGCATGGAGGGGTATTAAGTGAAGCCCCGAGGGCGGTGGGTGCTGGGTGCTGGGTGCTGATGAGCATCCACCAGCAGGCTCCGTGGCCCTGCCCAGTCCTCCCTGCAGCCCTGGGATGCAGAGGGAGGGCTCCATCCTCCCAACGGGAAGGAAAACGGCGCCCCTGGGCCCCTGGCTCTGGGAGAGGGGTCCACACAGGGAAAATAAGATCACTCAACAAAAAGGCACCTAACAATAAAACAGCTTTCTGCGTTCCCCCTTCTGAATTCCTCCCGGGGCTGGGCCGCTAACTTCCAGAGGACGAAAGATAAGTAAGGGGTGGGCTGTAGGGTTGAGCCAGGAACCCCTCCATCCTGCAGTGCTCTGGGGAATTCCTGGCCCTCGACGTGTGCCTGCTCCTCAACAAGGTCAAAGGGAGGTTTTTAAGATGAGCCCAGAATGAACTTCAGAGCCTACACCCACCCTCTGGGCAGGGCGTCTACTCAGGTCAGAGTCCCTTTACTCTGGAAGGAGCTACCCGGACGCCAGGCTCACGCATAGAAAGCCGGAGCTAAGAGCCTGGCATCACATGGTGCTCGGTCTAAACAGAAGGGCGGCTGGGGAGCGGACATGCAGACAGGGCGAGCTTGGACGTATGGCTCAAAGGACAGGATCTGTAAATAAAGCAGCAATGGATTTATGAAAAGGCAGATGGATAGCCAGGCAGATGGATGACCAGGCTGAAGGCTGGAAGGGCAGGCAAGGGGACACAGGTAGAAGGGCCTGGACGAGAATACAGTAGGGAGAGGCCAGTCTCCAGGCCAGAAGGGGAGGGCTGATTGGGCAGCTCAGCCGTGGGGACCCAGGGCCATGGTGACAAGGAGGATGCCAAATATCTGGGGACACTTTTATATCCATTAGGCCGCTAATGCTGGGTCCACTGGGCACCTGATCTCTCCTCTATAAAATCAGTATCAGCCGTGGCAACGTAAGATAAGAGTTATAAAAGGGCTCCCCCAAAAGAAAGACCCGTGCCTGCGCCGGGAGCAGGGCTGAGTGAGCCAGCGGGAGGAGAGGTGGGCGGGCAGGGGGCAAGCCGTGACCGCGGCAGGAACGGGCAGGGGGCAAGCCGTGACCGCGGCAGGAACGGGCAGGGGGCAAGCCGTGACCGCGGCAGGAACGGGCAG
>NC_058417.1:57256315-57269522 GCF_002201575.2 Neomonachus schauinslandi
GCAGGAACGGGCAGGGGGCAAGCCGTGACCGCGGCAGGAACGGGCAGAGGGCAAGCCCAAGGAGGCCTGTGGCTTTAATGCCGCCTTCCCTGGCAGGGCTTGAAGACTGGCTCCTTCTTCTACCCTGGCGGGAACGTCACCTATGAAGGCATGGCCGTGACACTGAGCCGGAAGGAAGGCGTTCTGCACAACTACAAAGATGAGGCGGAGTGGAGGGCCAACATCGACACGGTGATGAAGTGGTTCACCGAGGAGGGCCTGGACCTGGTCACGCTCTACTTTGGGGAGCCAGACTCCACGGGCCACAAGTATGGCCCCGAGTCCCAGCAGAGGAAGGAGATGGTGATGCAGGTGGACAGGACGGTGGGCTACCTTCGGGACAGCATCAGCAGGAGCGGCCTGGAGGGCAGCCTCAACCTGATCATCACGTCCGACCACGGCATGACCACTGTCAACAAGCAGGCCCCGGACCTGGTGGAGTTCCATGCGTTCCCCAATTTCACCTTCAAGGACATCGAGTTTGAGCTCCTGGACTATGGGCCCAACGGGATGCTGCTCCCCAAGGAAGGGATGTTGGACAAGGTGTATGAGGTCCTCAAGGATGCCCACCCCAAACTCCACGTCTACAAGAAGGAGTCCTTCCCTACATCCCTCCACTATGCCAACAACCCCAGGATCACCCCCCTGCTCATGTACAGTGACCCTGGCTACGTCATCCATGGGGTGAGCTGCCTGTCCAATGCCCGGCTCGGGACAGGCTCCTTCACTGGGTGGCTGGGTCTCTTTCCATTTTGTAAAAAGCACCCCCTATTTCCCCAGTTGGAGGGGCACTGGCCACCAAAGGGACACACCCATCACTATGCAATCGGAGTGTGTGTGCGTGTAGTATACGTGGGTGTAAATGTGTGAGATTTGTGTGCGTATGAGCTTTGTACATGCTTTGTGTGCATGTGTGTGCATACGTGTACGTGTGTGTGCATGCGTGTAGGGTAAAGTGTGGGAAGACTGGCCATAAGGAATGAGAGAGAAGCGAGGGCAAGGAGCCCGCTCTGCCGTCAGTGGTCAGTGGAGAGCCGAGGGATGCCGAAGGGGAAGGAGGTGCAGGCAGGGGAGAGGGACTCGGGAAAGGAAGTGCTGGTGAGAACAGGCGCCACCCCTTGTGCCTGGGGTCTGCCCCTGGGTTACCAGGTCTTCCCCGAGGCCCTCCCTTGGGCCGCAGATCTTTGGGGGCTCAGAATTCAGAGAAACCCTCCTGCCCCCACGTGTGAACCCCTCCCAGGGGTCCTCTGCCCCCACAGGGGTGCAGCTGCCGGAGACGGCAGGGCTGGGCTGGGAGTCCCTGCAGAGGCTCAGGACCTCCCCTCCCCGGCAGAGACTGAGCGTGCAGTTCAACAAGGGAGAGCACGGTTTCCACAACGACGTCATGGACATGAAGACCATCTTCCGGGCCGTGGGCCCCAGCTTCAAGAGGGGCCTGGAGGTGGAGCCCTTCGAGAGCATCCATGTGTACGAGCTCATGTGCCATCTGCTGGGCATCATGCCCGAGGCCAACGACGGGCTCCTGAGCACTCTGCTGCCCACGCTCCAGGGAACCTCAGGTAAGGGGCTGCCCATTCCGCCAGCAGGCCACTGCAGACCAGGGAGCGCCATCAGCCACGTGAGGCCGCCTTTTCTTTCCTTGTCCTGGACCCCGGAAACATCTCAAGCCCCTGACACTCAAGCCCCTGGCAGCAACGAGGGAAGAGGAGGTGGAAGTGAGCAGCCTTGGGGAGACTGAGGGCCAGAGAAGCAGGTGCTTTGCCCACAGGACAGGCCCCCTGGTGAAGTCCACCTCCAGACTCCTGGTTCCCCGTGACCTGCTCTCCCGCATGGCCATGTGAGGCTCCCTCCAGGAGTCTTCCTCTATCGGCCACCCCCCAACACGCCCTCACCCCCACCCTGGCTCATCCCAGGGCCAGAGGTCACCTGGGAGCTGACAAGATGGCAGACCCCAGTGGGGGGCTGGCTGGAGGTGTGCTGGCCCTACTCCTCAGGGGAGAGGCCTTGGTGAGAGTCGAGATCAGGGGGCTTGTGGGGCAGCAGTGGGGAGAGCACCTGACCCACCATCGAGGAGCAGGGCTGGGTGGCCTGCTCCCGCTTCCCTCATTCACTGGATGCTCTGAATTTCCTCAGGCTCTGCCCTCCTGCCAAGTGGCCAGCCCCTCCCGGTGACGGGACTGCTGGTGGCTGTGATTCTTCTGGTCAAGGTCGCATAATGCCCCACCGCTCAAGGTCAGAAGCCCAGGAGGTGGAGGGGAGGGTGGGCCTGGGCTCCCTGCTGCTCCAGCCTCATGCCCCCACACCGCGGCAGAGGGGAGTCAGTCCTCGAGACCCCCACAAGCCCCTTCCAGCCGCGCTGCTCTAGGCTTGCAGCGGGTCTTTGCAAAGCAGACAGCCCGTGAGACGTGAACCCTCCCCAGCTTCCTCGCTGCCTGCCTGCAAGGCCTTGGTACTCCGGGGGCAAGGGAGTACCCAGAAACCATCGGGGTCAGGTGTGTGGGGGGGGGCTGCAGGGGTCCGGGAACATCCACGGAGCCAGCTCGAAGGACTTGGCGTGCTGTGTGACAGCCCCATCTTGTTCCTGCCCTGCGGTGCCATGGCCCTCCAGCCAGAGCAGAAGCCAATCATCCATTCCTTCTCACACCACACAGTGGGAGCCTGCTTGGTGTGAGGCTCTGGTCTGGGCTCTGGGGATCTGCAGTGAGCGACGCAGCCTGGGCCCTGCACCCCAGAGTCTGTGATTTAGGGGCCATGGAGGGCGGACAACAGGAAGAGAACAAATCAGTGCACGAGGTGACGGACCAGGTCCGGTGTCACTGGCAGAGAGAGGACTGGGCCACAGCGGGGAGTGGGAGACCTGAATGAGGAGGATGAGCCAGCCTCGCTCAGCGGGGGGATGAGGCCCCAGGCAGGGGAGGGCAAGTGAGAGCCCCGGAGGTGGGCCTGGCCCTCGTGTCTGTGGACGAGAAGGGAGGCCCGTGCTTGGAGGCTGGTAAGCGAGGACAGTACACGATGAGCTCTCCGTGGACAGAGGGAGCAGGCTTCCCTGACAGGCAGCGGGGACCCCCAACCAAGTGACACGGGGATGCACCTGATTCGACACCAATGACTAAAGGAACACAGGACCGCCAGGCTCGGGAGGAGGGACGGCAACTTAGGACAGTCCCTCGGGGTCTGGGCAGAACATCTTGGGGGCAGAGCGGAGATGGTGCAAAATGGACGGGTTCAAGATACCTTTCAAGGTTTGTGAGCAGGGGCAGATTCAGATGTGATATGAAGGCTGCATCTGCAACTCGGGGCCTGGGCTGCCCGGGGAAAGACAGAGCCACTCACTGAGCCCCGAGGAGAGACAGGAACGTGGCAGCCGAGGTGGGACGGAGGCCGGAAGACAGAGGGGTTGCAGGGGTGTGTGGTGGGGTGGGGGCTCTCACCACCACCAAATGGTGGAGCTGGATGGGACAAGGGAGATGATTTGCCAGACCCCCTCTTACCCAGATGGGACGCTGCAGCCTGAGAGGTTAGCTGGCTAGCCCGGGACCCTGGAAGTGACAGAGCTGTGTCTGAACACTGGTTTTAAGTCCTCATCTGGAGTCCTTTCAGCTGCCTCCATCACTGGCGCTCTGTGCTCAGGGGGACCCGTCCTTGCGTGAGGCAGTGATGTAATAAGATTCCCCAGGCCTCTTCTCCACGACACCCGAGAGGTGGGCTCAGGCTTCGCAGGCGAGGAAACGGCAGCTTCACAGGGAAGACCTCGTGACTGCGCTGGGTTGGGGGGGGTTGCCAGCAAACCCACTCTCCAGACCAAAAGCAGTAAAAGTCCCGACGTGTGCCCTTTCCCCTCTCTGTGGTGTAAGTGCTCCCACTGAGGCCAATTTCAAGCTCCCAAAGCAAGGTCACAAAGGCCAGGTCAGGAAGAGACCGCAGAGTCGGCCATCGGGCTGAAGCCCACGCCCAGCACGGAGCTCAGAGCCGTGGGCACAGCCTCCCCAGTTGGGTTGGTCATCACAGCTGCTGAATCCAGTTCCGAGCAAGGGCTGCCGTCTTGTGGGCCAGGTTCTTCACTCCAAACACAGTGTCCGAAGGACTTGTCGCTCACCTGAGAAACAGGGCAGCCCTTCACCGTGACCTAAGATCCTCCCTACCCAGGCGGGAGCAGGCGGAGTGTCAGGGGAAACCGAGGCACCCTCGGGGTCTCCTCCCTTCTGGGTCTGCAGTGTGCGTGGCATGACCCCCAGCCAGGCCCAGGAACGTGCCCCCAGCGTGGGGAAGGGTGTAACGCCCCCAACAATTCCCACCCCCACCCACGCATGCCCTCCTGGGTCCAGCGGAGGGTCTGGAGTCCCCACAGGGGCCCTTCCCCTTCACAACCTGACGTGAGTGTCCCGGCCACTGTCTGCCCAGCCCACCGCCCACCACTCCCAACCTCCCTGCAGCCCTGCTTCCTCTCCCCTCCCCCCAGACCTGTCCTCACCCTGCCCAGCCCTTCCCCCCAGCCAACATACAGTTGTTCTTCCAGGCCTGCCTCTTCCTGGAAGCCTCCAGAAGCTACCCTCTCACGGCGTGAGTCCGCTGGACACGGATGAGCCCGTCTCCCCACCTGACCACAGACCTCAGTGTCCCCCCAGCCCCAGCCCATGCTCAGTCGTTGGGTGCTGGCAATAAGGCCGCTGCCCAGGTTTAGGCCTGGGAACGCGCAAGGTCCCCCTCCCCCTGCCTCCCCCCCCCCCGCGCTCTCCCCGTCTTCCCGCAGGCCCCGCCCCAAGAGCCATGCCGTCCGCGGCCACGCGGGGGCGCGCGGGAGCGCCGCGCGGGGAGGTCCGGACCTTCCCCCGCTCAGACCGGACGCGGCCCGGGTCTCCAGCTCCCGTCGAGCCGCACGCCTCCGCCCTGGTGCCCGCCCCGCCGGGCTGGCCGGCTGCAGCTCCGGTGGGGATGAAGGACAGCCTGGCCGCTGCAGTCACAGGGGCCAGCTGTAAGTTGCGGGCCTTTTGCTCCAAAGCCTGCTGGGTTTTCTAACAGCCTTACCAGTCGGCCCCAGGGTGTGATGACTTCCTGATGCCTTAGGCCGCCTAACAACCCCTGGGAAGCCCCTGGTGGGCGTGCCGGGGGAGGTGCCACAAAGGGTGGGATGAGAAGGTTCTTTGTGGACTCACAGGGAACCCGAATCTCTAAGCCACGTTGTTCTGCAAATAAATAAATAAGGTGCAAGCATTGCAAATAGTAGACACCTTTGGTGGGGGTGAGGAGGGGAAGGGGGAGAGAGTGTGTGCACCCCTGCACCTCTAGACATCAAAATACCGCTGGAGAGGGGCGCCTGGGTGGCTCAGTCGTTAAGCGCCTGCCTTCGGCTCAGGTCATGATCCCAGCGTCCTGGGATCGAGCCCCGCATCGGGCTCCCTGCTCGGCGGGAAGCCTGCTTCTCGCTCTCCCACTCCCCCTGCTTGTGTTCCTCTCTCACTGTGTCTCTCTCTGTCAAATAAATAAATAAAATCTTTAAGAAAAAAAAAATACCGCTGGAGAACTCTCAACACCAGAAGAGGAGTGACCGGCTCCAGAGAGGGCACTGGGTGGCCAGGCCAGGAGCAAGAAGGATGTGCACCCCCTAGTCTGAACACTGTGCAGACCGGAGCATCTCAGGACCACTTTCTAAGAGCACAGGCTTTGGAGTAGAGCAGCTCCTACTCCAGTCTGTCCCCACCCACAGGCTGTGACCTTGGGGTGGTAGTTGACCTTCCCCAGCCTCAGGCTGCTCATCTGAAAACACAGGGCAGTAAGGAGAGGCGCGCCTCCCTGAGATCGGCCCAGGATAATGCGTGGAGGCAGGTGCCCCATTGGTGTAGCCATGGGCACAGTTAAAACTGCTGTGGGAGGTGCTGACCTGTCCAGTGCAGCTCCGGAAAACAAATCCAGCTGTAAAAGCGTGAGACACATCCTTTGATGGATGCGTTTGCAGGACCTGCCTATTCCTTGCCTGTGAAGCCCCCTCTCCCCTCCCTGGGCCTCTTCTACCTATGACTTGATCTCCACCTCCGTCTCCAGGATCCATCCCAGCTCACCCTCAGCAGCTGCCTGACCAGCTACCCGGACCTGGAGTCCTGCCTTGGCCTTAAAGGCCCTGTGTCCCTGGCCCTGCATCCAATAATTTTCCTAGAAGAAATGCCCCACCCCCGTGGCAGCCTACGCTGGGATACCCAGACCAGCCTGCCTGCTCACACCAGCTTCTGACTCTGGACAGGCCCGGATCCGGTCTTGGCCCTCGGGAGTCGGCCCCATCTGGCTGGAGGGGACCAGGGGGAGTATCCTCTGCATTCCTAACTGCAGAGCAGTGAGCATACACAGTTGCCGGAGTAACCACCATGACCCACAGGTCTCTAAGACACCCAGCCTTCCTCTGAAAGCGCCCTGTTAGGTTGCTCAGCCTAGTTTACTTTCCAGGGGATGGGCCAACAGATACTCTTAAGAATCGCTCAATGACTTTTTCAAAGAGAAAAATAATCAGGGCTCAGTGCTATGAGGCTAAATTTCCCATCTGTGCAGCTGTGGGGTGAGTTCAGGGCACCACCCTGAGCCCCCACACCCCCACACTCACTGATGCAATGCTGTGCGGCCCCAGGCAAGTTGCTAACCCCTGGGCCATTTCCTCACTGTAAAATCAGGAATGATAGCAGTATCCGTCTCATAGGCTGGTCCTGATGATTAAATGAGTTATCATTTGCAAACCGCTTGGAACAGGACCCGGCCTGCGAAGGCCCACCTGCCACGTGTTCTGCTTTAGGACTTAATGAAGAGGCGGGGAATGGCTGGGGAGAAAGTCCCAGCTGCTCTCTTCTCAGCTCCCCTCCAGGCCTTCTTGGTTCTCTCCCAGGAAGTTTGGGGTCAGTGACACTAAGCTTTAAACGCCTCGCTGCTGTAGCACAGAGAGGGCCCAGGCTCGCAGCTGGGGTGGGCAATGTATCAAAAGGTACAATGTTACCCCACCGGTCTCTCTGCATTGTCTTGGCTTTTATGATCACCTTTAGTTTGCTGTGAGAACTACTAATTTTTGCATTTATATCTGTTAATTCCCATTTTTTTCCTTTGAAAATTAACTTAAGAAGGATGAGTTAATTTAAAGGAAAAATGTCGACTACATAATAGCGCGGTTGGCGGGGGGACAGGACAGAATGTATAAATAGTAAGGGAGGGGAGCCAGAGACAAACCTGCTGGAGGCCGCCCCTGCTCTCGCCTGCCTCCCCTCTGCTCCCAACCATGTGGCCAGCCCCGGAAGCTTCTGGAGGGCAGCACTCGGTCTCCCCGGGGCAGGTGTCCAGAGACTCCCTCTAGGGGAGTTCAGGACACTACTGAAAACTAACATTGTAATTCACCATACAAAGTTCACTTTACTATCAGCCTAACTAAAACAGGAGAAAACTCCAGCTGAAACAGAGCAGAGCACTGCATTCTGGAGCCACATGGAGGTGACTGACACTCAACACTGATTGCTCCATCCACATACTGCTCTCTGTCAGCTCAAAGCCTTTGTTCAATTGAGCCAGTCCAGGGGCTGGCAGTAATGGGTGGGACATCCAAGTACTGACTGGCCAGGTCAAGAGTGACAGGGCGTATGATTGGGACAGTGAAAGCCCCCTTTGTCAGGAGGCCTCGCCCCTGTAGAGCCAGCCCCGCATGCTGTCACCAGGAGGCGGCACTCTTGGGCTCTTCAACACCCCTTGAAGCCTTTCTGAAGCAGCTTCTGAAATAGGAATTCAGAACCTCCTGTTCCTCCAGCTTCTCCTTCCCCGGCTCCTCTGAAATAACCACATCAACCTTAGGGGCGTGGTCAAGGAGTATTTGTTTCCCCAAATTTTAGATGGAGCCCCAATGGAATGCCGGTTGTTCAGAGAAGAGACGTAGAACTTTCCAAATCAGGTTTGCTTTCAGATCCATTGAGGGAAGGGATCATGTAGCCCCATGCTACGCACAAAGGCCACTCTGGATCTGTGTGCCTCCCAAGCTCTTTGTTCGATCAGATGCTGTGCAGGTGAGCCTGAGCACACATACCCATCTGGATCGGCAGGTCTGGAGTAGGCCTGAGAACCTGCATTTCTGAGTAGTTCCCAGGGGATTCTCATGCTGCTGGCCACAGTATCACACTTGAGAATCATTGCACTTAATAAAGGTTATGGGGGTACCTGGGTGGCTCAGTCAGTTAAGTGTCTCCTTGGGCTCAGATCATGATCCCAGGGTCCTGGGATCAAGTCCTGTGTGAGGCTGTCTGCTCAGTGGAGAGACTACTTCTCCCTCTGCCTCTGCTTCTCCTCCTTGCTTGTGCTCTCTCTCTCTCTCAAATAAATAAATAAAATTTATCTTTAAAAAAATAAAAATAGGGAAGCCTGGGTGGCTCAGTCGGTTAAACGTCTGCCTTCGGCTCAGGTCATGATCCAGGGCCCTGGGATGGAGCTCTGAATTGGGCTACAGGGAGCCGGCTTCTCCCTCTGCCTCTCCCTCTGCCACTCCCCCTCCTTGTGATTTCTCTCTCTCTCTGTCAAATAAATAAAATCTTTAAAATAAAAAAAAAGGTTATGAATGAATGAATGAATGAATAGAAGCTGGTCTGGCCCAACCTCCGCAGGTTAAACAGGATTACAACTGAGGCAGCCTCAGCCACCAGCTAGCCCTGAGCGGAAGTGGGAGGGGAGCACAGGTATCTCCAAGTTCAATCCCAGTAGGGCCAGGCCAGCCCTTTCTCTCAGGTGCTCTCTGCTGATGCGAGTAAGTCTATTCTTCCCAGAACCCAGGGAACTGCTTGGCCCAGATCCTCTCCTCCCCACTGAAGAGGATCCTTTGTCAAACGCGGCGGCTCCCTTTGGCCCATCCGCCTGGGACCCAACAGGAGCACCTGCCAATCATCAAGCCCCACAGCTGTGCTTGCGGTCCAGGCCATCTTTAGGATCAGGAGCCGACCGCCTTGCTGCGCCTTCGCACCTAACGGCACTGAGTGCTTTGCGCATCTACTGGCTGCGAGGCGAGGCAGCTGGACTCGTTCGTTCGGCGCCCAGCCCCAGGCCCGCGGAGGACCCAAGCGAGGGGTCCAGGTCCCTCAGGCAAGCAGCAGGGACCGAGGATGGGCCTGGGCGCCCCATCAGGAGGGGTGTCAACGAGAGGTGATTCGCAAGGGTGTGTCGGAGGGCAGCCCGGCTCGTCCGCGCGTTTCTGGGGGCGAGCGGCCTCCCCTCCCCCACGCCCGCCGTCCGGGGTGCGCAGCGCCCCTCACCCAGACCGCCGAGCTGCGGGAGCTTCTGTTGCCATGGTTACCCGCCGCGCTCCGCTCCGCGCCGCGGGAGGTGCCAGCGCCGCAGGCGGTGCGCAGTCGCTGAGCCCGGAGCTGGGGGCGCAGGCGGGACGCGACACGGAACGCCGCGCGCGCCGCACACGCACGCTGCCCTGTCACATCCCACCCCCACACACCGTATAGACACCCGCACACAACAGAACACACACCACTCACATGCGCACACGTAACACGCGCGCACGCATCACTCGCGCTGCACTCACCGCATCCACCCCCACTGTACGCATCACTTCCCATGCCAGCCACACACACCGTGATCCTCGTACAACACACACACACCCTAAACCCACTCGGGACCCGGACACCTGAAGATGCGCTGTTGGAACAGGCCCCCGGCGTCTACACTCGCAGGCACAGCCCGCAGAGGGTCGCAGCCGGGTCCGCGCACGCGCAGCAAGCTGGTGCACCCCTCCCCTTTGTGACCCTCTCTGCAGATCCACCTTGTGGGGTCACGTCAGAGGAGGGGTGGCCTCCTAGGCACGCACTCCCCGACAGGAAGGTCGCCGCGGCTGCCCGGGGTCCACCACCAACCCTACCGGGAGCGCCCAGCCACCTGCCATCCGCGGGGACTCGGGGGCAGGCGCGACCAAAGCGCAGCAGGCGGTGTCCGAAGGTGACCAGGTCCGGGCCGCTCATTCAGCAAGGACCCGCGAGACGCTGAGCCTCAGGACCCGCGACCTCGGGGACACCTCCGTTTCCTCATCCCTCCATCCCGCGTGGCAGGAGCAGGAGAAGGGTGGGAGAATCTGGGGACCAGGAAGGGACCCAGGCCACTCACATGCCACATACCGGGAGTGCCAAGAAAGCCCGGTATCTCATTCATGCGGAAGAGAACCTAATCCAGTCAATTTTTTAAATTTTGTTTTTGGTGATAAATCACTGCGTGGCTTTTGACTTAAATCTCCAAAGAAGTTCAGAAAGCGGCGCCTGGGTGGCTCAGTGCGTTGAGCGTCTGCCTTTGGCTCAGGTCGTGATGTCTGGGTCCTGGTATCCAGTCCGGCAACGGGCTCCCTGCTCAGCGGGAAGTCTGCTTCTCCCTCTGCCCCTCCCCCCTCGTGCTCCCTCACTCGCTCTCCTCTCAAATAAATAAAATCTTTAAAAAAAAAAGTTCAGAAAGAGGAGGAACATAGCCCTAGCAAAACTCTCCCATTATCATGTGTGAATTTATATAAAGTTTTCTCATAGTCTACACTAATAAATGAAAAACAGGAATGAACCAAGTCTTAGGAAATAAATAATATTCACCCAAAGACATATGAACTATTTGAAAACATGCAGCCCCATCCATCTCATTAAGAGATGCAGTTCAAGGGGCGCCTGGGTGGCTCATTCGTTAAGCGCCTGCCTTCGGCTCAGGTCATGATCCCAGGGTCCTGGGATCGAGTCCCACGGTCCTGGGATCGAGTCCCACATCGGGCTCCCTGCTCGGCGGGAGGCCTGCTTCTCCCTCTCCCACTCCCCCTGCTTGTGTTCCTGCTCTCGCTGTCTCTCTCTGTCAAATAAATAAATAAAATCTTTAAAAAAAAAAAAAGATGCAGTTCAAAATTTTAACTTTTATATATATTGTATTTATATATTATATATTACATATATAATAAATATATACCACAATTTAATATACTTACGTTCGTTTGGTCAATTGATTAATTGCATTACTCAATCCAGAATAATTTTTTTTTCATACTAAGAGCCTTAGAGTTGCCGGAAATAACACGTTAAATTTAAATTATGCTTTTCTTGCAAAAACCTATGCTTGGGGGCGCCTGGGTGGCTCAGTTGTTGGGCGCCTGCCTTCGGCTCAGGTCATGGTCCCAGGGTCCTGGGATCGAGCCCCACATCGGGCTCCCTGCTCCGCAGGAAGCCTGCTTCTCCCTCTCCCACTCCCCCTGCTTGTGTTCCCTCTCTCGCTGTATCTCTCTCTGTCAAATAAATAAAATCTTAAAAAAAAAAAAAAAAAGAAAGAAAGAAAGAAAAGAAACCTATGCTTGAGTGATTAGTGAATTACTTTCAAACATAAAAATGTTTTTATTAAAATAAAATTCAGGGGAAGAAGTGAGACAGGGCCCCCCCCCCCCCCCCCCAGATGAAAGAGAAAAGAACCAAGAAGAATTTGTCTATCTCTCTGGTCTCTCTGGTCACTTCACTACATTATTTACATTTCATTTGATATATTTAAAAGAATGGCCCCAGGGAAATGGGAGGCAGTTGCATTTAGGAAAAGAAAAGAACCTTTTCTTGCAAAGAGTGCAGGGGAGGCTGACTTCACCAAACAAAAAACGCCATCAAGTATTTAAAAGGCAAAAAAAAGTCACAAGAAAACCGAGTTTCCAGCGGCCACTTTCTCACGTGATTATGCTAATCCTAAAGGTCAGGACACACGACAGGAAGAGCAAAGGTCAGGGCTAAAATTCTGATTATCAGAGGTTCACAGGAAATACACAGGGTTTTCTTATTGGGGGACGCTGAGATTTGGGGTTATCCTAGGGTGCAAAGCGGTTTGCTGGTTTGGTTTGTCTGTGACTGAGGAACAGGATTTGCTCAATGACCTTGAAAGCAGGACAGAATGTCAGGTTTTGCTCCTACAGAGCGAGGAACTGTTCTATTTTTTTAAAAGTTGGTGTTTGGGGTGCCTGGGTGGCTCAGTCGTTAAGCTTCTGCCTTCCGCTCAGGTCATGATCCCGGGGTCCTGGGATCGAGCCCGGCGTTGGGCTCCCTGCTTGGCGCAAAGCCTGCTACTCCCTCTCCCACTCCCCCAGCTTGTGTTCCTGCCCTTGCAATCTCTCTCTCTCTCAAATACATAAATAAAATCTTAAAATAAAATAAAATAGGGCGCCTGGGTGGCTCAGTTGGTTAAGCGACTGCCTTCGGCTCAGGTCATGATCCTGGAGTCCCAGGATCGAGTCCCGCATCGGGCTCCCTGCTCAGCGGGGAGTCTGCTTCTCCCTCTGCCCCTCCCCCCTCTCATGTGCTCTCTCTCATTCTCTCTCTCTGAAATAAATAAATAAAATCTTTTTAAAAAATAAAAATAAATAAATAAATAAAATAAAATAAAAGTTGGTGTTTACAATACACCAGAAATCCCATCCTTTGCACCCTTGTGAACTTAATGACAAAAAACGGCAGATACCAACCTCAAAAGGTACCAAAAGGGCATTTTTCCACATTCTTGCAGGGGCTCCATGGACAAAGCAGCTTGGAGACCGCTGACCCAGTTCTACTTCCTTTTGGACCCAAGAATCGGAGGAGGTGTCGGTGACAAGCAAGCCACCAAGGAGCGCAGAGAGGACACTCACCTGGGAAATGCAAGTCCGAGCCACAGGATGCCACCTTACACCCAAAGGAGGACCATCAAAATAAAAGAAGAGAAAGAAAGAAAAGTGACAGGTGCCTCTGCAGACGTGGCACGGCAGCCACGTGGAAAGCAGGCCGGGGCTTCCTCAGCAGGGGACACACGCGGGCGCGGGTGACCAGGGGTGCCACGGCTGGTGCGTGTCCCAGGAACGAATGTCCATAGCAGCATTCTTGATAATTGCCAAAAGGTGGAAACAGCCCAAAGACACGGGCGTAGACAGAAGCAGGGATCAGCGAAGTGCGGTGCGTCCCCACCACCGGACATGACACGCCCTGGAAAGGAGGGAAGTCCCCTCCCCGCTCCCCGCCCCCCGCTGCGTGGATGGCCTTCAGAGACATGCAGAGGGGAAGAAAGACACAAAAGGCCCCACATCACAGGATTCCTTTTTTGCCGCATGTCCAGAATAGACAAATCCTAGGAGGCAGAAAGCAGCAGAGGGCTGCGGGGCTGGCGGGGGGGGGGGGGGGGGGGGGGGGGGGGGGGG
>NC_058417.1:57269622-57283962 GCF_002201575.2 Neomonachus schauinslandi
GGGGGGGGGGGGGGGGGGGGGGGAGGGGGGGGGGGGGGGGGGGGGGCTGGGGGGGTTGGTCAGCAGCTGCTGAGTGAGTATAGCTCCCTTGTGGCGAGATGAAAATGTCCGGGAACCAGAGAGTAGTCACGCTTGTACAGCATGTTGAAGGTACTAGATGCTACTGAATTATACGCTTGAGAGAGTTAAAATGGTAAGTTTCATGTTCTGTGTATTTTAGCACAATTTTTGAAAAAACAGATTCCGGGACCCCACCAAAAATCAAAACAAAAAGCAGGGAGGCTACAAATAGGGGCTGTGTTTCAGGCCAGGGAGCCTCAATAGCAGGGCTCAGTCGGCTTAGCTGGCTTCCCCAGAGCTGCCCTGGTCCTCTGGTTGGCTAATAAATATGCCGCCAGGGAGGGACCCAAAGGCTGGGCTGGGGGAGGGGAGCCAGGAGGAGCAGCTTGAGTGTGCACCCCCCCACCCCCAGAGCCTGGCTAAGCCCCCATCCTCCATCAGAGAGGCTCAGGGAAGGTGGGCAGGGATGCTCCACTGAGCACCAGCCTTCTTAAGGCTTTGCTGGGGCTGTCTTGAGAGTTCGGCCCACTGGTTGGGCAGGAGGCTGTGAGAGTCCAGGTATGGGAGGGGGTGACCCAGAGCCTGTCCACACGGACCAGGTTCCACACAGCGGCCGGGTCTGCTGAGCTGGGCATGTGGGGCCAGGATTCTGAGGCTGGCCTGGGTCCCGAGGGACGAGCCGGCCTTTGAGAGAGAGGCCTGTCCTCTGGGCCAGCCCAAGCTATCCCATGAGGACTTAGGTGTGTGGATGATCTTCCTGGGCAAACACGAGTTCATGCAGGAGGGGTATGAAGCTTTTCTCCGGGCCGTACAGTGCACCAATCCTCTTAGAAGCGTTAAGTCCTCTTCTCCCTACCACGAGCGGACGCAGGCATGCAGATCTTTGAGAAGACCCTGACGGGCAAGACCATCACCCTCGAGGTGGAGCCCACTGACACCACTGAGAATGTCAAAGCCAACATCCAGGACAAGGAGGGCATCCTGCCTGACCTGCTGCATCTGATTTCTGTGGGCGAACAGCTGGAAGATGGCGGCACTGTCTGACTACAATATCCAGAGAGAATCCACCCTGCACTTGGTGCTTCATCTGTAGGCTGGCATCATCATCGAGCCTTCCCTTCACACACTGGCCCAGAAATACAACTGTGACCAGACAAACCGCGGCAAGCATTTTGCTCGGCAGCATCCCCGGGGCTGTCAACTGCGCCACACCAACAACCCGCGCCCCAAAGAGGTCAAATAAGGCCCCTCAACCGGCTCTTCCTTCGCCCGCAGGGTGGCCTCCTGCCCGAGCCCAAGGACCTGGGGCCTCAACAAAGTTTCCCTTTCATTGCCTGGAGCAGTAAAAAAAAAAAAAAAGGCTTTGCGGTGGGGGGTCCCTGCCGCAGGGAGGGCAAATCCTGGTGAAGTGCCTCCTGCTGGCTCACTTTGCAGAACGACCCTTTTCAATCATCAGATTGAAGCAATCCTCAGATTGCTTGATTTTTAAACAGAGAAAACACCTTAACGGATACCTCCTACACTCCTCATAAAATATGCAGGTTGAATGTATTCCCCATCTGGAATTAACTAGGGAAGGGGTTCTTTTAACCAGCAGCTCCTTGTGAGAAACTCATTCTGGAAAACAAATGCAAGAACCAGCCTTTCTGAGTCAACCACACCGCAGAGAAAGCCCTCGGGAAGGCCGGTGTGTTGTGTGAAAGCCTCAGGTGAACAGGCAGACGACAGCACCTGCCACAAGCATGAATCTGCCGCGTCCGGCCCTGGCAGTGGGGAGCCCGGTGTGTCCGTCCAGGACAAGTCCTTTCTCCTGCGCCACACCCGCGAGGGAGGACTGGCCTTGAAAAGTCTCTGGCTCCAGGTTTGCTTTTGGTCATGTGATTCTTGATATCGCTACTCTTAAGACTTCATTAAACAAGTAGTGTTTCTTATTTACATCATTTTCTTTTTTTTATGTCATTTTCAAAAGAAGTTTGCTCTTCTCATATGAAACGTGGTTACAGTCAGTTCTAAGAACTACAAATGGCCCATAAGCAAGCACAGAGACGGACGTTCATCCTAAAGACCCACAATTCCCAACTGCAAAGAGGTGCTATGTGGACCTGAAAATTCTTTTGAAAGATAACCTGAAAAGCCAGGGCCCTCCTGCCTCCTCTCACCCTGAGTGAGAAGCATTCATCATCACTACCTACACTTTGCTCTTTGTTTTTTTTTTCGGGGGGGGATCCCATATTCGGTTTTGCCACGGATTATGTACCAGACCCCGGGTAAATCGCATCCTCTCTGTGCCCATTTTCCTCTTGGTTAAAATGGGGATTCATGTAGTTTTGCCCTTTTGCTAGTACGTAGGCTGAGCAAGGCCTCCTGTCCTGTTATACTGACCACAGAAGCCACCATGCAACCAAAGCGTTCGTATTCTGCATCACCTGCATCCATAAGGATGCCACGCTTCCCTTTCATCCACAGAGAGAATCTGGCCACCCGCTATGTTGGCACTGTAAGAATGAGCACAAACTGGGGGGCTTAAAACATCCCAGACTCATTCTCTCACAGCTCTGGAGCTCAGAAGTCGGCCTGGGCCACCCCTTCAAGGCTGTAGGAGGGGATCCTTCCTGCCTTCCCACTCCCAGTGGCTGCCCGCACCTGCAGGCTTGTGGCTGTTCGCTCCAGTCCCTGTCTCTGTGGTCCCGTGGCTGCCCCTCCTGCTTGGGCCTTCTACTCTTCCGTCTCTTAGAAGGACCCTTGTCATTGGACTTAGGACCCACTCAGTTAATCCAGGATGATGTCATCTCCAGATCCTTAATTACATCCTCAAGCACCCTCTTCCATAAAGGCTCACATTCAGAGGTAAGGAGGGTCAGGACCTGCGCGTGTCTTCCCAGCGGCCACCACTCAACCGTCCACACTTGCTTGCTTCCTATGCCTAACAGGTTCGCAGTGGGGGCGATTAGGATTCCACTGATCAGAAATCAAACCCATGATTAGGATATCATGACCTAGATGACTTAGTCACCTACTAGTAGAACTGAGCCTCATCCGGAACCCAGCCAGAGGTCCACTAAAATGCCCTGCGGGAAATCAAAACGGGAGAGGGACCCGTTTGCTGGGGATGAAGCAGATCCGCTGGGCTCTTGGCCCGCAGACCTACCCTGTGTGCATACTCCATACACAGGAATACTCTTCTCTCCCCGAAACATGGAGACCTTTCCACCTGTTTCCTATTTTCCACGTTTGATAGAGACGCAGGTAATGGAAATATTTTGGCTTTTTTTTAACTCGACTAAAAGGGAAACAACAACGTAAGCACGATAACGTACGGCAGTCAGCCTCTGGTCTGTGTCCGGATGCCACTGTCCCGGGATGAGCTGCTGCTCACTGCCGGTCACTGACACACAGGACCACAGCCCAGTGTGGCCACAGTGCCCTATCTTTCACAAGAAGCTGGACACTGGATATTCTTGGAGGGTGAAATCTCCCAAGTATTAAATGTTGACAATTCAGTATATTTAAAAGCCCTGGTTAGTATGTGTACATCCCATGTCCACAGATCCACAGAAGCAGTATCACCTACAGTCAAGGGACGGAAGCACCCCATTTTGGCCATCGATGGATGAGCGGGTAAGCAATATGGGGTCCATCCAGACAAGGGAATCTGATTCATCCATAAAAAGGAAGGACATTCTGACACCAACTACACATGGAGGAACCTCAAGGACACGGTGCTCGGTGAAATCAGCCAGTTGCAAAAGGACAGATCCTCTCGGATTCTACTTACGTGAGGTACCTGGAGTCGTCGAATCTGGAAAGCTGAGAGGTTGTCAGGGGCTGGTGTTCCATGGGGACACTGTCAGTTTGGGACGATGAAACACCTCCAGAGATAGACAGTGGTGGTGGTGTGAATGTAATTAGTGGTTTTATGTTGTGTACATCTCACCACAATTCAAATTAAAAAAAAAAAAGGACCCACCTTGGGCTGATCACTGGCCACACATCACATCTGGATGGTGAAGGATGCCTGCCAGTTTGGGAGTTGGGCAAAGTTCCTTGAAGGCAGCGACCCTGTCTTATTTGCTGGTGTTCCCCTGGCGCCCAGGCCACCACCTGTCCAGCAGGTGCTCAGTGCTTGAGATGTAACAGAGCTTTGATGTTTCGGCTTTTCAATGCCGTGTCTGTGGTGTACATACGGTACAAAGGGATTGTGTGCACAGAGAATCGTGTGAACCTACACACACACACGGAGGAGACGAGTGGGTGAGGAGTGTCCGGGGCACCTAATGCTACCCACTTAGCCATCCAGACATTCAGGTTGCAACCTCTGGTCATCTGGACCTTAAA
This sequence comes from Neomonachus schauinslandi, assembly GCF_002201575.2. NCBI lineage: Eukaryota > Metazoa > Chordata > Mammalia > Carnivora > Phocidae > Neomonachus > Neomonachus schauinslandi. The sequence goes on from NC_058417.1 coordinate 57,274,018, forward strand.
ATCCTTCCCTCGGATTATGTAGAAACCTTTCATTATTCAGAGGGATGAGAGAGAGGATGTTGGGGGGACACAGAACCAGAGAACTAGTTGGAAGGATGCGCAAGGGGCTGTGGGAAGAGACATCAGCATGTCCAAGTTCAAATGCAAAGCCACCCAAAGCCAGAGGGGGAAACTGCTCTTTACAGGAAAGAGAAGAGGAAAATGTCCTGTCGTTAAAGACCTTCAGCTTCAGATACCAGGTGTTTGAAGAGTCTGCTCTTTGCACCCAAGCCCCGGCCAGCCCACCCTAGAGCAAGGTATCAGAGACTTTGGAGAGGGGAACAGCAGCTGCTCCCCATTGTAACCCCGGCCCCCACCCCCGGCCCCTCTCTCTTTTGTCCTGGCGAGGCCCCAACCTCGTCACCAAACTAGCCCACCTGCGGGGCCAACAAGCCCAGACAGGAACCAACAGATATGGTCAATGCAGGTCTTGCTCCAATAACTGGATCTCCATATTTATCATGAATCTTCCTGGCCCACCCTCTCCCGTCCCCACTCCCCTCTTCAACCCAACCCACTCCCCCACACTCCTCCCCACCTCTACCCTCTCCTCAGCCCAATAGTAGATGACATGCCAACATGGGGGCAGCGAGGCTTCAACTCACACCAACTCAAGTCACTACTGACCGCAGGGAGCTTTTGGTTAGGAAGGATTCTGAGGTCCAGTCTAGGCTCAGAAGGCAAGGGTGCTGTGGTAAGTTGGTGCAGATGGCCTGAGAAACAAGATGGAGAATGATGGTGCCTTCTGGTTCTGGGGTTTTTATTCTAAAGTGCGTACCAAAATCAAACAAACGTTTCCTTTTGACATTGTGCAATGAAGGTATGTAAGCAAAGGAACGCCATGATTGAGCTGCTGAGTCTCAAAACTCACATCAGTAGAACCATCTACCTGTTTTGCTGTAGGTATAAAATTATTTCCTTTCCATGCCTTTCAAATACAGGGTCCTAATTTCTCCGGCCGCCTGTGGGTCAGGGTTTCGGGAGGAGCGGCTGGTCTCTGACCCACAGATTTCACATCAGGAAAGTGTCTTCTTTGTCCTCTGGCTCCCACTTCCTATGCGGAGCTCACCACAGTGCTACCTGGGATGCCTCCTACGGGACACTAGCCAAGTCCCGTCAACAAAAAAGGAGTCAATTTGTGGCGTAGACACTCAACGGAATACTACCTGAAATGAGCCAGACAGAAAAGAGCACATTCCGTACCATTCCATTTATACAGATTTCTAAAACAGCCAAACCAATCTGTGGGGTTGCAAGTGAGAACAGAGGTGAGCTCTGGGGGCTGGAGGAGGCCTTCCCCACGCCATTGTGCCTCTCAGAGCGGTAGCTACACAGACATCAACTCGCGTGAAAATACGCCGAGCTCTCTCCTTAAGATCTGTACCCTTTACTTAATGTGAGTTAGAGCTCAATTTTATAAGCTGCTTTTCCTGGGAGCGTATGTTTTATATGTATGGAAAACACAATATACAAAAGCATATTTAAAGTATCTTAAATATATACGAAAACACAAAATATAAATATATTTTTTTTACTGGGAGCATGTATTATTTTATATGGACAACACAGTATGTGAGGAAAATAGAAGACCAGCCTCTTGAGTTTGTCTCGGGGCACCTGGGGGGCTCAGTGGTTTGGGTGTCTGACTCTTGATTTCGGCTCAGGTCGTGATCTCAGGGTGGTGAGATCCAGCCCCACATCCAGCTCTGCACTCTGCGGGGAGTCTGCTTGGGGATTCTCTCTCCCTCTGCCCCCCCCCACGCTCTCACGCTCTCTCTCTCTCTCTCTCTCTCTAAAATGGATAAATAAGGGGTGCCTGGGTGGCTCAGTCAGTGAAGCATCTGCCTTTGGCTCAGGTCATGATCCCGGGGTCCTGGGATCAAGTCCTACATCGGGCTCCCTGCTCAGCCAGAAGCCTGCTTCTCCCTCTGACCCTCCCCTTGCTTGTGCTCTCTCTCTCTCTCTCTGACAAATAAATAAATAAAATCTTTAAAAATAAAAATAAAAAAATAAGATGGATAAATAAATCTTAAAAAAAAAAAGAAAAAGAAAAGAAAGTTTGTCTCCTGGCCCCTCCACATGCAAACGGGTCCCCTTTTGGGGGCTGTCCACAGCTCACCCCGCTCCTCAGTCTTGCCTCCCCTCCCTGGCACCTGGCCACCCCAGCTTTGGGGCGGAAGACATTTCTAAATACTTGCACTCCAGAAATTGTGAGATCAAAAGAATCTTGGCCTATGTTTTCAGAGGTCACGTCCAGGGGCAGGCCTTGGCCCCGGGGGCAGCGCCATCTCGAGCCGCAGGGCTCTGCATTGCCAAAGACCATGGGAAGGGCTCTGGGGGGCTCCTGGGCCGCGTTCAACACATCAGAGGAGGTTTCCTGCGATTGACCACCGTGGGAAGGCAGGAGAGCTCAGGATGAATCCGGGCAAGGCTCCCACGGTGTCAAGACAAAGCTGACTTTTCCTTTACAGCTTCAGAGTCAGCCCCAAGGGGTCAGGGAGTAGGAGGTGCCCACAGCGGTGCTCCGGGGTCAATACTGCAGCCCCCTGAGCACCTATATCCATAACAAGGAAAACAGGGTCCAGCAGGTGGTGGGGATTGTGTTCTTTCCAATTGTCTCACTGCTTAGAGAATCAGTGGGTCCCCTGGTTTGGTCCAGCAGGAAATGGGGAAGCAGAAGGAAGAGGAAACCAGTAGATATTCTCCACAGGACAGCCCAACTCTCTTCCCAGGATGAAGCTTCCAGACTCCTGCTGCCACCCAGATGCTGGCAATTTCCTAGGTGAACCCACCAGTGTCTCCCGGCTCAGGAGCAAGCAGCAGGAAGGTGAGGACCACTTGGCATTTTGTCGTTCAGCTGCATCTTTCCGCTGAAAGACAGGTTATCACGTAGCCATTTGAGGGCCAGGCTAGGAGCATCTCCTCTTTCCAAAAGAGGAGAAGCTGAGATATAGAGGGTTTGCACACCCCCAAAGACACACAGGACTGCTGAGAAGGCCAAGGGCACCCCCTGTCCATTCCTACCTCCTGCTATCAACGCCCCCTGAGGCCGAAGGCCCCGAATACTATACAAAGCTGACACCAGAGGGACAGACAGGGTAGAAACTGTGACATAGAAAGTTACCAGTCGTGACCCAGAGAAACTTCATATGCTATGTGAGCCAAAGCTAGCTCATGTGTTTTGACTCGAGTTCAAAAAGTATGGCAGATATTTCAAATGCCAGGTTGACCAGCTATCCTGATTTGCTCAAGATTCTCCCAGTCTTAGCACTGAAAATCCCTTATACTGGGTAGCCATGTGTCCTAGGCTGCCATAACTCATTACCACAATTTGGAGGGCTTAACACAACAGAGATGTATTCTGTCCCAGTTCTGGGGACCAGAGGTCTGAAATCGAGATGTCAGCAGGGTTGATTCTTTCTAGAGACCTGGAGAGAGACTCCTTCCTTGCCTCTTTCAGCTTCCAGTGGTTGTCCCGTGATCCTTGGCATCCCTTGACTTGTAGACATATTCCAGTCTCTGCCTCCATCCTCACGTGGCCTTCTTCCTGTGCCTGCCTCAAATCTTTCTCAGGTAAGGACAGGTGTCGTTGCATTTAGGGTGGCCCTAAATCTGGGGTGATCCCACCTTGAGATCCTTGCCATAATTACATCTGCAAAGACGCTTTTTCCAAATAAGATTAAATTCACAGGTCCCAAGGGTTAGAACTTGGAAATATGGAGGACGCAAGTCAACTCATTCCAGCAGAAGAAAAACCAGGATGGAATCGGTCCCAGAGAGACCAAGATGATGGTCACCTGTTCCCCCACACACACACACCTCCACCACTCAGGACAGACCTTCTGCAGGAGGCAGAGGTGGGGCTCCCCGATCCAGCCCTGTGCTCACCTCAGGGAGTGGAAAGCTTGTCACCATTGCTGGGCAAGGCCCGTGTGGCCAGTTCCTGGGCAAAAGACCCCTTTCCCTGGGGTGGAGAAGACAGAATAAAGCCTCTTTATCTGCCTGCGAGCATCTGGTAGCCCCTTTGGTGGGATGGAAGCCCTGTGGTCCCCACATCTGTGGCCTCTCTTCTAGTCCTACGCTCTGTCCTACTCTCTGACATTCCTTTACTACATCCTACTCTTGGCCTCTGCTCTTTGACTCAGGCTATTTTTAGAGCAGGCACATAGTAACATAATAATGACATCTAAGGCCTGCTGGGGGCCCAGACCCACACCTGCTGGACACCCAGAGTCTTCCTGGGGGCGATTTCCATGGGGGCCTCCCTCCTGGGGGCCTCCATCCAGAGGTCGGGAGCTGGATAGGCCCCTACGTCCAGAATAGCAGACGGGAGTCGGAAAGAGAGAAAGCAGGTGCACTCAGGAGCCCCTGTGGGGAAATCAGCCCAGGGAGACCTGCCTTCCACGGTCCTCAAGGGATGACAACAATTGGAGCTTCAGAAACATCCCACTGCTCGGTCTCACGACCCTGAGGCCATAACCTGAGCCAAAACCAAGAGTCGGACGCTTCACCAACTGATCCACCTGGGCGCCCCAGAAATACCCCGCTTTTTAAACTTCAGCTCCGATTAAAAAGAACATGAGTGGATTAGGGAAATGCAAATGCTGGGCATAAGAAGCCAGGCCCCCCGGGCCACACACTGTATGGTTCCATTTATAGGCAATGTCCAGAACAGGCAAATCCATGGAGAGAAAGTAGATCAGGGGTTGTCAGGGGCTGGGGGACGAGGACAGACAGCTCCTGGGCACAGAGCTTACAAATTTAACCTTTGGTCCATCTGATTTTTTTTAATTTTTATGTCGACGTAAGGAGTACAACATTATTACTTTTTCCCTAAAGGATTACCAATCAGTCTGTCACCTTTTATGGCCCATCCCTTCCCTCTACTCTCCACCCGTCTTAATGTCACTACCATTGGAAGGTCAGAACCCTCCGTGTGAGTCTCCCGGGGCTGCCGTAACCAAGTACTGTGAACTGTGTGGCTTGAAACAACAGGGCATTAGTCCCTCGTGGTTCCGGGCACCAGAAACCTGAAATCACGGTGTCGGCAGATCCCTCCCTGCCTCTTCAGCTCCTGGGGGCCGCCAGCCTCTCCCGAAGGTAACACCTGTGTAGCACAACATCCCAACCAGGACACTGTCCCTATAACCCACAGACCTTACATACAGATTTCTCCACTTCCGCTAATTTTTTCCTTTTGGGGGGTACAGTTTCCGTACAATACAGTACACCCATCTGAGGCTAGTTCTATTAGTTTTGGTAAATGTATACAGTGTGCAACCACCAGCATAATTAAGTTTTAGAATAGGGAAGATGAGGAGGAGGAGACCGGACTGGAGGGTCTCCGGGCTCCTTACAAACACCTTCTATACGTTTTCTTCATGGAAAGGATACACATTCATAGAGCGAGACACTATTTTTTTTAAAATAAGCAGGAATTAGGGCGCCTGGGTGGCTCAGTCGTTAAGCGTCTGCCTTCGGCTCAGGTCATGATCCCTGGGTCCTGGGATCGAGTCCCGCATCGGGTTCCCTCCTCGGCGGGAAGGCTGCTCTCCCTCTCCCACTCCCGCTGCTTGTGTTCCTGCTCTCGCTATCTCTGTCTCTGTCAAATAAAATAAATAAAATCTTTAAAAATAAATAAATAAATTAATTAATTAATTAATAAAATAAAATAAAATAAAATAAGCAGGAATTAGTCGAGTGTATTTCCAGACTTTTGTATACGTAGATCTAGTTCACAAACATGGAGTCACTTGGGGTACATAGTTTGTTTGTTTTTTAAGATTTTATTTATTTATTTGACAGAGAGAGAGAGAGTGAGAGCATGAACACAAGCAGGGGGAGTGGGAGAGGGAGAAGGAGGCTTCCCGCAGAGCAAGGAGCCCGATGTGGGGCTCAATCCCAGGATCCCGGGATCATGACCTGAACCAAAGGCAGACACTTAAGGACTGAGCCACCCAGACGTCCCTGGGGTACATAGTTTTAAAATTTGGTTTTTTAAAACTTAACATACCTGTCCGCCCATGACAAGAAAAGAAGAATTTGGGCGCTTGAGTGGCTCAGTCGGTGAAGGGTCTGTCTTCGGCTCAGGTCATGGTTCCCAGGTCCTGGGATCGAGTCCCACATCAGCCTCCTTGTTCAGCAGGGGAGTCTGCTTCTCCCTCTGTTTATGTTCTCTCTCTCTCTTTCGCAAAAATAAATAAAATCTTTTAATTTTTTTTGAAGATTTTATTTATTTAATTTGACAGAGAGAGACACAGAGAGAGAGGGAACACAAGCAGGCGGAGTGGGAGAGGGAGAAGCAGGCTTCCCTTGGAGCAGGGAACCCGATGCAGAGCTTGATCCCAGGACGATGGGATCATGACCTGAGCCGAAGGCAGACACTTAACGACTGAGCCACCCAGGCGCCCCTAAAATCTTTCAAAAAAGAAAAAAAGTTCTACAACTTTCTATACAGTAATAAGGCATTCTGTTGCAAGGCCAACCCGTGAGAAAGGCCAAAGAAACCCCTGGGACAGTGAAGCAGGATCCCAGGACTCCATCCCCCATCCAGTTTGGGGATCATCCTGCCCAAAAGCCCCCTGTGCCCTTTGGCAGTCAGCCCCCACCCCACCCCTGGCTCAGGACACCCCGGATCTGCTTCCTGGGTCTGTTAAGTCTTGCCTTTTGTAGATTTCGTAGAAATGGAAGCATCTAGGATGTCACTCTGTGTCTGGCTTCTTTTGGTGAGCAGAGCGCTTTGAGACGCATCCCCGCTGTGCTGTCATCGACTGCCCCTTCCTTTCCATCCCCGAGCCGTCATCCCTCTACAGCCGCCCCGAAACTTGTTTATCCGATCACCAGCTGACGGGCATCTGGGCTGGTTCCACTGTGGGGCTATTAGGAGTGAAGCTGCTGTGAGCATTCGTGGACAGGTTGGTATGGACGGATGTTTTCAGTTCTTTCGGAGAGATACCTAGGGGGATTTCGGGGTCATATGGTTAGTGCTCATGTCGCTTTTAAGCGACTGCCAACCTGACTCCCAAAGTGGCTGCACCCTTTTGCAGCCACCAGCAGCCCCAGCACCCCGGATGCGTGCGTGGCTCCTGGCTCCCCCACATCCTCACCAGCACTTGGTGTCGTCACTCTTCTAAATCCCGTCCACTCTCAGGGACATGCGGTTTGAACTCACGTTTGCCTTGACGCAGAGCATCTTTTGGGGTCAACATAAGACGTAACATTCCTACGTCTGCGTTTGTGGTGTGTCTGTTTAGATTCTTTCTCGACATCCCCCCCTCTGTTTATCAGTCTCCTGTTCTGTGACATTGTGACCAGAGAACGGGGCCCATATGGTTTCCACTTCGGGAGTTTGATATTGTTTCTGGCCTAGAATGTGGACAAGTTTTACAGATGTTTGACGGGAAGCTGAAATGAAAATACAGTCTCATGTTGACGAAGGGACAGAAACTCAGCTCAGACTAGCTGAGCCACCAGGGGATGTCCCAACTAGCAAGGCCCCAGGTGCGTCCTGATACTCTGGGTCTGTCCCGGTTTCTGTCTGTTTCTCCGTTTCTTGTTCTCCTCTTCTCACCCTGCTTCTCTCCATGTGCTGTCTCAGAGACTCGTAGTAGATGCGCATAACCTGGGGCAGGGAGGCATGATGGACATCCCTCCAATTTAGTGACCTCGGAGGAAGCCAGACTCTCCTGCACAGTCCTCGGGCAAATGCCCAGGGGAGGGCTCGAGGCACAACGGTCCCCAGGCTGGGAGCTGCGGAAGCTTCCGGGACCGAGACCCACCCCCTCCCCCCCACACACAGGACCCCACGGAGGGGGGAGTCACACCCCAGGGGAGCTGGGTGCTCTCCCCATAACCAGAGTGAGGCAGCTGAACATACACATACCTCCTGCCCCCCAAACAAGACGCACAGCAGGACAGCAGGGGCGTGAGGCTCTGGTCCTGGGAGGCCTGACTCCTTCACGCCCTCTGGGTCTGCGATTGCTCACAAGGGTGTGCTGAAGTCCCCACTGTCCTAACAGGCGTCATGTGCTGCATCTTTCCTGTATGAAAATTCATGACTAGGAAACCTTGAGCTGCAGTAACATCCTTTCTCCTGTTTCATGATTTTCGTGGATGATGCTCTTTAATCAAACCAGCCTCTCGTCGCTTTTCTGGCTTCTCGTTGTCCCCACATCTCTGAGTCAAGAAGCCTGTCAGTCAGGAGTCTGCTCAGAAACGCCACCTGTAGAAGTCCTATGCGTTCATCGCGGAAACGCTGGAAAGTACAGACAAGTACGAGAAGGAAAAAAATATCATTGTAAGCACTTCTGTATTTTTATTCTTTCTTTCCACTCTCCTCTCTGTGCACTTTTATTTTTTTTGTTTATTATTATTATTTTAAAGATTTTTTATTTATTTATCTGAGAGAGAGAGAATGAGAGACAGAGAGCATGAGAGGGAGGAGGGTCAGAGGGAGAAGCAGACCCCCCGCCGAGCAGGGAGCCCGATGCGGGACTCGATCCCGGGACTCCAGGATCGTGACCTGAGCCGAAGGCAGCCGCTCAACCAACTGAGCCACCCAGGCGCCCTCTGTGCACTTTTATACACAGGTATTTTCACAATACTGAGACCACACTGTGTGTTTTCTTAATCCACTTTTTTCTTTTTTTTTTTTAAGAGTGTATTTATTCGAGAGAGAGAGAGTGCACAAGAGGGAGAAGCAGACTCCCCGCTGAGCAGGGAGCCCGATGCGGGGCTCGACCCCAGGACCCTGGGATCATGACCTGAGCCGAAGGCAGACGCTCAACCCACTGAGCCACCCAGGCGCCCCCCAATCCACTTTGTTCATGTAATGTTACACATGGTTTCCACCGTGTCATTGCAAAGATCTTCCAGAACGTGAATTGTAAGGATTGCACTGAATTTCCTTGCATGAACACACTGCACTCGATTTAAGTCAGCTGCCGCTGGAGGGACACTGAGCTATTTCCAATTTATGTACCAGCTCTGCTGCCGTGAACGCATCGGTACACAAATACATCTTTCTGTGCATCTCCGGTTCCTTTTTATTTCCTTCGGATATTCCTTAGGTGTGGTTGAAAGGATGTGGGACGGCACTGGCAAACTGCTTTCCAGAGACACGGAAGCCATTGTATCCCCACGCACGTGCGTGAGCGCCCATTCCCCCACACGCTCACCCAACCTTTACCAGTGCCTTTTCAACGGATTTTTAATTTAATTGAGGACGTGAGGGTTTAAAATCACAAATATGCTCTGTCTGGGGATGAATGTGCCCCATGCCTACCTTTACACTACTCATTTTTATGGGTAAGGCTGTTCTGTGCCAAGCCTTGTGGCAAATACTGCAATCCCACTGTTGGGGATTCAGACCCTGATGGGGAGGAATTCAAACCAAGAAACAGTTCAAGAACAACAACACGCAAATTAACTAAACGCAGAAACCCACACTCACTTGCAGGAGGTCATCAAGCTGGAAAGGCAGGAATGAGCCTGTTGAAGAGTAAAGGGGCATATACGGGGCGGTGGGAGGGGAGCCTGTAAAACAGAGAAATTCTCTCCATGGGGCAAGCTGACGATTCATGTCAGAGTCGTAAAAATGTTTGAATGTTTTAATGAGATTTTCAAACCAAAAAGAGTGATACATTTTGATCAAAAGGAATCATGCTGATGAAGTTACAAGGAAGGCATGCATGCTGGTGAATACTGTCCCCTGGTGCATACTGCCCCCTGGTGCATACTGCCCCCTGGTGCATACCATCCCCTGGTGCATACCATCCCCTGGTGCATACTGTCCCCTGGTGCATACTGTCCCTGATGTATACTGTCCCCTGGTGCGTACTGTCCCCTGGTGCATACTGGACCCTGGTGCATACTGTCCCTTGGTGCATACTGCCCCCTGGTGCATAC
>NC_058417.1:57283972-57293008 GCF_002201575.2 Neomonachus schauinslandi
CTACTGCATACTGTCCCCTGGTGCATACTTTCTCCTGGTGCATACTGTCCCTGGTGCATTCTGCCCTCTGGTGCATTCTGCCCCCTGGTGCATTCTGCCCCCTGGTATATACTGCCCCTGGTGCATACTGTCCCCTGGTGCATACCACCCCCTGGTACAAACTGCATCTGTCATCCTTTTGCAGAGCCAGTGACAGTACAGAAGGTCCCGGTGCCATTGTCTCAGCAGTGGGACACAGGACCTGGAGTTCATCTCCTCCCCATGAGGATGATGTGTGTTCCATGTGCAGTGCAAGCTTCAGAGATGAGCAGCAATCTGCTGCCGCTCTCCTCCAGGTTGCGGGGAGCTGGGCTTGGTCCCAACACTACCTCATTGGCTTCCAAGTCTCCCCTGCTTCAGCCCTGCCATATCCCAGTCCCTCCCTGGCTGTCTTCACGTGTGGGTGGCGGGCAGAAACTTCTGCATCCATTCTACAAGTTTTTGAGAGTCTGTTGTGCCGTGACCTACTCTACAGTGGGGCTCCCGGGTGAACCAGCTGGACCGCACCCCTGGCCTCTCGGACTTCACTAGACCAAACCACACCACACTGGTTCCGTATTTATGGCAAATCCTGATCAGAGAGTGTGAGTCTTCCTACTGTGCTCTTTTTTGAGATTGTATTGATGACTCCAATTCCTTGGTATTTCCCCACAAATTTTAGAATTAGCTTAAGTTTCTTTGTTTTTTTTTTTTAAGTATGCTGAGATTTTTAATGGGATTGTGTTACATCCTTAGATCAATTCGGAGGGAATCAGCAAATCTTTCAATCCATAAACAGAGTCTTCTTTATTTAAATCTTTAACTTCTCTCAGCAATAAAGAAATCAGAATATATTGAGGGGAGACCAGAACCTGAATATTTTTATTACAGAAAATTTTTATAAACTTTAAGTTTTAAAAACTCGATTAAACTTTAATCAAAGCTTAAAGTAATCCAAGAGTTTAAACGCTAAGTAACTCAGGAAACTGTATTTTGTATAAACGTATACATGCACGGTGGGGGGGGCACCTGGGTGGCTCAATCAGTTAAGCGTCTGCCTTCAGCTGATCCTGGGGTTCTGGGATCGAGCCCCACGTCAGGCTCCTTGCTTGGCGGGGAGCCTGCTTCTCCCTCTGTCTCTGCTGCTCCCCCTGCTTATGCTCTCTCTCTCTCAAATAAATAAAAAGTCTTTAAAAAAAAATAATAAAACATTGCACATAGTTCACAAGGCCAAAAATTGATCATTAAAACACTCTTCACTGCCAGCAAAAGACAGCAACTGCTCTCAGTGTCTTGGGTATCCTTGGAGGAAATGGGTATACATCCACCAACACACGGATTCCTTTTGGTTGCACGACAGAAATAAACCATATATTATTTGTAGAGGGTTGAGTAGTGGCCCCCAGAAAGATGTGTCCAAGTTCTAGTCCGTGGGACCTGTGGATGTGACCTTATTTGGAAATAGGGTCTTTGCAGATGTGACTGAGTGAAGGATCTCAAGATGAGATCCCCCTGGAATTAGGGTGGGCCTTAAATCCTATGACTGGTGTCTTTAATAAGGCTGAGGGGAGGGAGGTCTGAGACTCAAGGACGGAGAAGAAGGGACCCAGGGGAGAAGGCCCTGTGAAGATGGACGCAGAGAACGGGACGGTCCCTATGCCAAGGGACGCCAGGAATGGCAGGCGTCCTCCTGCAGGAGCTGGAAGACACAGGAAGGCTTCTCCCCTCGAGGCTCTGAAAGCAACAGGTCCTGCTGACACCTTGGTTTCAAACTGGTGGCCCCCACAACTGTAAGAAAAACAATTTCTGTTGTTTAAGCCCCCAAGTTTGTGATAATTTGTTATCGCAGCCCTGGGTAATGCAAACAATATCATTCCACACTTTCCTCCCACATGATAACACACTACCTTGGAGCTCTTGTGTGTCCATTCGACTAGGCTACCGTCCCCACTCGCTCAATCAAACATGAATGGAGGTGTTTCTTTGGAGGTATTTTACAGATGTGACTCACATTCACAATCAGTTGACTTGAGGTCAAGGATACTGTCCTGGATAATCTGGGTGGGTCTGACCTAATCAGTTGAAAGACCTTAAGAACAGAGCTGAGGTTTCGGAGGAAGACAGCAGTCTGCCCATGGACAGCGGCTTCAGCCCCAGAGGTCCAGCCCACCCTTCCGGACAGCCTGCCCTGGGACTTCCAGCCTGTCCGGGAGGCCCCCTGCGATGGTGTAAGCCAACTCCTTGCAGGAAATCTCTTTATGTTTGGCATTTCTGGCAGCCTCTCTGGCCCTGGCCAAACACAGCATCTGGCAGAGAGCAGTCATTCGCTAAATATTTGCTGTGTGAGGGGCGCCTGGGTGGCTCAGTCAGTTGAGCGTCGGCCTTCAGCTCATGTCCTGGGATCAAGTCCTGCATCCCCTGCTGGGCGGGGAGTCTGCTTCTCCCTCTCCCTCTGCCTCTCCCCCTGCTCGTGCTCTCTCTCTCTCTCTCTGACAAATAAATAAATCAATAAAATCTTTTTAAAAAATTCTCTCTCTCTTCTTCTGCCCTCTGCCCTCATCCCCCTCCCTAAAATATATATGTACGATATATATATTTGCTGTGTGAGCGGCTTCAACTCCAGAGTCGCCTTGCAAATCCCTATGTGGTGGCATCCTCACTACAAGGTAGGTCCCAAGCCACCTGCTGAAGCTGTGGGGACACGGCCATGCATTCTGGGGCACATGTTCTCCCATCAGCAGTACTCACGCTAGGACCAGAGTCTATGAAAAGCAGTAACCCCAGGATGCAGCCTGCACTAAACCCAAAGAAACCTGAAATGGTGACACGGAGAGCAGCCCGCTCATGTCTGGAGCCAGGACATGCAAAATACCAGGTTTCAGCCCAGGGAGGAATATCCCATCAAAAATACCCCAAAAGACTGTGACCACCACGGTCGGCGCCCAGAGTTATTCCTGCATGCTCGTGGGAACCCAGCGGGGACATGCAGGGCAAAGTGGCCGGGGCCGAGGACCACGTGCGCTTCATGGGTTCAATGAACAGCATTCCAGCGGTGCTCATGTGGCCATCCTGGACCTTCGCTGCGGGCCTGCGTCTCTCAAAGCCCACTGCACAGAGAAACTTGGTTTCTGAAACAGGGCTACTCACGGCAGCAAGACCTAAACATTGGAACGACTCACCACCTGTCAGTCAGGGTCTAGTTAAATAAGCCACGATACACCCAACGATGGAAAACCATGGAGAAAGTCAAAGGAACAAGGCAAGTCTATCCATTCGAGGGGACATATCCCTCAGGCCACATTACTAAGAGAAAAAAGCAGCATAGAGAACACCATGAGGTGCACTCCCGTGTGTCTGAGAGAGAAGAAACCACGGGAGGGCAAGAGAGGGGGAAATGCTCCGTGCATCCTTGCTGGGGGGCACTGAATACCCCCAGAAGGAAATCTAGGCATTTTCTAGATTGCTTCCAGAATGGAGAACCAGGCTGCTGGGGACCAGAGGGAGGGAGGTGTCTCAGTGTGTATCTGCTGAGCTTTTGAATTTGGCACCCCTGGGCATGCCCCACTCTCCTCGCTGGGTTGGTAGCCACGAAGGCCAAGGGTGGTGGAGGAGCAGAGCCCAGAGACACTCTCCTGCGCTAGTGGGAGCCCAGGCTCAGACGCAGCAAACCTGGACACACCTTTGGCCGTCTGGACTGTCCTCAGCTCACCTGCAAAGTGGAATTTCCACAGTGTCTTCTAGTTCGAACATTCCCTGACACCAAATGCAATTCCTCTGGTTCTCCCTGAGATTTTTCCAACAAGAAGCAAAGAAAGGGACTTTTAAAAAAATGTGTCCTTTGGGGCACCTGGGTGGCTCAGTTGGTTAAGCATCTGCCTTTGGCTCAAATCATGATCTCAGGGTCCTGGGATCGAGCCCCAGGGGAGCTCAGGGAGTCTGCTTCTCCATGTCCCTCTGCCCCTCCCACTCATGCTCACTCATGCTCTCTCAAATGAATAAATAAAATCTTTAAAAATAAATAAAAATAAAAATAAAATGTGTCCTTTGGACTTATCTTCATATTTTTTCATCAAAAAGCAGCAGGATTGGGCTGCCTGAGTGGCTCAGTCGGTTGAGCGACTGACTCTTGGATTTGGCTTGGGTCAGGATCTCAGGGTCGTGGGATCAAGCCCCACATCAGGCTCCCTGCTCAGTGGGAGTCTGCTTGAGGATTCTTTCTCTCCCTCTGCCCCTCCCCCTGCTCATGCGCTCGCTCTCTCTCTTGTTCCCTCTCAAATAAATAAATATCATCTTAAAAAAAAAAAAGCAGCAGGATTTGAAAAAGCAATGAAAATCTCTTGTTTTGTGTGACCTAAATGGCATTTCTTTGTTTGGGTTCTTTTAGACAAAAGTCCCAACGAATGAAGGCATTGAGATAGGAAGTGCGTTTGACTCAGAGGGGGATTTGTAACGCAGGTCTCAGAACCCCCATTCCCGGAGCCCGGAGTCCGTGGCTTTACAGCGGTGCTCAAAGGATTTATAGAGGATACTTGAGATCACCTCCAGCAGCCGGGAAGACCAATTAGCAAACTCATAAATGGGCTTTCGTTTACTGCTTTGAATCTCCAAACTAATTAATGGTTTCCAAGTAAGGGTTTCACCCTAGATTTTAAAACTTTGTTAAGTGTAAGTTATTTTTAAATTTGTGAAAATAATGCATTTCACACTGGAAAAAAACTGCACTCATAAAATCGATTTATACTCTAACAATTCTGCACCAGGCAAAGGTCTTGAAAAAAATCAGATGTGGGACATGTAACAGATGTGATTAATTTGTGTTAGAACACCACCGAAACCCGCCAAGGGTCGAGTATGTTCAGATGGACTTAGAACACCTAGGTCTGCTGAGAACGTGGGGACAGAGTCAAGCCGGCCGATCTGGGGCAGGAGTATAAATCAGTGCAGACCTTCGGGGACCGTTGGACAATTCTGCACAAAAACAGCAGATCCCCGTGCCCTTTAATACAAAATCTAGGCATGCTATTCCAGACATGCTAGCACGTTGCATGGGCAAACATAAAGACGTTCATCACTGCACTATTTCTAACAGTAAGACGCTGGAATCGGGAACTGATTTGATTGCAAAATTAATAAAGGACACCGTTTAAAATAAAAGCCTTCTGCAATGGGAGATCTCCCACGGGGGCTGTGGTGTGGTCACCAAAGCAATCTTGTAAAGCGGTTGGTTAACTGTCCACTTCTCACCACTTGTTAACAGTGTTCCTTAGCCTCCGCTGCCCTAAGCATCCAAGGTGGGGGGTCCAGTTTGTGCAGATATTTAGGGGCGGGCGGGGGGTGTCCCAGGAGCTTGAAAGCCTGCAGCTGTCTCGGTCAGCCCTGGAGGACCTACTGAGCGCAGGCCGCTGAGCTCCTTCCACACCTGGCCTGGCCTCCCCCACCAGGCACCTGTGGGAAATGGCAGGACCGGATCCAGGGGCACAAGATCGGAAGCCGCTTAGGATTCCTTTCCCTCCTGTGTAGAAGGAGGGCTAGGACAGGCTGCTCTTTGTAAGAAGCGTTCTCAACAATGAGGAGCTGCAGAGAGCCTTGGGGTCTCCTGGGTCAGGACCTCTGGGGTGGAGTCCGGGGGTCAGTATTTGCGATGCCTGCCCAGGGAATTCTTAGGCAAACCGAAAGGTTGAGGACTTCTGCAAACGCCCTAGCTATGCTTATGTTTACTCGAGTTCTGACACCTAAACACCGTGTGTCATGCATACACGATACTTATCCCCTGCGTACACAGAGTCAGAGTCCCATAACACGGCTCGCCCGTCACTCACACCTCGGTCTTGCAAATGCGAGGGGACCTGGTGGGGGACAAATCATCACGTTACATATTAAAGACTGTGCAGTGTATCATGGCAGGTCCTGAGTTCACCCCACGCAAACTGCCGCTGGGTGTGCGTAGTGGTGGGTCCTCCTCTCACGGCCAGACCCGACTGTAGTCAGGAGACAGTATCCGTAGGAACGAAGAGCTGCCCTGAAGCTGCTTTGTAAGGCGCGACTCATGGTGCTTAGTTTTCGCTGCCAAAGGTAGCAGAGCATGGGGCGCTGGCTTCATCTCCAGCCCTGACTTCCATTCACTCGGGAGGGACACCACCATTCCTGTCTCCCCGCCTCGGCTTCTCGATTCAGAGGAGCGGCATGAAAACTGCTGCTCGTTTCTCAGCGATAGCTCAGACACCAATGAGTTAATATTTATCATTGGCACTGTCACTTGCCTAGAAAGAAAATGGCATTCAACGAAGTGCTTGGTCTGAATGCACTCCCATATGCCTGCATGTCTAAGATCTTTCTGAACAGGTCGTAGACATTCTTGAATGCAAGAAAGCCTACGTGGGAGTGCGAGCGAACTACACTCCGGGATTCAATCACGTACCTGCCATACTTCTGCCCGCTACGTGCTTAGAGTCTACCCCTGGCATCCCTGTGGACCTGGACTGTCCAGGAACATGACCTCTCGCTACGTGGGACGATTTAACTTTCAGTTACTTAAAATTAAATACAATTAAAAATTCAATTCCTCAGTAGCACTGGTCACATTTCACGTGCTCACCAGTAGCTACGGATGGTGGATGGTGGATGGCGATGGCAGGGAAGAGGGCAGGTACCAGCCACCCCCATCCTCTCGGAAAGCTCTTTCAGACAGCACTGCTGCGGGCTCCAGACCCCGTCTCGTCATGCCGGGCTGACAGCAAGTGCTGAGTAACTCTTTGCTGGATGAGTAAGAAAATAATGAGTTCGGACTTGTCTTAATAATTCCTAAATGTGACAGAACGGAAGACAGAATCTGCTGGAGCCCAAACCCGTGTTTTGACACAATTGGATTAGCTGGAATTATCATTATTCCCTTCTGCCTTCTTCCGGTTTTGTTTTTATGGAACACTTTACACATTTTGGATCAACCTTCACCCTATTTATCTGCTCCTTTAATTCTAGTCAAATCTGTCATTATCTGTGCCTCCAAATAAATTACCTAAACACTATTTTACCCAAACTGGGTATTTGCAGTTGAACAGACAAGGTATGTGTGAAACTTTCCAGGAAATTGATTTTTTTTCATAGGTTAAGATCAAATTCTAGACAAACTTATTTCTCAGGGCAAGAAAGAATTCCCCTTTTTAAGCTTCCTTTCCTTTTTTTTTTTTTTTTTTTTAAAGATTTGTTATTTATTTATTTGACAGAGAGAGAGACAGCGAGAGAGGGAACACAAGCAGAGGGAGTGGGAGAGGGAGAAGCAGGCTTCCCGCCCAGCAGGGAGCCCCACTCGGGACTTGATCCCAGGACCCAGGGATCATGACCTGAGCCGAAGGCAGAAGGCAGACGCTTAACGATGGACCCACCCAGGCGCCCCATGCTTCCTTTCCTTAAAAAAAAAAAATTAAGCAAGTATCCCGGGAACCATATATCACCAAGAGGAAACTGGAAACTTCCAGGGCAAAAACCTCACACCCAAGACAAACTCTGCAAGGAAACCTGAGTTGAAACTGATCCAGCTATTTTTAGGATTACAATAAATACCCCTTTGGCTTAAACCCCACAATTTACTGCCTAGTTCCAGAAGATAGGGACACAAAAAGAGCTGGAGATTGTAAGCGACTCTCTGCACCCCAGGATTGCAGGTTTCATCCCAAAACAAGGGTTCTGGGCTGCGGCCCCTCCAGAGTGAGCCATCATTTCCACCCCCAAGCCCCCAAGCAAGTCCTCCCCTCCTTCCTTCCTGGAAAGCAGAATCTAAGTTTGCATATGTTACCCAAAGTCTCTCCAGGATATCAAATGAATGTAACATATTTAGCCAAATAAACTGCAGAACGGGCCAGAAATTGAAAGATGGGCTCCTGCAGTTCCCAATTTTTACAGCAGGCGTTTCAGTTAAAACAACAACAAAAACAACAACAACAAAATATATTTCTCCTGCAGAATCTTTATAAATATGGCTTTACCGATCAAAAATTACTTTTAGACATTCCCCTGCAACAAGAAACGACTTTCCGATTTGCTCAGCAGAGAGAGCACTGTGCAGGTGCGTTCAAGGGAGAAGCAAAACCAGAAAATGGATTTTCATTGAGTTAAACCGTCTTGATGCCGAAAAAGCTAAGGCTGGTGTACATCTCCTTTATTACGAGTTTGACTTGGTCTGATTCAAGACCTAAATGATTTAAGGGGGAGTTGCTCCATGGAATACAGATCTCAGCAGAAGAAAATAAAAGGTAGCCGGCCCACGATGAGCCCACAGACTCCAGGCCACCCCCTTCTAAACGAGGTCTCCTTTCGGGTCGCGTGCAATCGCTCCGAAGGACACATCCCCAGATCCCAGCGGGTCCCTTAGAGACCTAGTCCTAGGTTAGAACCATCTCCTCAAACCTCGCTCCCACCCCCACATTCATTTCATCAGAACAGTGAAAGAAAAGTAAGAAAAGGTGCAGTTGCTTTTCTCCCTACGCGCGCCCTAAATCTTGGGGGCTGGGTTCCACTCTTCACCGCTAAAAGAAAGAACACGGAGCAGCTCGCCTCTTCATCTGATGCATTTTCCTCTCTCGCCTTTGGGGGGAAACAAGCTAGACTGCTCCCCCGCCCCAGTACTTTGTCTCCCATTCCTTTCCCGCCCCCGGCCCGTTTGGCTCCCGCGCAAAACGAGACTTCTGCCCCAAACCGAGGGACCACTGCGCGGAAGCGTAGAGGGCGGGTGGGGCCCCGCAGCAGCGCCCCTCGGAGGCCGGGGCAGGAAGCGGCCCACTTCCCCGCTTCGGGCCAGAACAATGGCTTTTTGCCCGGAAAGCGAAGTTCGAAGGAGGCCGGGCGCGCCCCGAGGGGGGCCCAAGCGGGGCTTGGCGCGCGGCCCCCGAGTCCCAGGCCCCCAGGCGCCCTTTCCTGCTCGCAAGGGACCCGCCCGCGCCCCCGGCCCGGGCCCCGCGCGCGCGGGACCCCAACCCCGGGCGCGAGGCCGAGCCCGCCGCGAACAATGCGCGCCCCGCCCCG
>NC_058417.1:57293408-57349095 GCF_002201575.2 Neomonachus schauinslandi
CGGGCGCCGCGGTCGGGGCGGGCGCGCGCGGCAGCATGGAGGAACTGAGCAGCGTGGGCGAGCAGGTCTTCGCCGCCGAGTGCATCCTGAGCAAGCGGCTCCGCAAGGTGCGTGCGGCCCGGCCCGCGCCCGCCCCGCGCCCGCCCGCCCCGGCTCACGCGCCTCTTCTCTCCCTGCAGGGCAAGCTGGAGTACCTGGTCAAGTGGCGCGGCTGGTCCTCCAAGTGAGTCCCCGACAACGCGGCGCGCGCCTTCCCGCCCGCGCCACCTCGGCCCCGGGGGGCGGGGGCGTCCGCGCGCTGGGCGGGAAGTTCGCGGGGTCCCTGCGGGCTCGGCGGGAAGGGGGCGCGCAGTCTTGCGCGGGGCCGCCCTTTGTTTACGGGCCCGCGGGCGCGGGGCTGGGCGGCCTTCCCCGGAAGCCCCTCGGGCCCCGCGCCCCGGCCCGCTTCCCTCCCGCGCCGCGCGCTCCGCCCGCGCCCATTTGTTGCCTACGCCCCCAGCCCGCCTCAGCCCTCGCCGCGGGACGTGAACCCCCCTTCTCCCGTCCATATTTTCCCCACTGTAACCTGAGCTTCCTATTGATGGATGTAAGGGCTCCTTCCCCCCCCCCCCCGCTTTTAAAGTAAGGAAGGGGACTTGGCATCCCCGGAAGGGGCTCTGTTTACAGCCCCTCGGGCACACCCGTTTCCCCTTTCTTTCCGGACCCCACTTTTCTTTCTTTGCTTTCCCCTCCGGGTGCCCTGGCCCGCGCTCGCTTGGGCGCCAGCCACATTGTTCTGAATCTTTGGGCAGCGCTTCTGTGCCCCTCGGCCTGCCCCTCCCTGCATCCTGGAGCAGCCTTCCCTTCCCTCGCTGGATCCGGGCCAGGCTTTGGGGGCTTCCCTCCCGGTAACTTCCCATTTTATTGGGATTTGTTTTCCTCCCAGGGGGAGACTGTGGAGTTTTCCTGAGGCCGAATGTTAGTTAATTGAGGATTGAAGTGGTGGTTTCCCTTGGAGTTTGGGGCTGAGGTATTGGCCTTAAGGCCCCCAGTCTCCAGGAACTCATCCTAGGCACGGGTGGGATTTAGGGGGACTCTGCCACAGCACCCCGATGCCCTTGCCATCAGCAGGGATTGGAGGGCGAGGGGGCGGCCCCACTCCAGCTGGTTTGTGAAGTGGCCTTTCCCGGCCTGGTGTTTCTTGACGCCTTGCGTTTTGCTTTTCCAGACACAACAGCTGGGAGCCAGAGGAAAATATCCTGGACCCAAGGCTGCTCCTGGCCTTCCAGAAGAAGTGAGAAAGTTAACAGCACGTGTGGGAAGGGGGAGAATGTTGGGGAGAACGTGGCCTGTCCTGTTGTGGTTCAGGGCCGAGCGGGCCTTCTAGGGGTCCTGGGCTTGGGCTGTGGTCTGAGGGCCTCCGTGCTGGGGCTGTCGGTGGAGGTGGGCCCAGCTTTGAGGTCCCAGATGAGCCCCTCCCCGGCCTTCCCTTGGCTGGCCAGCACCATGTCCAGATCTCAGAAGTCACTGTTTTAGTGCTGCTCTGGGTCCTTCTGACAGCCAGACTTGCAAAAATGAACCTTCTCGGTTCCTTCCTGAAAAATTCTGGCTTCTCTTGTTGGCCTTTTCTGTTGAGTCATTTGCCAACAGCACTAATAAAAACTAGGATGGCAGGTTTGCCATAAAAATAGTGGTCTGGCCGCCCAGTGCTCCCTGAGGGTGCCATGGAGCAGGAGAAGGCCCAGAGAGGGAGCTGAAGCAGCACAGCAGAAAGTTAGTGGGCTCTGTACCGGAAGCGACACATTTATTTTTCTTTAGACTGCAAAACAGGTGGTATGGGGTGGGGGGGGTGGACCACCCTTGCAAGTCTCAGGGGACAAACTTGCTTCTGTGATTTTAGATGTCATCTCTATTTTTAGATAGAGTTGGGTTAAGAGAGACGTCCTTGAGATAGGCAAAAGGGTGACGAGGGGCAGATGATGGAGGGGCCAGCCTCCTGGCAGGAGGGTCCGGGAAGCGATGTCCCTAAGCACACTGCGGGGGGGTGGAGGGTGACTTTACTGCGGGTTGCCCTACTGATAGACGCAGATAAATGAGTTGCTCAGCAGCTTTCCCATCTGGGGTCAATCTGGCCAGCTTGTTCTCTGGTCCGCTTTTTACCCCCACTGTAGTGGGGTCTTCTCCAAGAGGCCTTGCAGTGGGAAGCAAGTAAAGATGGGCTTTGAGCAGAGTTAGGAGAGACGAGGCCAGAGTACGCTTGCCTCCATACCTCTGGAAAAGCTTATCAGTAATTTGTCCGCTGTTGAATTCATAATTCGGGTCTTGTAAGCCTGGGCAGGGGAGGGGTGGTGGGAGCTGGTCTGTTTCTCTGCAAGACAGCCCCCTAACTGCTGAGAGAGTGTGTGTCCTTTTTGGTTATTGCACACCAGACAAGAACTAGGGTGAAATATCCAGGAGGTGCGAGAGTTGAAAACAAGCATGGGGTGATCTGGGGATCATGGGGAAGAGAAATCTGGGAAGGCGGGTGTCTCCCCCTATGCACCCAGGCGACAGCCCCCCCCCCAAAACTAAGGAGCGGGCGGCCCGTACTTGGGGGGGGGGGGGGTGGCATTTGTAAGGGCAGGTCTGAGATTCAAAATCTGCAGAGGAGACCCAGGGGATGCCCCTGCCCTTCTGGGAGACAGGTTGGGGGCTGCTTCAGAGAGTGTGAGCTTTGTCTGGTTATACTAATTGGATTCTTTAAGAGATAGCCTTCCAGGCCCCAACAAGATGACAGTTGCCCCTTTTAATTACTGGGAAGAGTCTCGGATCAGCCTCTTCCCCAGGGGTGGCTTGCAATACAAGCTTTCTCTGGGGGTCGGGCTGGAGGCAGCTTTCTTGGCTTCATGACCCCGAGTTCTGGGAGCTGATTAAGGGTGTGTGGGCTTTGAGCTCCAGCCACTTCGGGGTCGGGCACCTCCAGTGCATCTGTCAAGAGCACAGTCTAGGAACAAAGAGGTGTTAGGAAAAGGAAGCCGGGAGTGAGCCAAGGGCACTGGCTCTGGGAAGACCAGAGTGCAGGTGGGACCAGAGCCCTTGGTTCCCCTGACCAGAGCTCGTAGACTGGAGAGGCAAAGGCTGGGGCCAGTGGTCCTTGTCTGCCAGCCCGCGACTCTTGTTTGGAGCGCTGGGGTTGGACCATGGGACACGAAGGCTCCTTCTAGTGGGCTGCATTCTAGAAGTTCCACGAAACATTCTGCCCATGGAAAGTGGCCGGGATTAGCACAGGGCTGTCTGAAGAGGAGTCTGGGAAAACTGGAGAATTGTTCCTTTCCCGGCTTTGCTGAAATTTCTTTCACTCATTTTTACCCAAATGCAATGAAACCAGTAGGTAAAAAACTAATACCGTATTGGAAACAGGAGGGTCTAGACGTCTGCCTTGGGTATGTTCATGAATGGCATGCGTTTCTGCAGTGGGACTGATGATAAGCTACCGCAGGCCCGGAGTGTTGAGGGGCGGTGTTTGGCGGCCTGGGGTTCCCGTGTGGTGGGAGAGGGTGTGTGCACAGGGCTTCTCCCACCTTGACTGGTGATTGTCTTAAGGGAACACGAGAAGGAGGTGCAGAACCGGAAGAGAGGCAAGCGGCCCAGGGGCCGGCCGAGGAAGCACACGGTGATGTCCTGTAGCCGCCACTCCAAGCTCAAGGTGGGTGGCCGCTGACCTCTTCGCACCCCTCTGCACAGAGTGGAAGGCAGGGGCAGGAGGGTTGAGGGCTCTGGGGAATGGGGATCGCGCTGGCTCCTCCACAGAGGTCAATCCCTGGCTCAGAAGACCTGTGCCTTCTGCCTCCTTCCTTGCTGGTGGCTCTACACCTCGGCCAGCAGGGGGCAACAGCAAGCCCCTGCCCCTGCGGCCAGGAGGGCTGGTCCCCTCCAGAGCTGGTTTCTTGTTCATTTGATGTCCCTTTTGCACTCCTTTCTAGTGGATGGCAGGGTCAGACTTGGCTGCCGATCACTTTCTTGGGGGAACAGAAAAGATCAGGACGCATGCACACAGTAGGTGCTTAAAGGTTCACTGAGTAGACTAACCAGGGCAGCCCACAGGGATGCACGCTTGGGGGTCCTGGGCAATGCCCTCCCTTCAGCAGTTCAGAAGCAGGATGGGGAGAAGGGTCACAGCCCCAGTCTGGGATGTGCCTAGGTTTCCTTTCTCAAGGTTACTGCCCCAGGATCCTGAACCCACACAGTGTGGCCAAGAGCTCAGGCACGTACAGAAACCTCCCTTCTGGGAGGCTGTGAAAACCTCGCTTTAAGGTTTGATGGCTGGTCCACACTGGCCTGCTCTTCACAATCTTCCTTTCGAGTAGGACAGTGGGAGCCGGGGGGTCCTGTGCCCTCGGGCTCTCATCAGCTAGAGGGACCAACTGGGGACCACGGAAGCGGCATAGAGGCCGTGGGCCTGGCTGGGCAAGGAGGCTCTGAGGCTCCGGGTTGGATTGGATCGTGCCCAGCTGAGGGCCCACAAGCTTCACAGCAGGGAGCCAGTGTTGGCTCCGTTTCCCTAAAGTGTGCCCTTGGAAATGCCAGCCCAGTGAGACACAGGGTGCCCTGACACCCAGAAGTCAGGAGGGCAGCAGTTTGTTCCCCTGTGTGCTGGAATGTTCTGAAGGGGTCCGATTGGGAAGTGGGAGGATTGGAGCAGGATGTCCCCTTGCTTCAGATTACGGAGCGCACTTACACGCACTACTTAGCCTGCCTCGTAAGCTCTGCGCTTCCCTTTCCAAGTTGTCTGCTAGGGAGCCTGGAGCCAAACCGGCGTCCCTCCTTCAAGGCCGTAGTGCCCGGGACGTGACCGCGCATGCTCTTTGCTTCGTTGCTCTGCTCTGATTTGACAAACCACCTGTTCTTTGTTCTGCTCATTCTGCTTTTAACTGCATCTCATGGAATCTCACAAGGACTTTTCCGATCTCTTCTGGACGAGCTGGTGCGTCATCGCTCCCTCCTGACTGCTTCTCTGGGGTGGCAGCCACCGGAGGTGTCAGCTGTGAGGTGTCCTGGGGGCCCGGCCTTCCAGCCGGTGACACCTGTCCTCTGTCTTTGCAGGAACCCGACGCACCCTCCAAATCCAGCAGCTCCTCTTCTTCCTCCACGTCTTCCTCTACCTCCTCTGATGAAGAGGACGACAGTGACTTAGACGCCAAGCGGGGTCCCCGGGGCCGCGAGACCCACCCGGTGCCTCAGAAGAAGGCCCAGATCTTGGTGGCCAAACCCGAATTGAAGGACCCCATCCGGAAGAAACGAGGCCGCAAGCCCCTGCCCCCGGAGCAGAAGGCAGCCCGGAGACCCGTGAGCCTGGCCAAGGTGCTGAAGACCGCCCGGAAGGACCTGGGGGCGCCAGCCAGCAAGCTGCCCCCTCCGCTTAGCGCCCCCGTGGCAGGCCTGGCCGCTCTGAAGGCCCACGCCAAGGAGGCCTGCAGTGGCCCCAGTGCCATGGCCACCCCGGAGAACCTGGCCAGCCTGATGAAGGGCATGGCTGGCAGCCCCAGCCGGGGCGGCATCAGCTGGCAGAGCTCCATCGTGCACTACATGAACCGAATGAGCCAGAGCCAGGCCCAGGCCGCCAGCAGACTGGCCCTCAAGGCCCAGACCGCCGGCAAGTGCGGCCTCGGGCTGGACCTCAAGGTGAGGACGCAGAAGGGGGAGCTGGGGATCAGCTCCCCAGGAAGCAAAGTCCCAAAGGCCCCCAGCAGTGGGGCTATGGAGCAGAAAGGGGGGGGTACAGGGGGGCCCCCCTATGTCCACAGTAGCAGCAAGGGCCCTGCTGGGTGCCTGGGCCCCCAGCCTGCACCCACCCAGGAGCTGAGCCTCCAGGTCTTGGACTTACAGAGTGTCAAGAACGGCACAGCGGGGGTGGGCATGGTTGCCCGCCATGCCACGGCCAGCAAGGGCGTCCCTGCTACCTGCCCAGCTGTGGGGAAGAGCGCCGGGGGCGGCCCCGCGGGGGGGAGTGGGGCCACCATGCCCTCCGACAGCAGCAAGAGCGAGAAGCTGCCTTCCAGGGTGGTGGCTCTGCCCTCCTCTGCGGGCAGGAGGGACTGTGTCAGGGGCAGCGCGGCCGCCAGCGGTCAGGAGGGCCACACGGCCCCCGGGGAAGCACGCAAGACAGCCTTGCCCGGAGAGCTGAGCGCCGGGGAGGAGAGCAGCTCCGACTCAGAGCCCGGCTCGGCCTCACCGCCCGGCACCGCACAAAACCCGTCTGTGTCTGTCCAGACCAGCCAGGACTGGAAGCCCACCCGCAGCCTCATTGAGCACGTCTTTGTCACCGATGTCACTGCCAACCTCATCACGGTCACGGTGAAGGAGTCCCCCACCAGCGTGGGCTTCTTCAACCTGAGACATTACTGATGCCCTGTGGCGGCCCAGCTCTTGCCTGCCCTTCTCTGGCCTCTGGTTTTGCTTTGATAACTGCCCTGCACCCCCCAGCCCTTTCTGGGGTCTGCGTGGCCTCCTTCCGGGGCAGGCTGGGAGGGGACTTGCTGTGGCCCTGCCTGTGATTTCAGGCAGGGCAGTACCTTGATGCCTTGCCAAGGCCTGGCCTTGCCCTCATTCCTACCTCTGGGCCTTTGCTTCACTTCCCACATGCCTCAGGAAGTCTGCCTTCCCGTGTCTCTGGCCGAACGTTCCTCAAGGCCGTCCCGTTTGCTGTTTGAACTGCCCTGCCTGTGACGGCGGGGTGGGGGCTCAGCTTTCCTCTGCATATCCGGGGGACACAGCTGTTAGAGGAGGGATCCAGCTCAGTAGTTCCTGCCCAGTGGTGGGGAAGGAACGTGGCCTGGGGTGGGGGCAAGGCCTTGAGGGACTGCTCCAGGGCTCAACTAGGGGGCAGCTAAGGGACCTCGCCAGTCAGGACCCCCCTTCAGAGTGGTGCCCGACTGGCAAGGACCAGGGCGCCTGTCCGTCTCCCTGTCCCTGCCCCATGCCAACAGCTCAAGGCTGCGGCCTGAATGTAGGGCAGGTGCTTGTTGGGGTGCTCAGGAACCCTGCAGACATCCCTGGTGCCCTGTGACCCTGGCTCACATTAATGTTGGCCCGAAGTCAGCACGAACTGGGAGGGGTCTGGTCCCAGAGCTGTTTCACTAGAGCCTCCCCGTTTCCGGGGGAGCAGAAGCGGAAGGGCATCACTTTGGCTGCCCTCCTTTCTGCTGTTGGTGCTGTTCTGTGCAGGGACAGCCGTGGCCCCACAAACTGCCCCCAGGAGCCCCTGGAAGGTGGGAGTGTGGGCAGTCGCCGGAGTTAGGCCCACCCTCCCGTGGCCCGCAGACTTCCAGCGTTGGACCTGTCCGGCACAGCTCCCACTGTGCCCACCTCTGTCGCGGCCCACGGGCACCTCCTCTCCCTGACAATCCCTCCCACCTTTGGGGGTTCCACGAGCTCCTTCCCGGCTGCAAAGCCGTGTCCCTGAATCCTTTGGAAGTGGGGCACAATCTGAGAGGCCCGATCTGCCTGCCCCCAGACGGGCCGAGTCTGGGAGCCGCCTGGGACGGCTCGTGGCAGAGAGGTGGGTCAGGGAGTGGGGTCACCAGGTCTTTGTGATGCCAAAAGAAAAGTGGAGGTGCAGGGTCCTTTTCTGCCTCAGCGGTTGGTGGAAGCCAGCCAGCCCGTGTGGGCACTCTGTCCTGTTGCCTTGATCACGGGGGAGCCCAGGCTCACGCGGGGAGCTCTGCTTTCTGAGGGGTGGGCCTGCCAGACCTCCAGCTCCCTCGTTCCTCACCCTCCGCGCCAAATAGAGATGGCTTTTGTGTGTCTGAATCAGTTTCAACAGTGTGCCTTTGGGGACAGACCCGTGTCCAGGACCTTGCTAAGGGGTATCCACATGTGGCTTCTGGGTCACCTGCGTGGTAGCCGTGCTGGGCTGCGGCGGGAGTGGTGCCCATCTTGGCAGATCTGAGGGCTCGGCATCCCAGACAACCAGGCTAGAACTGGAAAGCGGGCAGCAAAGAGGAGAATTGCCCCCTCCATGCTCCCCCCCACCCCAGGAGGCGGGGGGAAGAGACTGCAGCTCACTGCACAGTCTGGAAGAAAGGGATCCCAGCACCCTGGGCCGCTGACACCAGCTTCCCCTCCAGTCCCCGGACACCCCGATGTTCCCTGGCTGTGAATAGAGGGGCTCCTCTGGGCTGCCTTCCCCTCAGAGGGGCTGATGGCCTCCAGGCTCTGAGACTCCCTTTCTGCCAGGCCCCGGGCTTCCTTAGAGGCTGCAGAGCCCGGCCGCCAGCAGCTCTGAGCCCTTAGGGCCACCCTGGGCTTCCGTGGGCTGCTGGACAAATGTGTGTCAGCACTGACCTGATGTTCTCAACAGCCGGGTCTCCAAACCCCGACATGGTGCCTTTGTTTACCAGCTACTTCAATCCCAAAGTTGACTCTGCAAACACCTTACTCCCAGCCGCTTTGCCTTCTTGCTGTGTTGTGTGGTTTTCTCAGTGCTTGTGTCTCCATGTGGTTCGTGTTTTAAAGGGTGTGTGCATGCGTGTGTGTGTGTGTGTGCGTGCGCACACGTGCAGGCGTGACCGCCTCCGCTGGAGAGTTGATTGTCATGTTTACCAATAAAAGTAGTGCTCTCTTACTTGCTGCTATGTGTGCGTGTGTGTGCACGCGCGTGTGTGTGTGCACGGCATCAGTCACGTCTGATTGGAGATCCCTTGTTGATTCTGCAGGGTTCCCCACATGGATTGCGTCACAGTGTATGCTGAATGGGTGTTTTAATCGTGTTGTCTTTGTTTGCTTGTCATGGATAGGAAGAAGCGGCCAGTCTGTCCTTAAGAGGGTTTGACATATTTTTATATATATTTTTTGGTACCAAAAAGAGTGTGCCTCGGTTTGGTTACACTCAAAATCCTGACGTGACTAAGAGGGCTCTGGGCCTAGAGGTTTCATTAGGGGGAAACAAGAAGGAGCGGAGGTTTGGACCAGTGCCAATTGCTGGCTTGATTTGTGTTTTTTAATTAAAAAAAAAATCATTCATGTATGCCACTTCTAATTGCTTTAAACTATGGCTGTTTGTTTGCTTTTTTAAAAGAGAGAACAAAAGTGAATATGTTACTGCCCCGGGAAGCTTAAGATCTTTGTTGAAGCAGGATGGCAGCCCAGCCCCCATATTCAATCAGAACCTACCAGTTAGAGAAAATGCTTCCCCCAGGAAGCCAGTGGTGGTTTGGGGGGAGGGGGTGGGAGGAGGGGCGAGGTAGTGCCTAGATGACCAGATTTTTGCTCAAGTATATCTAAAGATTCTGTTGCCTTTCTAGTATTTTTGGAAAACTAACACTAGGCATAGGTTGCAGGTTTTTTTTTTTTTTTTTGACATTAATTTATTTTGCAGGGGAGACATTAGTGAGTGGTGTCGGGGTTTGTCTTACTTTCTGTTAACTTTTAGTATATCAATAAATCTTTTTTTTAAACTTGTCAGCCTGGTGTACATCACGCGGGATGCCTGGAAACAATAATCTCTCTTCACTTGCCCAAAATACTCTGGATGTGGACTGATGGAAACATCCAAGCCTTCGGGAAAGGGCTAGCCCCTTTCCTGGAGTGCAGGGGGTGGGGTGGGGGGGGAGTGTTTTTTCTAAGCAAAGGGGTGGGGTTGGTTACAACTGTGAACCCCTACACCAGCAGTTCACAAAGGGCGATTGGGCCACATCGGGAGATGATTCTGGTGGTCACGACTGGGGGACAGGGGTGAAGGTTGCCGCTCCCAGCATCTAGTAGGCAGAGGCCGGGGACGCTGCCTGCCGGACATAATAAACTCACTTGGAGACCTTTCCCAGAAAGCGAGACTTTAAGTTAACCCCAAAGACACTGTGCTGGAAAGCTGCATACCCCTTGAGTCCGCCCCCGTGCTAACACTTCAGAAGGACACAGCTCTAAGACCCCCAGAGGAGCCGCTGTGGCCTTCCAGAGGTTTGGAGTCGCTGGTACTATTGTACTCCTAACTCCTAGCTCATAAGGAGCTGATTTGCCTATTCTAGAGCCTTCCCTGGGCCTTCAGGGTTTGCATTGCCCTCAGCCTGAATGTGTTCATAAATTTCATCCTCCAGGGAGAATCAAGCTCCCTTTGAAGTGAAGACAAAAGTTGGACCTGGATGTTGGCCTCCACCAGTTGAAAGGCTAGTTGGGGCAAAGGCCTGGATGTTTTCCTTGGGGAGGAGGTTCGCACTACAAATAGAAATGCAACGCACTCTCCAGAAAAGGCCAGAGAATTGGAAGTGCAACTCTTGGGGCGAGGCTGCAGGCCTGCTTTCTTCTGCTGCCCCTGCAGAGGCTGGACCTGTTCTGTTTTGGAGAAGGTGGGCAGGGGTGACGCCTGCCTGGCGGGACTCTGGCCTTTGAGAGGGCGGAAGGGGGGTGGGGATGGCCAGGAAGGAGTGGGCACGCAGAGCAGGAGCCCGCGCTGCCCCCGGTGGCGAGCCAGGCTTTCGTGGGAGCCCCTGTCTCTAGAGCCTCCGCCAGACGGGTGCGGGGCCCTGACCCACACCGGCCTTTGTTCGTTTCTGCGCGGCTGATCTGATGGCCTAATCCACCTCCTTCCCAGAAAGAATGGGCTGGGCTGCCAAGGGGCCCGACCCGGCCCGCGGCCTCCCACGGACTCAGCCCCGCGCCGCCGGGTCCAGCCCAAGGGCGCCTGGCGGGATGGTTCAGCAAGGCTACGGGGATCCCGGCGGCTGAACACCCCCTTCCTCTCCGCAAGGGAGGGCGCAGAGGGGGCGCCCACCGTGGCCCACTGTAGCGTGCTTTGGGGTGGGGGAGATGCGGCTTTCCCAGGGCTGCTTTCAAGACCCAGAAAGGCACTGGCCGCAAGCGCTCCGCGAATCGAAAGGCCCGGAGGGGGTGGGCGCCCGGGGAGGGACTCAGGCCATCGCCTCTAGAGGGCGCGCGCGGCCCGCGGACTTCGAGCCTCTGGCTCTTCGGACGCGCAGGGGACATTCCCCACCTCGGGCTCCGAGCTGCCCCGGGGAACCGAATTGCTCGACCCCCACCCCGACTGCTCCCAGAAGCCCCTGGAAGCCTCCATTTCCGAAGTGTCTGGAAGAAAGCCCCGGCCCCAACCCACAGCCTATTCCCCGTATCCAGGCCCCCAAGGCTGGACGCCGTGGAGCGCCGCCAAACACTGAGCAGCTCCCATCTCAGACTCCAGCTGGATCCGAGGCCCCCTCTGGGCCTGGAGGAGTTTTTGGTGAGAGGAGAAAGTTAGAGCATGAGCCCCCAAAGCGCTGGATGCCGGCCTTCTCGCCGTCGGGTCTCCCGCTCACAGCACAGGGCCTCCCCTAGGATCGGTGCGTTGCAAGCATCAAAGGGACAGAAAAATGGATTCGATCCGCCGCGCTTCAAAGAGCCATAAAGATTCCAGTCCAACCAGCGTCGGCCAGAGGAGCCGACCCTGCCCTAGGACAGAGGCGGCACTGCGGGCGGAGGCCTCCGCTCCTGGTCACTCTCGTGGAGAACCTGCCCAGGGAACGGATACCGCGCAAGGAGCTCCCGGTCAAAGCCGAGGTTGATGGTGGCCAGCCAGGCGGGAAAAGGGGACAGAGTCGGCGCCTCTCATCTTCCTAAACACGAGTCCTCTCCGCTGCCCAAACACCCAGGAGAGGTCGGTTGAGGGAGTTCCGATCGAGCAGCTGGGCCACCGCTCAGGGGCGAGCGCCCCTGGCGCCCCTCGCCAGGCCACCCCACTCCATCCCCGCCCCGACTCTGCGCGCTGCGGGCGCAGGCCCCTCAAGTCCGAAGGGCACTCAATGCCCCATGACCCGCTGCCCCAGCCCCGGCGCCAGTCGCTCCCTCCCTCCCCGATCCTCCCACTCAGCTCTCAGAACTGGGGAAAGAGGCGCGGAGAGCACCGCCAAGGGCGGGGTTCCCAACCGGCTGGCCGAAGACTGGAGATGTGCGGGCGAACGCGTCCCCACGCCTCTCCCTTCGCGCTCTGCGAGTGCGCCTAGGTCAGGGCTTCTCTGCGTGACACGGTCTGCGGGGGGGCTACAGGGGTGGGACTGGGACAAGCCATGGCCGCCTTGGGGTCCGGAAGGCGGTTCTCCCATGCCGCCCCACGTCAGCGCCCTGCAAAGTCTTCGCCCGGGAGGGCCAAGAACCCCTATCCCCACCCTGCGCTCTGCTCTTCCCCGGACGGCGCCTCGCCCGGCGTTGGGGCTCCTACACCCCAAGAAGACCGGGGACGGAGAGGCTGGTGGGGGGCGGGGGGCGCGGGGCTGCGCGGCGGCCGCGCCAGGTTCACTAATCACATCAGCGTGCTCTGCGCCGGCTCCGAGCAGCCAGTTGCCTAGCAATACCCGCGAATTCAATTCCTCAATCAATAGGCGCGAGGCGCTGCATTTCGGGGAGCGCTGGCGAGGCTGGGTGGGTCTGGGGGGCGGGTCCCGCGACAGCACCAGAAAGCAGGCCTGGAACCGCCGGGCGCACATCTGTGGGGCGCCCGGGCCTCGGGGACCAGCGCCGTCGGGCCTAGGGGTGGGGCGCGCAGGGGGGGGGTGGAGCCCCGCCAGAAGAAAGGGGACCCTAAAGGTCGTGCCCATCCTCCTGGTGTCCCCGAGTTCTGCCTGGGTCCCAGAAAATTGCAGCCCGTAGGTGAGGAAAGCCACGACCTCCCCCCTGGAGGCTAAGGAGAGTCATAGCCCACTCCCTCCGGATCCCACCTCTCCCCCCTCCCCTAGTTGGAAAGTTCCCCCAGTTGGGGACGGGCCTTTACTGGAGGAATCCTTCGGGGCCGATGGGGGCAAGGGTGGGGGTGGGTGGGATGAGACAGGAAGAAAGGGTCCTCTCTCCCCAGGCTAGTCCTCCCTCTGCTCCAGTGGGGAGGGGGGAGGGGAAGGAATAAAACCGAGACATGTCTCTATTTACAAAGTATATATTTAAACACGTAGAAAGCGGTATTGGATACAGACATTCACGACCGCAGAAGATAGGTACCGAAGCTTCACTCTTGAGCTGAGGCGGGGATCGATTCTAGATTTGTACAAATCTTAGAATTAAATAAACTCAACACACGCACATCCCGCGCGGTTGCAGACTCCCAGCCACGCGGCCCTGGCCCCTGCCCCCCCCCCCAGGTCAGCGTCGCAAGAGCGAGCGGAAAAGACACACACGCATGGCCACGGACAGACGGCGGACAGAGGGGAGGCAGGGGCAGAAGCAGGCTGGCCCCGGAACGTCGGAAGGAAGAGTCAGAGTCAGCCCCGAGGGAGGGAGATGGGAGCCAAGGGAGGAAGGGAGAAAGGAAGGCGGCAGCCAGGTAGACACGTGTCCCCGAGTTACCGTCCACTGGGTAACAGACATGTCTCTTCAATGAAGCTTCATCTGAAAATAGCGTCCACATTTTAGCAGATACACTTGGTCAACGGCGCTTCTTTATACAAAGTCTAAAATACTAGTTTTACAAATGTGAGCAGATAAAAATCCCCATTCCAGGGGCTTCTCTTTATAGGCGCAATTTGATACTCAAAAACAAATAAAATCATGTAGTACACCGTCTTCCTCTCTTTTTTTTTTTTTAACCCCCTCACTTTAAAGGCAAGAAAGTCTGGAGGAAAAGAGGGAGGCGGGGAGATGGGGAGTGCGGAGGAGGACAAGGCTGGAGTTCCCACCCTGTATCCCCATCTAGAAGCTCCCCCCCAGCCCCGGCCCCCCCGCCTCGCTCGCCGGGAGTCTGTGCTTCCTCCCGCGCGCAGGACCCCCACGCCCTCCCTAGACAAGCAGTGGGCAGTCGAATCTTCCTAGCCCTCTAAGGGCGGGGGAGGCCGGGGAGGCCAAAGGATCAGCCCTCGAAGAGAAGGAGGTGTGTGTGGGGGGGGAGACAGATTTGTGCTTTCGAGTCGAAAGAGGGGCGCGCGTTCTGCATCCCTGGAGCACACGGGGGCGCCCCGGGCCCCGCCGCCGCGCACGGCCTCCCCCGCCGCGGCCGTCTCTTTTCAACTCCGGCTCCTCCCGCCCCCTTTGGCGGAGTTTGAATGTCGAGTTCAAGTAGAGAACACTCCGCGAATCGAAAAGGCCTATAAATTATAGCTTTTGCTTTTAAGAAGAGGGCGGGGTGGGGGGGAGGAAAAAGCAAAAGTTTCTGATGCGCATTCTTGGATGAAAACCTCGCCTCGCCCCTCCTTCCCCTCGCCCGCCGGAGCCGCGGGGGATGCGAGTCCTGCCCGGCCCGAGCCCCGAGGCCCGAGCCTCCGCCGCACTCCCGGCCAGGCCACGGCGCGGAGCCCCCGCTCCCAGCCGCGCCCGCCGCCGCGCCTCCCTCCGTGGGTCCCGCAGGGTGGGCCTGTCTGGCCATGCGTCCATTCGAGAGCCGGCGGCCCGCCCTCCCCGAGGGAGGCAGGCTAGTCCAACTCTTCCTGGGAGGTGGGGGCCACCGTCTCTTCTGGCGAGGCTAGAGGACGCGAAAAGGAAAAAGTCCACCCCCAAACACTTTTCCTGTAAAGCGACTGTCTCGAACTCTGGGCACTGACATGCAATCCTCCCAATTTATCCTGGCATTTCGGGAATGTAAACAGATTCGCTGGATTTCTTTTCTTTCTGTGGAGTAAGGAAAGGAATCGAGGGAACTGGGAGATTTTATCCACATGACATACACACGATCGGATCGGCGTGTATCCCACACAAGTTATCTCCCGTAAAGTGCATTTCCTGATGTGGTCCTGGGGGGAATCTGCTGCTCCCCACCCACCTGCAACTTTTTACCTTCAACATCACACACAAAAGTTATTCAAGTGAATACTGCCCCCCCCCCCCCCCCGCCAACAGACTTCTTAATCTTAAAAAAAAAAAAAAAAGGCCAAACACACTGACCCCACCCCCTTTTTTTGTGATTGGGGAGCCAATCTTTTGTTGGCCTAGTGGGCCAATGGGAAGAGAGAAAAAATCCGGGTCCTGCCTTGGTTCCAGGGGTCTGCCAAGGGGCTGTGGGAAAAGGGAGGAGGGGTCAAGTGGGTAGGCTGAGTCCCTCCAGACACCATCAGAGAGGTCCAGTACCCAGGTCCCCAACCTCCTTAGTGCCCTGGGTGGCTGAGGGGCGGCGACTCAGCCCGTCTGCCCCAACTAAACCACACTGAGTCTCTCTCTCTCTCCTTATTTAAATAAAACAACTTCAAGAGTTGAAATATATATATTTAGATATTTTTTCTTAAATAACATATTTACATCTAATAGAAAATATAACTCTAGAGATAATCTTTCCAACCAAAACTGAGGGGAGGGAGGAGGAATGGAAAGGGTTGGGTGTGTGAAGTTAGGGACAGGACCAGCCAGAAGGCCGCCTCCCACCCAGAAATAAAAAGCATTATGCCAAGTTTGCGCTCCCACTCTCTCTCCTGCTCTCTCGTCCTGGGATCACCCACCAATTCATCTTTTCTCTTTAAAAAAGCCTTGGTCCGTGTTACTTTCCTTAATGGTGACGGTCAAAAAGTTTGAGGTCACGTCGGTGACCACCACCTTCTCCAGGTTGGTCAGAGAGGGACTCCAGGACTCTTCCTCTGGGTCCCCCAGGATTCTGGCCACTGGGATCCTGGCGATGAGAGAGGGCCTTCCCCCCTGGGCCCCCATGTCCCGATACAAGCCCCCCACAGAGCCAGGGGTGCCTGAGCCATGCCGGACCCGGGGGCCACCTGGGTCCAGGGTGCCCTGGCCTCTGGCCTCCAAGAAGGTGGCCCTGTGCTTTATGACCCTGGCCGGAAAGGTGTCCACAGCCAGCTTGCCTGTGGCCTCCGCCGGGCTGGGGCTGGCCACACCGCACTGGGCCAGGTCCGAGTCCTGCCTCCGGGCCAGCTGGATCACGCTGTGGCCAGCTGGGAACTTTCCTGCCCCGGAAGGGGCCTCCTCCAGCTTCCTGCCCTTGAGGTAATCTCCGAGGCCATCACTGGCTTCTCCCAAGGGCCTCTGCGAGGGGTCCAGGAGCTCCTTCCGGGGCTTGGGGCCTCGCTTCTTGGAGCTGTCTCCCGGTGAGCTGGGCTTGTCATCGGTGCGGCTGGCACCCCGCTCCCGCTCCCGCTCTCGGTCCCGCTCGCGCTCGCGCTCCCGCTCTCGGTCCCGGTCCCGGTCCCGCGGGGGCTCCACCCGGCAGGTGCTGCCAGTGCCGCTGCTGCTTCCTGGCGGGGACAGACCCATGTTCCGAAGGCCCTCACGGGCTCGGGAAGTAGAGGCCAGGTCCTGGGGGGAGCGGCCAGGGTAGGGGATCCGGATGCCCCGGGCTGAGTCGCTTCGGAACTCGTAGGTTTTGGCCTTTGCCTTGGCCTGGGCCTGCAGGAGAGAAGGCATGTCAAAAGCAGAGCAGGGCCCCCTGCCCACTCCCCCCCACCCCTCTTCCAGCGGGGGCCTCCCTGCTTCACCCTCTGATGCCTGGAAATTTCTATATGGGTGGGGGTGGGGCTTAAGGGCAGCAGTCTGGGGGAAGTGGTAGAGAATTTGTCTGGAAGCAGCCATTTGCAGCAAGCACACTTCTTGCTGGTATTGGACCGTGTGTCTATTTGGGATGGTGTGGGCATAATCCTAGTGTGGCTAAGCCCCCTTCCCCAAGACACCCCTTGGCGCTGCCACTGACCTGGTGACAGCCCGTCTGGGGACTCCTTCCTACATTATAAATAAGCAACATGAGTGGACACCCCAAAGGTCCATAAGCCCTCAGGGCCCCCTTCCCCAAAATCTCACACTACAACATTGCTTCCCGCCAATGGGCCCTGCCATCTCACCTTGAGGAGGAAGGTTTTGGGTTTGGGTCCTCGCTTTTTGGGGCCATAGAGCTCCATCTCCCGTTCCCTAGAGACAGGAAGGAAAGAGAAAGGGGGTGTGTGAGTAAAGAATCTAGTGGGACTCCAGTCCAGGCTGGACCCCTGTCCCTAAGTCAGAGTCTGAGGCTTGGAAGGGCCTGTACCTTTCCTCAAAGGCTGCGAGCAGGCGAGCATCCAGGATGTTTTCTTCGGGTTCCCATGTGCTGTACCTAGAGGAAATCAGGAAGAAGTGGGCGTCAGTCCCGGGAACAGGGAAAGAGCGGCGGGTGTGTGTGTGTGTGTGTGTGTGTGTGTGTGTGTGTGTGTGTCTAACTTTTCTTGTTGCATTGTGTTGTATTTCAACGTAAAGGGAAAAAGAGGAAGAAAGAAACCTCCCGAACAACAGTCTGGGGTTGAGAATTGCATATAACCTACTTACTTCTGCGACCAGCCCTTCCATTTCACGAGGTATTCCATGCGTCCCTGCGGATGCAAAGGGGAAAATGTGTGTGTGCAAGGGGAGAAATGCATGACGAGGACACAAGAAATA
The DNA here is from genome assembly GCF_002201575.2 of Neomonachus schauinslandi. NCBI lineage: Eukaryota > Metazoa > Chordata > Mammalia > Carnivora > Phocidae > Neomonachus > Neomonachus schauinslandi. The sequence continues at coordinate 57,310,674 of NC_058417.1, forward strand.
CATGCAAAAAATGCATGCACCAAATGAATGCGCGAAATCCCATCGCGAAAGGCACGCGCTCGCTGCATCACCCCCTGCACGAAACGCTGCACAAAGTGCATGCACCGGCATTCATCCCCCCACCCCGCCCCCCACCCATGCAATCTGTGCATCGCTGCAAGTCTAAGGAAAGCGCTTGGGCTCAGAGCCGCCGCCACCGCCGCCACGGCCGCGGCCGCTGCTGGGACCTGGGGGAAGGGAAGCTGGGCTGCAGCAGGGGGAGGGAACCCAGGCCGGGAGGGGAGGGCTCGGCCAGCCTCGGTCCGAGGCCCACGGAGGTACCTACTTTCCGTATGCGCCGCTTCAGGAGGGCTTCGGCCGCGAACACCCGCTCCCCCACCGCTGAAAGCTCCATGTTGACTCGCCGCTTCCCCCCTTGGCCGCTTCCAGGAGCAGAAAAGCAGCAGCCAGCCCACGACAGACCATAATACTCTCCCGCTGACGTCAGTTCTCCTCCCCCTCCCGCGCGCCCGCTCCCTCCCCGCCCGCTCCCTCCTCCCCTCCCGCCCCGCTCTTCCTCCGGCCCCACGTGTTGCTAACGACGTTGCTAAAGCGGAGCGGCTGGGGCCTGAGCCCCTGCGCGCTGATTGGGCGAGCTCCGGGCCACGCCCCTCTCCCTTTCTCCCCCGCGTTGCTACGTGACCCGCGTTCCAATCGCCAGGGGGCGGAGTCCGAGGCTACTCCAGAGACAGAGCGCGAGGGGGTGGGGGCCGCCGCCGGAAGTGACATAGCGGGGAGGGCGGGCCCGGCCGCTGTCAGTCTGCGGGGCTGGTGAGGGGGCTGTCCACCCTCTGTCCTCGCCGGGGTCCCCTCCGCCGCCACCAAGTTGTCCCTCCGGTGCTCAGCGTCCCCCAGGGCTCTCGCTAGGACCCCCGAGGTGGTGTCAGCCACGCCCCGCCCCCTCGGCAGACCCCGACCGCCCCACCCCCACCGCCCGGACTCGCGCCCCCCCCCCCCCCCCAGCCGCCGCCCGCGCCGCACAATGCACAATGCACAGGTGCTGGGGCGCCGCGGGCCGCACCGGTACCCCGAAAGCCGGCCTCGCGCTCCGGACCCGCTCCCCTCTTGACAGCCTCCCCCCTTCCGCACACCCGACCCTCGGTCTCCATGACAACGGCCTCCCCCGCCGCCGCCAGCCCCATCCCGCTAACAAATCAATGTGCCTGTGTCTCTGTCTCCTGTCGCGCAGCCCTGCCCTCGGCCACCCTCCGGGCCCTGCGAGGCGAGCTGGGCTCGAGCGCTCGCTCCTAGCTCGGAAGCCGAACGCAGACCTAGTGGGCACCCTCTGTTCCTGTCGAGCCTTCCCGCGCCCCAGAACCCCGCGGGGGACGTCGCGCACCTTCTTCCAGCCCCCGGACCTGTCCCCGACGTCCGCAGCCACCTGCCCCTGCCGCCAGTCCGTGCTGATCGTCCCCGCCAGGCCACGGCACCGCGCGTCGCCAGCCCCGACCCCTTGCCGGGGGTCTCGGTGTGTTGGGGGAGGGCGTGGACGACCACCAAGGCAGAGCCTGGAGCTTGGCTGGGGTTGGGACGAGTGGCTGTGGGGGCATCCCGCTCCCCGCGGACCCGGGCGACCTGCGGGGCCTGTGCCGTGCACTTCCTTTCCACGGCTCTTCCCGACGTGAGCAACAGACACTCGGCCAGAGAACCACGAGCGGGAAGTGGCGGGGGGCATCGCGGGGTCCAGTGCTGCTTGAGGGACAGGGGCTCACAGGCGAAGATAGGTCCAGGAACGCGGGCGAGGGCCGGGCCACGGATACCTTGCGTGCGCACACACGCACTCACAGACACTTTTGCTCAGCTCGCGGTGACCCGTGGCTGGGGCGGCGTCGGTGACAGCCCAAGTCCGGGCCCAGCTCTCCCCGACCCTTTTCTCTTACCGCCCAAGCTGCAAGTCACAGCACCCACTCCTTGGAACCCACGATTTAGTTAAAACATCGGTAATAAACTTGACTGGAAGCGATTTCCCTTGGCGAGGAATAGGGTGGGAGAATAAGGGGGAAGAGAGAGAGAGAGAGAGAGAGAGAGAGAGAGAGAGAGAGAAAAGCGAGCCAAGGAGTCTGACTCGAAAGGGCAGGAAGCCCAGAGCGGAAAACTGGCCTTCGGTCCAAAGTTAGGTGCGCGGCGGGCGCCGGGCGGCGGGCGCGGCGCGGTCCCGGGCGTGCGGGACAGGCGCGGCTCCGAGCCCACCTTCCCTCCCACTCCCCGCCCCCGCCCCTGGAAAAGCGGGGTTCCAGGTTTTGGCCTTGATCCCAAACTTTACAAGGTGGGCGCTGGGTGAACATTCTCATCCCTGGCCGTTCTGTCTTAACGAACAGCGAGTTGGCGACGGCCAGATCGCCCAGCCGACCCGCGCGGGCCGCCCGCGAGAGGCCGCCGACGGCCGCGTCCTTAATCATAAAAAGTCATTCCCGGTAACAAATAGTTTCGTTGGCCGGTGCTAGCGATACAGCTGTTTCTGTTTAAGCTTAAATACTTTCCAACAGTTTGGGCAGTAAAAATAAAGTCGGCCTCAGCAGCCTATAAGTGTCTGGTTTCCCCGCCCAGAGAAAGCCCACCCTGCGCCCTGGGCCCGGGCAGCTCTGCACGCCCCGCCTGTCCCCTCTTGGAATCCACTGGCCGCGTGGGCGACGTTGCCGGACTGCCCCAGCCCCGCACCAGCCGCCGGAGGAGGATCGAGGGCCACCTTGGAGGCCTGAGGGAGGGAGCCTACGCGGCCAGCCGAAGCACCAGACCCGCTTCGCCTCCCGCCCTCCCCCCACCCCTCGCAGGCTGTCTGCGCCCGCAATGAGTGGCGGTTTCCCTTCAGATAGGGTTTCTGGAGCCCTGTCCCCGGGAGTTGTGTTTGCGTTGGGTGCCTTCACAGACCCGGAGTTTGCAGGAGGCGTGCAGAGGTCGATGGTTTCAGTTTCACGCTGGAAAAGTTAGCGTTCCTCCTCCCTCCCAGGGTTTCTCTTCTTTCCTTCTTTATTCTTTTCCTTCCTTACTCCCTTCCTTCCTCTCCTCCCTTCCTTCCTTCCTTCCTTGCCTTCCTGCTTTCCTTTCTCCCTCCTTCTCTCCCTTTTCCTTCCTCCCCCTCCCCCCTTTTCCTTCTTTGCCTACATGCCTTGGGAGCTTGAAGTGGGGAAATGCAAACCCTGGTGTGGCTATGCACAGTCCCCTCCTCTGGAGGGGTACCGAGAAATGTTCCCCTTGCTTTCTTGCTGCACCTTTCTGCCTTTCTTTATGCCTGGTAGTGAAAACTCTTGTTCGGAACAAAATTATCGCTTGTGAGGTGTCTGGATTTGCAAACATCGGGGATTGTTCCTGCAAAGCCCACAGCAAAGATAGAACTCAGTCCAGAAGGGAACAAGAGGTATAGTATAATCTGAGATCAGACTGAGCCCCGTTCTTCTCAGCAGCAGACTCAGTCTTGCCCGCCGACCAAAGCAAACCTCCAAGGTGGGGGTGTTACCCCTGCTTGGCACCCGCCACCAGCTGTCCCAGATAGAGCAGGGTTACAGAGAGTGGGAAAACGGGTCACTGAGAGACCTCAGCTTGGGGAAGGTTTGAAGACTGAGAGGTAGCAGTCTGAGAAATGGGCTTGTAGTGGGGCAGGACCCAGAGCTGGGGCCTCCCTGGTGGGCACCGAGGATGCCTGAACGTGCCAGGAGAGGGCGCTAGCCCCCGGGGGTGGGGGAGGCGTCATTCTCGCAGAGTGGGCAAGGGTTCTTTCAAATTTGTCAGCTGGTGCCACAGTCTTAGAAACCAGGAGAAGATGGAACCCGCTCCCCACTTTCTTACTGAATTATTCAACTTTCGCCACCTCCCTTCTTTCTTCCACACAACTGCTTTTCTCTTTCAAAGTTAGTTAATTGCTTTTCCCATGTGCACCCCTGGGAGTAAACAAAACAAAGTTCCAAAGAACAAGAATCCTCTGCTTTTAATCCCACTGCTCCGCGCCCTAGGCTGCGGTTGTCAGGTTGGAGTGCGCAGCCTCTGCAGTAAATAAGGTAACTGCTTCCTATTACTTTAGCCCCATATGGCTGCAATTTGAGTGTCTTTGGAGACAGTGCTTGTGTTGGGGCGGGGGGCAAGGGGGAGTGAAAGTGGAAATCAAATGCTCTCAGATCGCATTTTTATGAAGGAAATTGTGGGCGATTCTCTTAGCAGCCTTCCCTCCACTCCTAGTTCCTGAGATGAGCTGCCCTGTTTCTTTGTTTACGGCAACACAGGCGCCCGCCCACCTCGGGGCACCTGCTTACCCAAACCCTGGGTCTCTTGCCCAATTCTGCACTCGTTTTGGTGACCTGGGCACACAGCCCTGATGTCTCTTCCCGACAAAGGACCTCTAACCTGCTCCCCACACCTGAGAGCCAGCTGAGCCCTGCGCCCCAGTCTCTGGACGGTGCTCCCACCCTGCGCTCCATGTCACGGTCTCATTTGAGCCTGGAGGCCACCCTAGGGCTAGGGAACCTCTTAGGCCTCCCTGTGCCCGCTGCCAACGGACTCAGCACCCGGGGAGGGAGGCCGGAGCCTGGTGGGGTCCGAGGGGAAGGAAGGGGAGGGGCAGGCTGGGCAAGGCGCTTGGCTGCTGGGTCACCGGCCAGACCAGCAAGCCCGTGCGTGTCCTCTAGCTGGAGGGTGAGCCCGGGCCTCAGCTCGCTCACTGGGGGCGTTTCAACTCCGCAGCTTGGCGGGCGTCGGACCTGCCTGGTCTTGGCCACGACGTGGGCGGATTTGGAACCCAATCGTTCCCTTCGGGAGCAATGGTGGGGCCGGCTGTGAAGCGAGCACGGGTGGCTCTGAGGCGTGGCCGAGTGGGATGTGGCCTCATGTGCGGGAACAGGGGCCGGTGGCTTTCGGTGGCTCCACAACCCGACAGGCGTCCTCAGCCTCTGCCTCCCCCATGCCCAAGGCAGGGCCTGAGCCTGCAGGGCACTGATTGCCTGCTACTGGGGGAAGCTGCAGAGAGGTCCCAACGACCCGGACGGGACACACTGGCCAGTGACTGGAGGTGAGGCTGCCGAGTATCGGCCTGAGCTGTCCCTACTTCCCGTGAACTCCCCGGAGCAAGAAGTGTTCCACCCTTTGTCCCACTTTCTCCTCCCTAGTAGACCTTCAGACCATCCTTGGTAGAAAAACACTAGAACATGCGGCCCAGGCTAAGAGGGGGGCTGACCATGTTCCAAGAATTACCCACAAGCCTGCACATACCTGAGGAGCCACCTAACCCCTGAAATCACATGAGCTGAAATCAAGCCCCCTAACTTCCCCCTCCATAGGAGGAATAGCAGCCCCTCAGAGGCAGGCAACATCCCTTGAACACTTATTATATGGCACCTGCAAGATACCAGTTAAGATTCCTAACAACCACGTAAGAGCAAGTCCATTGTTCTCATCTTATAGATGAGGCACAGTGAGGCCAAGTAAGCTGCCCAGGGGCACACAGAAGGTGATCTGCCTGAGAATTCCGAAGCCTCAGTCTTCCTAATACTCCACATCAGGGGCTTTGGATCCTCTGGACATTTCAGCTTCTCCAGGGCTTAAGGAAAAAATTCAAGGTAAGAAAGGGCCATGGAACCTCCTGGAATGGCCATAGATGAAGCCAGGGGTCTCATCACCAGAATCAGCAACCTGGTCCTGCTAAGCAGGGATACTGCTCTGGGCCCTTAGCAAAAAAAAGATGAGACTGGAATGACAGGGATGGGAGGGAGTTCTAGCAGCCCAGTCCACTGGGCTCCAGGCTAGATGTTGGTGGAAGTCTTTGTTTTTCCTTCATCATAGAGCACGGTGGCTAAAATTGTGGGCTCCAGGGCCAGCCTGCCTGGATTCAAATCCACTTACTAGGTGTGTGCCCTTGTGCAAGTTACCTAACCACTCTGTGCTTCAGTTACCTTAACTATAAAAAGCAAGAAAGTATTCACATGCTTACTCCACAGGGTGGATAGGAGGGGTCATTGTCAGGCACAGGTAAATGCTCAAATTATTAGTTAAGGTTGTTGCTATTATTGGTGCTCTGGTTCCAGGTCAAGCTAATAGGACCCGGTGGGTCTGGTTTAGGTGACAATCCCCCTTCCCCCCCCCAACAGTGTCAGCCTGAGCTGTCTCTAACTTCCCGTGAGGGGCACACACGAAGAGGGAGCTGGGTGCTCACCGGCCCTTTAGAGGGAAACCTCAGTCTAGACTGGCCCCCGTAGGGCATCTGCTCCAGGACGCATCCCACCAGGTGGTCTCCTTGAGAAACGCACCCGAGGCCCCTCGCAGTGCGGAGGCCAGACACACTGCGGGTGCCTGGAGGCGGGAGCACGCGCAAAGCGCCAGAGCCGGCACGCATGCGCTCACGCGCGCCGCAGGATGGGCCCCCCCAAATCCTCTCCAGGAAGACCGCCTGGTGTTGCCTGCGAAATCCAGCTCCGGAAGCCAGGAGGCACCCTCGGCCGGTGGGGTGCACGGGGAGATGGCTCTGAGGTGGGCGGGAAAACCGAGCGGCTGCACCCCCTGTATGGGTCTCGAGGGGTGGAAGGGGTGCCGGGGCGGGTGGGTCCCGGCGTTGAGTTCCCGCCGCTCCGGTAGAAGGGGCTCAGACCGGACGGTCTAGGCACAGCCGGGCAAGACTGCGAGAGGCAGGAGGGCGGCGGAGTGTGGCGGCAGAGCAGCCTGAGACAGGTGGGTGGCTTAGGGGTCAAGGCCTCGGAGCCTCATCCAAGAGGAGAGCACTATCAGAAGTCTCTTGGCCTGGGAGGTCCGGGGCACGTGGACTCTGCTGCTGCGTGGGCGCTGGCACTGACGGCTCGGCCCATGGACGGCAGCCTGTGATTCAGGATGCCCCAGGTGGCGAGTCTGACCCCGGATTCTGTCTGCACGGAGAGAACGCTGGCGTCGCGGTTACGCGGCACTCGGTGCCTGTGCGCCCCCTCCCCTCTCGTGACCCTACCCGTCGGGAAGGCAGGGAGCACGCACCCTCCCAAGGGAAGACGCCGATGCGAGGCTGGCCGAGGATTGCTGGCACCAGAGCCTGCGCTCAGAGAGGTCTCCTGGCTCCCTTGAACCCGAGTTCCGCCAGGGTTGGCACTTCGGGAGCCAGACTTGCTAGTCCGCGGGTCACCGCCTCCTCCTCTACATCCCCCCCCCCCCCCCCCGGCGCCCCCCCCCCCCCCGGGGGGAGTTGTCGGACGCCTCGGACTCCGTCTGGAGCTTCACGTTCTTTCTCGCTTCCTACCTCGCCCCCAAGCGGAAGGAATTGAAGTGACTTTTTGCTGGGACTCCGGGGACCTCAAGGAGTTCCAAACTGGAGGTCCCTCAGCCAGTGCCACTCCTTATTTGATTGTCCACGCTGAAAAGAGCCCAGTCCAGCCTCCCCTTTTAGAGGTCAGAGAAACTGAGGTGCAGGAGCCTACCGGGTCATTCGGGGAGGCACAAGTTGGGGGCCGCCCGAACAACCTGGGGGAGCCGAGGCGTCCGCCGGCGCGCCGCCCTCCGCGACTGGGCAGAGCGGGGACTGCGGAGGGTGAGCGGCAAGCGCCGGGGGCAGACGTTCGTGATTCGACGGAGCAAATGCGGCAGTGCCCGCATGGGTCCCGCCTTCTCTCTGAAGGACCTCGGTGGAATTGGGCGTCCTCGGTCCGGATCGGCGCATCTCCTGGCAGCCCCACGCCGGGGCTCCAGCGGTGCACCCCCAGCCTTTGCCCCGGGGCGGGGGACGCTGTCTGGGGCCCGACAAGGCCGGGCGGGCGTCGAGGCTGCGCGACCAGAGCGCGCCGGCTCCGCGCACGCCCAGAAGCCGCGTTGCCGGTTCCGGGGCTGCCGGAAAGCGCGCGGCCAGCGGCGTCTCCGTCCCCGCGCAAGCGCCTCACTGCCCGGGCGAGACCCGGGTCTCTCCCGCCGCCCTCGGCCGCGGGGTGGCTCAACCCCCGGGGGAAAGCGCAGACGGCCGCTCCGGCCGGGACAGCCCAGCGGGAGAGCCGGGACGCCTTTCCTCTCTGCAGAAGAAAGCCTCAGACCCGCTTCCCCGCCCTTCTCTAGGAAATCAAATTCAGGGAACGTGGTACCGTATTTACCCGCACAACTTCCTCCTTTGACATTTTGCACTCTCGAAGTTGGGGCACAAGTAATTATGCAAACATCTGGGGCTGTCCTGCGCCGCTACCCGGAACCGTTCTTATTCATCTTGAAAGCCGCACTCCCTCATTTGCATAATAATAGCTTATCTGGAATAACACAGCAATCAGAGGCAAAATTAATTTTCTTCAGCTAGTCCTTGAGATCCAGCAAACAGAGGCTTAAGGCAAGAAAAACTGATTTTGTAGAGAGTGTGGGGTTCTTGACCAGGACCGGGGAGAGATAAGTTTAGAGTAGTGGAAATTAAAAGCTAAGTATTATTTTTCCAGTGTCAGCCTTGAAGTTTAGCTACTTTTTGGCCAAACGGGTGAAGGGCTGAGCTGCTGTGAGAGCCGCCAAGGACACTCTATCTATCCCCCCATCCATCATGGGAGGTTGGGTGGCCCCAGAAATAGGGTCAGCATGACTGTGGCTGGGGGTATTGGAGGCAGACTTTGAAGGTAAGACGGGGAGAAGGTAGACCCCGGCTGCTATGGATTAAGGAGGTGTCTGGCCAACTAGCACTCTGGGCCTCTGGTCTGGCCCACCAGGACTCATTTCCCCACCCTTTGGACAGATCAGAGGAAGCACTTCCTTGCTCTGAGATTGTCGCCCTGCCGACTGGGGCAGAAGTCTTTGAATTCAAAGCAGGGAGGAAAAAGGGGTGTATGTGTGTGGGTGGTGGTGAGGGCATTATGTGGAGGAAACATCTTTTATACATTAAAAAATCTTTTTGATCCTTTTTAATATGAAGAGGAGTGGGAGGGAGAAAATCCACAAATAAATATGGTAAATGAATTTGTACCAGAATTGTAATCGCGGGGCCACTTTCAGGGCAATTCTGGGCTCCAGAGGATCTTTGCTGCAGAATTAGTGCCGGGCGAGTCCACTGTCTCCCCTCCCCCAGTAGACAGTGCAGAGAAGGAGCACAGTGCAAAAGGGCGGGAGACCCGCCCATGACCCCTCATCCTGCTGTGGACAAGAACTCCCTATCTCTTCCCAAAAGATGCAAGTTTTATGTTTATTAAGGAGGTGGTGGCGACTCGGGCTTGCCACCAAGGTGCCACCATCGCGGTCACTTCTTATAAAATAATTCTTAAGTTCCTTTTAAAATCAGGGATGCAGGAGCAAAGTGGATTAGGAATTGCTGCGGGGTGGAGCAACCTGCAGAAAGGGGCCGGCAGGAGGGAAAATGGGCAGAGAACTAGTCCCACCAGGGAAGGACTAGCCTTTTCAGCAGGAAGGAAGGACAGTGCCCCTGGGACTGTGGGGATGCGGGAGGGGCTGGGTTGGGACAGGTAGTCCTCGCTCCATCTCCTTCGGCATTCATTCATGCTGCCTTTTAGGTGCCGTTTCTATCTTGACTTCTTTACGCCTCCCCGGGTGGTGCAGACCGACCTCAGAGGTATCCTGTTCTTTCCAGCGGTGTGGGAGCGGTCACAGCTTCTTCCCTGGAGGGAAGGGCACCCCTAGAATACCCAAGCAAAGATATTCTGGCCGCCCCCCAAGACCTTTCCTGGCTGCCAAACGCAGGGGAGTTGGGATCCCAGTCCCAGCCTCAGTTTCTCCTTTTCGGAGACTAGGGAGGACACGGGATGAAGAGTAGAGAAAGGCGCCAGCGGAGTGCCTTGCAGGGCGTTGTCATTTTAAACTTCCGAAATCACTTTAAGTTTGCAGGAGAAGGTCTCCAGCCGACCTCGTTCTCCCGCCCGCTTCGGATGTTCTAGCAGCCTCCGGGCGCTGGGTCCCAGAACTCTACTCCCCATTCCCGCCCGCCCCCAAGCTGAGGGGAGAGGTTGGACCTCTTGGGCCCGCAAGCAGCCTCTCCTCCTGAGGGGGGCGCCGTCCCGCCTGCAAGGACCGCAGTAACTGCTTCGTTTGCCCCAGAGCGGGAGCCATCTGGGCCCCTAAGCTCCGGGAACACAGAACAGCCCACGCGGAAGGGGGCGCTGCGGGCGCGGCTGGAAGGGCGCGGGCGGGCTGGGGGTGCGGGGCGCAGGGCTTCGGCCCTGGAGCCGCCGACGCAGGCCCCAGTGTGGTGCGGCCCCGGTGCTGGGCAGCGGGGTGGGAAGCTTTCCTCCCGAAGTCGGGAATTTCTAAGAGCAAATCCCCGAGTCCCGCCAGGCGAAAAGTCCTTCGCCCACTCTGCCCCGCTCGAGCCGCGCGGTCGTGTCCTGGTGAAATGCAGAGGGTGGGCGCAGGGGGCGCGGGGGGCCGCGGAGTCTAGCGGGGCTTTACCCGAGCCCGCACCACTCAGCGCCCGGCGTGGGGGGTGAGCTGGCAGCCATGCGGGGATTCGAGTCCGAAGGAGAGGGTGTGCCCCGAACAAGTGTGGGGGAAGAGAAAGGGAGAAAGGGCGCGGAAATGGAAGAGAGATGCCTTGGGGGAGATGGCTCGGAGCCTCAGACTTAGCTTCTTCCTCTCCCTGTCCACCGTCCATCAGGTACTGAGCGCCTGTGGGCTAATCCCGGTGGTCCCCTCCAGCTGGGGCCGTCAACCCTGCCCAGCCCCTGTTCCAAGTTCAGAGGAATCCAGGGAAGCCCCTCCAGCGCTTGCACCTTGCAAGATCAGACTCCTCTCTGGAAAATCAGTATTCCCACCTGCCAAATGGGCAGGTTCTTTCCCGTTTTGTTTGCTTGCCAGGCACTTGTAATGGACCCACATGGAGAGGATTTTGAGTTGCTGGAAAGCAGGACTCCATACTACACACACACACACACACACACACATACACACACACACAGACCCACTGCTGTTTTTCCAAGATGAGGAAAGGGTCCCAGGCTGATTCCTAGAGTAAGGCAGTACTTTTTCCAGCCTCTGTGGATGCAGGCACTGACCTTCCCTGGAGAAAAAGATCCTTGGGCTGTCTACACTGGAGCTTCCATGAATGCTCAAGGGAAGCCAGCCTAGGGATAGAATGCTGGGTCCTGGGTGTCGCAAGGGGTGGGACAGGGCTGAGGATGGAGCCAGGCAAGCTGGGGAAGCTGATAGGAGGAATTTATGCGAGGCTAGGGAGGAGACTGGAGCTGACACCCACCAGACAACTGCCCAGGGGAGCCTGCTGGGGAGTGTTTGCAAGTACCTGTTTCTATATGGATTAAATGTACATGATGTTTTATGGTCATTTGTATCCAAGAGCCTGACGCCCAGACCGGCACGAGAGGGTCTGCTGGAATGGTGGGAATGGACAGGTGTAGCTACCATCCGGGAGGAAGGGTTGCTCCATGCCAAGTTCTGTACTGGATGCTTCCCGAACTCTTCACTTTTATTCCTCATCACAGCCCTTAGAAGGAGGCTTTTTTAACTTCATCTGAAGATGGGGAAACCAGCTCAGAGAGCCTAAGTAACCTGCCAGTGACCAAGTTCAGCCACAGGACAGGGCTTGACCTAGGTCTGTCACCCAGGAGTTGAGGGCCTAAGAGGAGATTCAGGGTGGAACCGGGCTCCGCAGGGAGGCAGGTATGGCCCTGCTGCTGCTCTGGATCTTGGGGTTTGGCATGACAGAGCCAGGATGGCAAGGGGAGTGTCGCTGGCTCTTGGACATCCTAGATTCCGGCAAGACCAGGAGCCCAGCAGCCTGGAGCCAGAACTCTACAGAGTTTTCCTGCCTCTAGTCCCCATCCACCCCAGCCTCTCTGACGGAGTGACTGGCTGCCATCAATGACTCAGTTCCAAGCGCTGGAACAGCCAGTCAGGCAGCCACCATGGGACTCCCTCCATGCACCAGCGGCAGGGCTCCTGGACTCCCAAGCCACGGTGAAATGGAAGGCTGTGCCCGGCTACCACTTAGATGCGTCTGCATAATCCAAAGACCAGTGGATTGGGAATTAAAAGGTTTGGGTCCAGCCTGAACTTGCTCTTTCCTGGCTAGCTGAGTTACCTTGGGTGAGTCAGTTTCTTTCCCCCGACTTCATCTTCTCCCTGTAAAACGATCATTTGAAGCCAGGTAGCCTTAGAGCAGCGTCTAGTCCTCACATTCCATACACGTGGGGTCATTCAGGCAGGATTCCAGAACCTTTAGAAAATACTTGTTAACCATGGATGGCCGACCACTGGCCCATCGCCTCAGCCAGCACACAAAACCCTGGAGGGTGCGACTGTCTGGAAAGCAAGGGGACTCCTATGGAGAGCAGGTGCATTCCTGTCCCAGCTGTGCAGGTATCAGTTTCAGTTTCCCCAACAATGATGCCAGGCACAGAACTACTGAACACCTAGCTAGGGGACCCAGGAAGGCAAGAGAAAGGGTCCTGGAGGAAGCTCTGGGTGTCCAGACCACCTCTCCAATCCCTTCTCCTCCCCAGCCTCGGTCAAGGACAACAGAGGGCATGATCTTCCCTCCAGTCCTTCACCAGCGCCACGCTGCTGGAGGCATCGCCGCAGCTCGGACTAATTCCAGGTACATTCTATAGGTGGCATCATGCTACTGGAAATGGCCTCTTCAGAAGGGAGAGGTGCTCTCCGGGGCATTCCCAGGCACGGGGGAAACCAAGGCAGATCAATACAGCCCCACTTCAAACTGGCCGGAGAGGGGGATCTGAGGGACCTTTGGAGCTTGTGCCCGGCAAGGGTTCTCTCGGACTCCAGAGGCCACTGATTCAGGCGCATATGCTTTTCCAGGATCTGCACCCTGCTGGTGAGCCAGGGGTCTCTGGGAGTCTCCCATGCCCACAGCAAATGGTGGGAAAGGCCTTAGCCCCAAACACGGTGTGTGTGTGTGGGGGGGTGCTGGGTGGGCTATTTGGGATTTCCAACAACATTCACCCACAACGGGAAGCTGTGCTGCCCAGGTAGGGGGACACCGCATCAGCACGGGACAGGTCCCAGACTGAGGCTCCTCTTTCATCTCCAGACATCCTGACCAGGGGCCACTCCTGCGACCAGGAGGAGGTTAAAGCCCCTCTCCTGATGGGCACAGGGACTGGCCAGAAGTGGGGAGGGAGAAGGCAAGCAATCTGCTGGAGACAAGATTCTGGGGTCTCCCGCACAGGCAGGAGCCCAGATGGCCGAGGTGGATGGGCTGACCAGGGGCTCCATCCTGCGCCAAACTTTCCACTCATGGAGACCTCCTGCAGCCCCTCCCACCCTCAGCGGTCTGATCCTGCCGAAAGGGCCCAATCCGGTAGCTGGATCAGGGACCTGCCGGGCTGGTCACTGCGGGCAGGGCTCGGCCTGACGTCAGGGAGCAGGGACGGTACAGAGACAGTGGAGAGAGATGACAGCGACGCCTCTCACCTCCCCCCCCCCCCGCACGCCTGGCTGGCTCCAGGCAGCCCGCGCCCGCGCGGGCAGGGATCCCGTGGGTCCTCGCCACCACCGCTCCCAGCCCCACGCAGCTCCCAACCCTTGAGCCCCAGCCTGGGACCTTGGCCAGGCCTGGCGCCGAAGGGATCGGAGAAATGGGGCGCGGGATCTCAGGTGACTGCACGATGGGCCAGGCCTCAGCAGACAGCTGGAGGACCCCAATCCCCAAATCACAGTCCAGGTCTCTTCCCTCCCCAACCTCTGCCCTCCAGGCGTTGGGCTCGGTTTCTCGGATTCTGGGCCTTTGCTCAGACTCAACACAGACTCGCTCACATTATTATTATTTTTTAAACAAAAGCAATTAGATTTCAATCCCAGTTCATTTGCATTTGCACCTCGGAAACAGTGCGGGGGGGGTGGGTAGAGGAGCGGGAGGAAAGAAGGGGGCTGCCTGGCGGCGGCGGGCGACTCCTTCCGAGCGCCACAGCTGGCCCGAGCTGCCATTACGCCGACCACATCTGGCCCGGCCGCGCGGCCGCCGCGGCCCTCTCCCGCCCGTGCTCGGAGCCCGCGCGCCGCAGCCCGCTCGGCGGCGCGCTCATCGATCGCCGGGGCCGCGGCCGGGCGAGCAGAGAACAAGGTATAGCCTGTATTTAGGTTCCTGCCCTTATATGGCGATGTGCGCGAGCGCCCGCCGAGCGGCCTCACCATATAAGGGCACGCGGCGGGCGCCGGGCTGAGCTGGTGCGCGCTCATTGGCCCGCGCGTCTCTCAGCAACCGGCTCTCACGAGTGGAAACGAGCCAGCCGCCCCCGCCCGCTCCCCTCCCGCTCCCCGCCCCCTCCCTTTCTTTCTCCCCCGGCATCCCCGCCTCTCGCCTCGGCACCCCCTCCTTGCCTACCCCCGTTTTTGCCTGCACCCTCTCCCCCAAGTTTTCTGCGCGCGGTTGTCCCCCTCCCCCTCCGCCTCGCTGTCATTCTCTTCCTCCCGCTCCGCCTGTGTCCTCGCCCCCTCCGCGCACGCTTCCACATCACACCCCACGCACCCCCCTCCCCAAACCCAGCGGACGGCGGCTGAGGAGCCGGAAGGCCCGGATGCGGGAGGGGAACTGGAGCCGGGGGGGGGGGGCGGGTGTGCGTCGCTGCTGCAGTGGCCGCCGCAGCATCAGGTCCAAGGCGTGCACGCACGGGGCACTGGGAACAGTCCGAGTCTCCCCCCAACACACACACTCACCTCCCCCGCCCCAAAGGTAATCAGAGCAATTAGCTGCCAAAGAAATGTGTTTGTGGGGCTAGGGATGTGCTAAACCACAAACAGCCCTAGATACCACCAAATTACCATTTCCCGGGGTTTCCCTTCGAGCTGGATTTCTGAATGCAGTCATAATAATGATGAATCGATGTCTCACTTAAAGGTTACTTTAAAAACCTGCCAATTGTTGAGGGGAAGTGTGTGTGGGGGAGAACAACCCTGCGTGCGGAAGGGAAAATGCTCCAAAAGAGCCATCCTCGGGCTTCCAGGCAGAATGCAGCGGAGCGGTAGTTGCGGGATGCAGGTCAGGTGCCCAGCTCTGGGCCCATCCGCGGGGTGGGAGCCCACGGAGGCAGAAGACGTCACTGTTCCTCTGGGCATGAGGCTCCGGTTCGCCTCAAACTCAGGCAGCGGAGGCACCGCGGTTCCGGGGCGCCCCTCGCCCCCTCCCTCACGTTCATAGGCGCGCGCACGCGCGCGCACGCACACACAGGTGTCCCGCTGACCCCTCCCGGGCGGTCGCCAATTCCACAGTGCCGGTCCTCCTAGCTACGCCGCTGCGGCCCTAGGTACCCCCCTGGGGATTCGCTCCTCTCCCCAGGGACCCAAAGAGGAAAGCTGAGACAATGGGTACCCTAGCGCCCTGGGGACTTCGCCTGTGACCGAGCTCGCCTCTCTAGGGCAGCCGCCTGGCGGAGGCGCAGAGCGATGCCCCCTACTGGGAAGCCTGCGCCTGGAACACGGTGCAGGTGGGGGTCGCACAGGAGGCGGGCTCGGGTGGGGGATGGGGAACGGGGCGCGATGACCCGCCTGACCTCCGCTTCTTCTCGGACATCCTTCCCTGCCCTCGCCCTCCTTTCTTTCCAAACCTCAAATCCCCAAACCCGGCCCCTCCTGGGGTAAGGTGTCGGAAACGGGCACTGCCAGGGAATGCAGGTGCGAGATTGGGAGGGCGCTGCCTGCTGGATCGAGTTAGCTTCGGCCGCCTCCTCCTCGCTGTTTCTGCGGAAGGAAGCTCTGCGGCCGCAGCAGCCCTTGGTGCCAGCACGTATCCCTCCCTGACCTTGGCTGCGATACGCTGCCACGGTGTTTTGCCTAACAGAAAGCAGATTCCCTCCCGTGCAGGGACTGAGGATACCCTCGGGGCGGAAGGTTTGCCTAGGTCTGCGCCCCGCGCTGGACCTGTGCCATGGAGACCTCTCTGAGCACTGGAAAATCCGTGGATGCCCGGGCGTAGCCTCTCAGTGCCCCCGCGTAGCCCATCTCTGCCCCGTGCCTGCCGGCGCCCAATTAGCCAGGTCGTTTATATTAAATCCCCATTCCCAGGTTTCTGTGTGCTTACGTACATGGATACCTTCGTCCAGCGGGGGATAGGGGGTGCAGGTCCCCAGTTATCCTCCGACTTCTCCCCGCACAGGGACATGCCTCCTTAAGTGCGCCCCTTCTCTACTCTTAAACCTCAGGAGCAGAAGCCGCTCTCAAATCTGGAAATGCCTTTACCTGACCTGTTGGCTCCTGGTCTCTGCCCTCTTATTTACTGAATTTGAGTTTTCCAGCCAGTGGTAGTGAAATCGCTGGAATCGAGAACGCGGTTGGCGGGAGGGGTGAGAGAGAAACTTGCAGATAGGGAAAAATAAAGCCCCAAACTTACAGACACACCTCTCCCCAGCGGCCCGGCCGCTTTGGGCCTGGGGTCCTCCGGGTTGGGAGAAGGGGGGCTACGGACCCTCTCTACTTCACCAAGCGGTCCCGATTCCGGAGTCCGACCTCACCCACGGGCCCTCGGTTCGCACTTTTCGTTTATTCCTCAACAACCCCAAGCCCGCGACTCCGGGGGCAATTTCCTCCCCGCTCTGGTGCGCCCCTCGGCCCTGTCCTGAGTTCGCGCTAGGGTCTCCAGCTCGCCCTGGGCGCCCCTCTCCAGAGCCCCGGGCTCCCCTTGGCGCCCAAAGAAGTGTGCTTGGGCCCGGGTGCCAGGGAGCTGCAGGGTGGCCGCGGGCGCCTCGGCGGCGCGGGCTGCTCTCGGCTGGGCGGAGGCGGGGGTCGGGGAGCGGCTCCCTGCCGAGAGGAGGGTGGGCGCGCGGCACCTGCTGAGCTACCGCCGCCGCTGCAGTTCATGGCGCCGGAGGATCCACCCGGATCTTCTCCGCGGAGTTCCGGGCTTGGGTCGTTTTGTAGTCGGCACACACACAGCTTTTAATTTAATTTTCATTTTTCTGCGCGGGGGGCGTCAAGGCGGGCCAGCCCAGCTGCACCGCCCGGGTGGGGGTGGGGGTGAGGACAGGGATCTCTACATGGGTGGGGGCGGCACGCGGTCACGGAGGTCAACAGCCCATTAGCATTTCCCCACCCGGGAGCCGCGACCTCGTGAGGGCTCGGGGCATGCAGGGAGGGGGGCAGACCAAGAGCGCCCTCCCTGCACTGTCCTCCTGCCACCCCCCACCCCGCGCGCCCCCCCGCCGCCGGCAGGTAACCGCCCCTCCCCCTCCCCGCTCGCCCCCCACTCCAGCTCCTGCTCCCCCGGTGCCCGCCAGGGTCCCGGCGCCCGGGCGGAGAGTCCCCGCGCGAGGGAAGGGGAGCGGGGCTGCGGGTGGCCTGCGGCGCCCGCCCCCCGCCCGTGGCGGCGTGGCGACTGGCGCCGCTTTGGCAGCCATTTTCTGCAGCTGCTGCGGCCGGGGCTCTGCGGAGTGAGGCGCAGGCTGCCGCGCCGCCAGACAGAGGCGGCGGGGACGGAGGGGCGCAGGGTCGCCGGCGGGGGTGTCGGCTGGCGGCCGGAGCGGGGGCGGGGGGCCGCGCGGGGTCGCTGGCGCCCCCCGCCCCTCCCCCTGCTGCAGTGCAGGCAGAGCGGGGCCGCTCCGCGTGGCGAGCGCCCGCGATCCCACCCTTTCCCCGCCATCTTGTACCCGGGCTGGCGCCTTCCCAAAGCCGAGCTGCCGCAGACAAAGCCCGGCCCGGGCCCACGGGGGCCCCTGCAGCCCACCCGGGCTGGGCGGCCTGGGGGCCCCGGGGCTCCGGGGCCCCGGCCCTCGCCCCTCCCCTCTCGGGGGTCGGGTGTGCCCCCCCCCCAGCCCCAAGGAGGCTCCGCGTGCGACGGCCACTCGCGCAGCCCCGGCGGGTCGACCGGGACCCCCTTCCACGGCTGGTCGCAGGGCTGGACCCGAGCCCTCGCTGCAGCCCACCCTTGTTGCGGGAAGGGGGGTCCCCCGCGGGCGCGGCGGTGGCGAGGGCTGGGCACTCTTCTAGCTCTGAGTTCCTTCTCTCTTCCGATTGGGTTGCTTGGGGGGGGTCACTAATCCAGGAGCCCCCACGGCCCCCGCGTAGTGCCAACCCCACGCCCCCGTTTTTCCACCGAGGAGCCTCAAAGAAGACCGCAGCATGGGCGGCTCTCGAGACCCCCCTAGCTGCCCAGCAGCTGCTGCAAACGGGAAATTTGGCACTCCATTTTCCGGGATGGCAGTGCTGTCTCGCTCCAGTCCCCCAGCTTGCTCGGCCCCTTCCCTCAATGCCCCTGCACTGGACTTCCAGACCTAGGGGTTTGTCGGGTGTGTGTGGGAGGGGGAGGCACCCCTTCCTCAGCCCAGAGAGCCCGGGAGAACCTGGCGCCTGCCAGCCTAGCCATCAGTGCCACGCTACTGCGCGTGGTAGGGAATTTGAAGACTCCATTTTCCTGGTCCTGGAGGCTCCAGCGCCTGGGAGTGGGATGGGGTTGCCCACGGTCCCCAACAACTAGTTGAGTTTCCTTGGGACTGCTCAACCCTGTGGGAGCACATGGCCACCAGCTGTGGCGCCCTCCTTCCCTTGCACCCACCGGGTCCACCTCGGCTCCTATGAGTGTCTGACTGGAAGGGACAGTGGGGGATTAGGAAACAGGCTGGGAGAAGGGGGTGACTGCTGCAAGGTCATTCAGAAGGTTAGTGGCAGAGCTGGACGCTTCTTCGCACTCCTCTGTCCTCCTCTTACTTCTTTCAAATACCAAGCTCAAAGCCCAGGCTCGCTGTGGATCGGGAGCTCCCGCCTCCGGCACTCTTGGCCAACACCGGGCCACGGCGGGAGGGGGCTGGGCACCAGCGGGGTGAGGAGCGGCCAGCTTGAAGGTACACGCAGGAAGACTGGGTTTCCCCAACTGGACGCCTGCTGTTCCCCCACCCCCACCCCGCAGGGTCGCCTTGGAGGGTGGAAAACAAAGCGTCCCGGGGTGGCCTCTGGCGCCGCTGGCGGGGTTCAGTCCTCCCCACCAATGCCTGCCAGCCCGCGTGGATTCCAAGCTCGGCTCCGGAAACCAGTCTGACCACTTCGCCCATTTCCCAAGGCTCCTCGGGCGTTGCTCGGCCACCTCCCAGGGTGGAGTGAGCCAGCTTGGCCGCTGCCTCGGCTGCCCCTGCAATGAATGGATTTGCCCAGAAGGCGATCGGCAAAGGGACACTCCTGCCCTTGCGCTGGGGCCTTCTGGCCGCTCCCCACCCGGTTCCCCCATCGCAAAACCCGGTGGTTGGAAGCTCCACTCCCAGGCCACATCGCCTCCCACCCGCGGGGTTAGCCGCGGCGGCCCGGATGACCCCTCCCAGAGCTGTCTCTTGACCTCTCCTTATGCATGGTGGCCGAGGCGCTGGCTGCCCTGGGGGCGCTTACAGCCAGGTTGGGACCCCGAACTGAGATGAGCCCTAGCATCAAGTGTCTCGGGCCATTAGAAGGCTGGCTGCTGCGTGGGGTAACAGAGTGTTGTCTTATAGGACCGAGGTCGAAGAGGAGGGAGGGATCTTGAGGGGACCGTGGGCGGGAGAGGCCGGAGCAGCCCGGCCATGGTGGCAGGGTGGGCACGTGGCCCCACAGCCCACCTTGGGCACGTGTTTCAAAGGCTCCGTGTGCAAATCAAGGTCTCCCCAGGAAAGAGACTGCTCCCCCCACATAAAGTCCGCGGCTTCTGTGGATGAGAAGCCTCTAGAGGGCAGGGATCCTGTCCCAGCCATGTGGCCTCCATGCTGGGTGCGTGCTAGCTGCCCCTGGCTCTGGGCGGTGATGGTGTGGCCGCTGGGCTGTGGTCTCGGCCAGGTGAGAGTCTGCACTGCAGAGGCGGTAGGGTGAGGAGGGAAAATGGCTGGTGGCCAGCGTGGCTGGGCCAGGGGCTGCGGAAGGGCAGGGAGGCACGTGGGGTGGAGGGGGCGCCGCGGCCCCAGCGACTCCACATGCAGGGCTGGGGCCGGTGGAGCCAGATTTGTGGAGTCAGCTTTGCAGAGTCAGCAGGGCCAAGGTGAGGCTGGTGCACCCCTTCTCCGAGCCCCGCCTCCTTCCCATCCCCACCTTGCTTTTTGAGGGATAAGGAGAGGGCAGGCAGCACCCACAGGCAAAGCTGGTGTTGTGCTTGGGTGCCCTCCGGACCAGCCCACCCCTCCCTGTGCCCTGCTTCCCCCACAGCAGTTTACCTAGGGAGGGGGGGAGAGGAGAGCTGTCAGCCCGTGGAGCACCTCCCCCTCCTCACTAGCCAGGTTGAAAGGTTTAAGAAAAGCAGGTGGGGTCTGGTGATTAACATAACATAATAATAAAAAAATAAATAAAAAATAAAAAAATTTTAAATAAGAAAAAAAAAGAAAAGCAGGTGGGAGTAGGGTAGGAGGAACAACAAGATAAAGGCTACCACCCTTCACCCCATGCTAGGTAGAGGCTTGCTTCCCTGATGCAAGTGCTGGGGGGTGGGTTTCAGCGGAGCCCAGGGTGAGGGTACAGGTGTAGTTCAAGAGGCGGTGGCAGAGTGGGGGGGGAGTCGTCAGCCCGGCTGGTTGGGGAACCCTCCTGCCAAGGCTGTCCCCCAGAGCTCCCAGCACTTGGAGCCCTGACCCATGGGCTGAGCCCAAATGAAAGTGGAGGAAGTTGCAGGAATACTGGATTTAAAAGTGGTTAAGGAGGAGGAGAGAACAATTAGCACCACCCTGGAGTAGGCAGGCAGGATACCTACCTGGGTATCCTGGTACCATGGCCACCTATGATCCTGGGAAATTATGGAGTGAACTCTTGCTTAGGTCGGAGGTGAACTGAATGGCATCTAGGGCCTCTACCTTCAAGGTTCCAGGGAACAGAGAAACAGAAGCATGGCCCACAAGTGGGTTTGAACCGCTGCCCTGCTAGGTGCTGAGCTTCTGCAGGCCTTGCGTTTCTTGTCCATACAACGGGGTGATGGCAGGACTCCACGAAATAACACAGACAGTGGCTTGGCACTTAGTAGGTGCCCAAATTAGAACAGGAGTGGGGAGGAGAGCCTTTACTTACTTTATTTTCTTCAAAGATTTTATTTATTTATTTATTTATTTATTTATTTATTTATTTGAGCACGTGAGCAGGGAGGGACAGAGGGAGAGGGAGAGAGAGTATCCCAAGCATACTCCAATCTGAGCAGGGTTAGATCCCACAACCCTGAGATCATGACCTGAGCCGAAATCAAGAGTCGGCCTCCCAACCAACTGAGCTCCCCAGGCGCTCCTGAGAGCCTTTACTTTCTATAATAATGTCAGTGTCCTTATGGTCTTCTTTGCCATCATGATTGTGGAAAAGCTTCTGTAAATGCCCTGTCTGTTCCTCATGCTGTTCTAGACCCTGCACCAAGGACTTGAAGAAGGTCCCTACAGAGTCCCATGGGTCCCCAGCGGAGAAGTGGCAGGAGGAAACCAGTGTCTCTCCAAATAGAGTATCCTCTCTCTTCTCCATCTACCTCCTCTCCTGGGGAGAACCACAAGATAAAGCATCAACCCCAGATTGTGCTCCTTCTGGGTAGTGCATGAAGGCCATCTGCTCCAGCCCGCTCATTTGCTTTCCCCCCAGTTAATGGGATACTCCATAAAGCCTTCCTTGGGGCAGCAGGCAAAGGAAGGAGGGGCAACATCCAAATGAGTAGAAGAGAGAATGTAGTATCGTTCACCAACCACCTGAGGTTGCCACTAACCCAAGGGGCTGCTGGTTAGAAACGAAAGCATTCGGGGGCATTTTTAGCAGGAGGCTTCCGGGGTTGTAGCAGGAGAGACTGCAGATGGAGAAGGAAGGTGGGGAAAGAATGAAGGCACCTCCTACCCTCACCTTTCTGCACAGTGGGATGTTGTTCAGCTTCAGAGACCGTTCTGGTAATCTGGCATCCTAGAAATGCTCCTACTCACTCTCTCAATATCCATCCATCCATCCATCCATCCACCCTCCTACATATTCATCCGACAACAATTTCCTGGGCATCTTCTCCATGCTGGTCAGCCCAGTGCTCAGAGTTCAGGGATATTCTTATGAATAAAACAGACCTGGCTTCTTACCTCATGGAGCTTAGAAAAACCATACACCCTATATGATTCACAACTTCGATGAGTGCTGTGAAAGGTAAGTGTTGGATGATATTGAGAGCGTATAATGGGTTAATCTGGGGCTGGGGGCTACAGGAAAGGCCAGGATAGAAATGCCTGACCAACAAGGGCTTCTGGTTCAGGATTTTTAGGGCTGGCAGCTCAGCCCGTTGAGGATGTAAGCAAAGCTTGAACGTTCATGGAGTAGCCATGGAAATAGAACTACCAGGAGTGAAGATGGTGAATAAAAATCCTCTTATCAGCTTGCAATTGCAGGAGAGAAGAGGCTGCAAAGAAACTCAGCTGTAAAGAGGGGGAGTTCATTGCCGGGTCTAGAGGGCAGATGTTGTAACCAGCAGCCTCTCAGTCTGGAGGCTACCCTACCGCCATGTTCAACGTGGGGGGCCTCCAGAGGGCTGAGCCAATTCTGGAAAAAGGCAGCATATTTGGGTCTGAACCAAACCTTGAGCAGATCCCATCCATATCAAGCTGATTTCTCTTGCCCCAGTCAGCTTGGAGTACCGACCCCAAAGTGGGGGCCACAGGCAGAAGGGCTGTTCCCACATGGTCTCGGATGCTTGACCAGCTAAAATGTGGGGCCCAGGCGTCCTT
Organism: Neomonachus schauinslandi; assembly: GCF_002201575.2. Taxonomy (NCBI): domain Eukaryota; kingdom Metazoa; phylum Chordata; class Mammalia; order Carnivora; family Phocidae; genus Neomonachus; species Neomonachus schauinslandi. Next base: position 57,333,212 of record NC_058417.1, read on the forward strand.
GTAATTCACCTGTAAAAGGAGGGGGTGGTGTCCTGGAGTTTTCCCAGGCTCCTTCCAGCTCCACCCTTGTGCTGACTCTGTGGCCCCAAGAGCTGATCACTTTGTGGGGTTCATCTCAGTTCACAGCTGGTGCCTCTGACATATGCGTGGTTGTGGCTGTGCTATCACTCCTCCAGGGGGACGTCCTGGCCAGGTGCTCTTTGTGTCCGCAGATCCTGCCGCTGTGTGGCTCTGTTGTGAGGAGCCCAGGCTACCTGGTTCCAAGCCCTGGTCCCACTACTCACTCGCTCTGTGATCCCAGGCCAGGTACTTGACCCCCATTTCCTCGTGGGGGTAATACTAGTTTGTATTCCATCTGGTTATTGCGAGGATTAAAAGAGACAAATCCTCTAAAGGCTTTTCCATAGAGCCTGGCTCAGCGAACATTCTATAATTGTGAGTTCCTGTCATCATCAGGTCATGGGGGCACCAGGCAGTGGTGTTTATCCAGGGGCTGGTGTCACTTTGGGCATCTCTTCTGAATTCAAGCTGATGATGAACATTATCAGAGAAGGAGGAGAGAACAAAATGCCTTACAAGCTATGACAAAAAATGATCTCTTTGGTAGCTGAGAAAAGAACCAAGACAAAGACCGAGTCCAGTAACTACAGACTGGTTATGGCAGTGAGAGAGACAGGGACACGACCCTGCCTCCCGCTTGCATCAGCAGGTGGGAAGTCACGCAGGGGTACGCCATGCCTGGAATTCTGGACATGTTCTCCCTCAGCCTGGTGGAGGCTCCTCACCCTAACTGGGGGTGAACTGGGGATCAGAGACCTTAAGGAGGGCTCCTCTGCACCCAAGTTAATTTCCAGCAGCTGCATGGCTGCAGGCGAGTGGAAGGATGAGAACCATCTCATGGCTGCTGAAGGTCCTGTGCTTTTGGCTCAGCGCAAGGTAGAGAAAGGCAAGAAGGGCTCCTGCCTCTGGGCTTCCAAAGGTCCAGCGGGAGAGCCCTCCAGCTCCACGCTGGGGAAGAGACAAGTGAGACGCCCACGCCTGCCAAGTCTGTGAGGTGCTTCAGGAAGCATTATTTATAGATCTGACTGTTTGCCCACTCTTATCTTGAGGATGGGAATTTGGGACACTGGGTCACAAGTCGGTTTCTTCCTTTGTCAGCAGTCATTCAGCACGGCAATCCCCGTCCCGACTGCACAAGGCGAGGACGAGACAAAGAGATGGCTTATCTGCAAGAGACCCAGCTGGTCCAGGGTTGGAGGCACACTTCATCTCTCCAGCCAGCTGGGGAGGCGGCCGGAGCAGACCAGGAGATCGCCTCTAATGTTTTAAATGTCAATGTGGTCCTTACTTGCTGACTTGCCAAGATTTGATCAGCTAAATTGGCCTGGGCTGCGTGTTCCCTGCGATGCACGGTGGGTATTTAGATCTTTCAACGATGTCACAAGGGAAGCCACAAAGCATCCAACAGCAGTAAACATATTTCAACGGATGTAGCTCTATAGCCTTTCTTCAACACCTTCTGAGCTACTCCAGTCTCCCTGGGACTTGAATTTCAATAGGGTTGTCTCCTTGGTCTCTCATTAGGTTGAGGAAGGACCAGCTCCCCTTGGGATGCCAAGGTCACCTCTGATGAGCTTTCCAGAGCACTGTGGTCCCGTATAATGCCAGCTTCTGGAGAGGGGACAAAGCTCAGACCTCAGCCCAGTGCTCCGAGTGTCATATATTCCAGGGAAGAAACCGAATGATGAGCGAAACCCACTTAAACTAGTAGAGGTTTTCATTCAGTCACTCGCGCACTTCTCCACTCAGAACCTGACTGGCAGAGCAGGATTTATAGCCTGTTTTCTGTTGACTTTGCTCCTTCCTATTTCTGGCAGGTGAGGGAGAAAGCGGAAAGGTGTGATTCTTCTCTAGCATGTTCTGTGATCAGGATGGGAATACCCTGGTCAGCATGAGGAGGGCCATCTGGGGGCCCAGGGAGGCTTTCCATTTGGGATCTCTTCATGAGACCACATGACTAAGTGTTTCTGGGGCCCATGCTCTCTCTTGGAGCTGGACCCACGCATGGCCCGTAAGCCCGCCCTTAGTCACAGAACTCCTGAGTTCTCAGGTCCGCGGGGGAGAGTCTGGGAGACCTCACCTCTAGCACTCTGCCCTGCTCAGAGCACCGAATAAAGCCAAATCTCTCCTCTCATTCTCTCTCAACACACACACACACACACACACACACACACACACAGAAACCCAAGGCAGACAAGTCAACAAATCGATAAGAAGAAAAAACAGGTAATAAAATGGTCATTGGTCAGGGAAGTCTTCTCTCAAGAGGGGATATTTCGGAAACCCAAATTATAAGAACAGGCCAGCCTTGGTGAGCTTTGGGGGACAGAGCCACCAGCCCCAGGGCACAGAACTGGTCAGCACAGAGCAGTTGGCCCACGGAGCCTTGTTTGCTGGATGACCTAATCCTTCCTTCTGCTGGATTCTCCCTCCTCACGTGGCCAAAGAGCAAGGTTGGGCTTTGCTGTGCAGTGTGAACCGGAAATTGCTGGGACCTCTTGGTACAGGGCAAGGGGCAGCTGTGGGACCCCCTGGGCCCCCATTCATTTGTGTTGAGGTCATGGGGTAAAGGGTTGGAAAACGGGCCTTCAAGCATGTGGTGAGGGATGGGTCAAGTCTCCCGGATGTTCTCAGCTGCTGGAGAGCTGGTTCTCAGACTTGCCTGCATGCGGCCGCTCTTCTGGTTCTTCTCAGCACCACTAAAAGCCTCCAGCACCTGTCCCCCACCTTAACAGGGAGGCTCCAAGCACCTCTTTTTGAATATCAACTCAGTATTTTTTGCCAAGGTACAGAAAAGTTGCAAGTGTGGTAAAAGAATTTCCATGTATTCTTTATCTAGATTCACCAGTTATTTGCATTTTACCCATGTGCTTTATCATTCTCTCTCTATATATACATATATATTTTTTCCCCATTTTTTTGAACCATTTGAGAGTAAGTTGGAAACCTTGTGGCCTTTTATGCCTAAATACTTCAGTGTGTTTTTTCCTAGGAAAGAGGGCGCTCTCTTCCATAACCAAAATCAGGATGTTTACCATTGGTCCAATACTAACCCACAGGCCATATGCAAGCTTTGTCAATTTTCTTAATAATGCTCTTTATAGTTTTTTTTTTTTTTCCTCTTCCAAGAGCCAAAACAGGCTGGTGAATTGCGTTCAATACCCTGTCTTTTTAGTGTCCTTTAAGCTGGGACAGGGTCTCTGCCTTTCTCTGGGTACCTTCACCTTGGCAGTTTGAAGAGTGCCCGCTGGATATTTCTGCATGGTTAGATTCCGACTCTGCATTTCGGGCGGGAATGCCACTGGAGGGATGTTCTGTCCTCCTCAGTACATCATGTCAAGAGACACATACCAGTTCGTCCCGGGGTTGGTGATGCTAACTTTGGTCCCTTCCAACCTGGCGTATCTGAGCCACTCACATTCTCCTCGTCTGCTTCTCGTCTCAGTTTCTGTTTATGATCATTTTCCATTCCCTTGTCCCTGTCCTTTTTGTCTCCTTACCTCTGTGTCTGTCTCTCTCTTTATCTCTGGTCCTGTCTGGTTTCCATTTCTCTCTGCTGCTGCCTCCTTCTTGGATTTTGGTTCTGGCTCACCCATTCCCCATTCTCTGTCTCCAAATTACTGAGATGTGTGTAGGCACCACTTATACCAGATTAACCCACAGCTAAAGACCTGGTGCATCCTCTGGTTGGTGCTTCTTTCCTAAGAGGAGGCAAATGGAACTGATGAGAGCTTGCTTGGAGAGGCTAGGCCTATGGGATACCCAAATCTACCCATGTGGATCTCATGCTCTGGGAACACACCTCTGAGCCCAGGAGAAAGGACAGGTTTCAGGGTGAGAGACATCCTACAGGACAGTCTCTCTCCCCACTATCCAGCTGCCTTCTGCCCACCATAGGTCCTCTCCCAGGAAAGAGTGCAGAGACCCCAAACTCTAGACCCAAGGCTGAGCAAATACCACCTTTCTGCCAAGTCAGAGCCAACTCAAAGCTCTGAGGTTAGCAGATGTCTTGCCATCTTGGAGCGCAGAACCCATAACAGCTTTCATTTTCCACTTGGTCACTGGCTTGGAAGAAGCCCAGATGCTCCCATCTTCTCTCTAGGTTAAGTCCCAAACCACAGTCCAGAGAAAAGAAGCCAAACCATGGCACTCTGCATGTGGCAGGTTGCTCATGGTTATGGCATTGGCCTTTGAATTATGTTATCATTAGTCTTATTAATAAATACAGTTTTGTAGTAAGGTGAGTTGGGTGAGCACTAATCCTTGTTGGAACACACATACATACCTACCTGCAGGCAGAGAATGATCAGTAGTCCACCTTGATGTTCACTTTGGCCTTTTGCAGGCTCAGTTTCTCCATCTGTAGAGTGAAGGACTTAAAAACTCGATGGCCCCTCTCTGCTCAAAGCTTCCAGGAGTCCACAACCCTATGGTCAATGGGCCAATCCATTCCTCTCTGGAGGGCGGGTGACTCTACCCACCTGCTATGGAGCTGATCTTGCTCTGGCTGCGCTCCTGATTAGGATGGTTATTCCGCTGTTCGTGTGTGTTTCCTTCCTGGGCCAGTCCCAGGGACTTTCCACCTGGATGGGTCCTCTGCAGACATTTGTCTTCATCCTGGTCTATGGACTAAGGCGTGGGTAAGGACCAGTGTGAAGAAAACGTGAAGGGAGGAAGCATTCTTGTTTGCCCCGCTGTCCTGCCCCACTCTTCCTGCCAGGCCAGGGCTGGGTAGCCACCTCTCCACCCTCCAGCGCCCAGCAGCAGGATCACCAGGCGCAAGTGCCAACCTCATCTGTGTCTCTTTGGGGGGTCACAGGCCCAGGGGACGTCAGAGCCCAGAGCCACTGGGGTCCGGAGAGCTCACACTCACCCTCTCATTTACAGATGAGGCACTGGAGGCCTGGGCAGGGGAGGTGCGGGCCCAGCCGTGGTGGAGCCGGGACCAGATCCCAGGACTCCTGACTTCACATCAGCGCTCCTTCCGCCGTCGCCCTGATTTTTCAGCTCGCCGGTTCGAGAACTCTCCCATCCGCAGACCTGTTGGCAGGCAAGAGGAATAACTCATGTGAGTCAAAAGCAATTTGCAAACATAAATACTTCTCAGTGCCTGGAGAGGAGACGGGGAGAAGACACAGGGAAGGCTGAGAGGAGCCCGGCCAGCCGTGCGTCTCCCTGGCCCTGCCTGGTGCTTCCTTCCCCGGCTCAGCTCCAGCAGGCGAGTCGGGGAGCACGAAAAACAAAGCAGGAAATGGCTATAAGGATGCTCGCTTCCGCTGCTCATAGGAGGGATTTTGCTCGCCAGGCTCTTCTCTCCCCACCCCCCAACATCCACATGGTTTTGTAACCCCACCTCCTCGAGAGAGTCAGAGGAAAATAGATGGTCCCCTGCTTGCATCTGGAATGGCCCAGGCCTCCTCCACGGGCATTGGATTATTCCTTGTCCTCAACCCTAAACAGCGCTACCTCCACAAAGAATGGGTGACATACCATTATTCTGCTGTAGTCATACCATCTCAGCATTATATCAGGAAAGAGCTTAACATGCTTGTCCTGTTCTCAGTCTGCATACCGCCCTGCCGAAGGGAAGTGACCACCCAACACCATTTTCGGATTTGGGGATGGGCATTTGCTCCTTTCCCGGGGCCTTACGGCTTATGGTGTCCTGACAGCCCCGAGCAGCCCCTTTTAAGAGGTTTTGGAGGGCGGAGGCGGTAGTGAGGGCAGAGCCCGTGACATTTTGGACCGCTGAGAGCGTTAAGCACACCTTTCTAGAGCCCACCCCAAGGGGCTGTCTGAAGCCGAGAGAAACAATGAGAAACCAGATACCATGGAATTAGTGAAGAATTTCTCAGATGAAACAGGAAAGGGAGGAAATCCAGGGAGGTTTACATTACACCTGGCGCAGGTTGAAAGGAGTAGGGCCAGTCGTTGGCAATATTAAACTCCAGGGTGTGCATTTGAAAGGATCCTTCACTCAGGCAGGAAAGCAGAGGCATTCTTACCAGTCCAGGCTGCGTTGCTGTGACCCTCCTCGAGCCCTGATGCTCACACACACACACACACACACGCATGCACACACTCGAATGCACATGCACCCTGGATATCCTTGGGTAAGGCCGACTGTCTGCCCCTACCTAGGTTTGAGAACTTGCGGAGAATTGGTTAAGAGAAACAGCGATCACCAGTGACGTTCGGTGAGTCCTTACCGTGTGTGAGACCCTATCCACAGAGCCCACATGAAGACCATATATGCAAACAACTGAGGGGCCAGTGCCACGTCTTCTGCTCGTGGTTACGCAGTGTGCGCATGTGTGTCGGGATCGACAAACCTCTCTCTCTCTCTACCGTCCCCAACCGCATGTCACAAGGAAATACATAATGATGAGGCAGGTGCTGCACTGTCAGGACCCGTATAACATGTACCACCAGCCAAGTACGGAAATTAAACCATGATTCTTCCTGGAACTGACTCCAGGATTATCCTTAGGGTCTGTTTCCCTAAATTCAATTACCGCATGATTACCTAGAGCCTCCTGAAACTCTCACAAATGGATCCCGTGAGGGAGGAGGGCGTGGCAGGACCCTGGAGCCACAGAGCGTATGCGTGTGTCTGCCCTTGCTGAGGTGGGGAGAGAGGGAACTGCCTGAGTCCCCTGCCTCTGCTCTGCAGCCGGAGCACAGAGGCCCCTGGGGACAGCTCGGGGCCCTTCCTTGGTCCCTGGACCTTGTTCGTGACTTGCAGCGTGGGAATACACTTCATTGTCCAATTTCACACAAACACACGTACATGCACACGCACACGACTCTGTACTCGTACACACAAGACATCGGATTCCAAGGTATTTATCTAAGAACTGTGCACAAGCTTTGGGACTGCATAACACACCCAAGACATGCCCCTCGCCTCCCGAGGTGCTCAAGGCTGTGTCTACTTGGAGAATGGAGGACGCCCCTACATATGTGTATGTTGCAGCATGAAATTGATTGACAATGATCTGGGGGGAGGCAGTAAATACTGCACGTGTTCAGGGCACAGCCAGCCTTGGTAAAGGCTGGAATAATCTAGAACAACCTCAGGGAGGGATGGGGCTCGAGCCGGTCCTCTGAAGGACCCACAGCGCCCTGGAAGGTGGGAGGATGACCCTGGAGACAGGTAAGTCTATCTCCAAGTCCCTGGATGTTGCACCTGACAGCTTACTCAAGCCTCTACGCCTTCATCTTACCATCTGTGGGACGGGGACAGTGATAGTGCCCACCTCGAGAAGATGTGTGAGCACTGAAGGAGACCATCCCTCTAAAGGTCCCTGCTCATCATAAGCACTCAATGTCAGCTGTTATCAGTAACCACAGAGGGAAGAGGGAGGTGCAGAAGGGCATGGGGGGGGGGTGTGTGTGGTGCGGACGACAGTGATTTTTGAACTATGGCCACAGGAAACGGATACTATGTCCAGGAATAACTTTTTCCTCTTCAGAGCTCTTACCTTCTCACAGTGGCAAACATAACAGGGAACCATAGACGGGGACTTGTTTTCAGAATGCATGGGGATGTGGTTCTGTACAAGTGCAGGTCTGGCTCATGGGGGCTGGTCCCAACTCCCTCATGTCCCAGTGTCATTCCCGGTGACCCAGGATAAAACTGAAGGGGCTGAGGATGAGGTCCCAGGTCAACGGGTGATCCAGCAAGCAGGTAGTGAGGGCAGCATGCCGAGGCCTGGCGGTGCCCACTGGGTTACAGGGAGAGGGAAGGAGGGAGGGAGGGAGGGAGGGTTGGCAGTCAGTTTCCAGGTAAATATCACTGGGTGTCTGTCCCTCCGTCAAGCTGAAGCTTCAGGCCAGAGTCGTTGGAAGGCATTTGGATCTGACAAGGCATGTTTAATGTTCCCTGGTGAAGAAATAACCTATATGTTTACTTCGGGGGTTTTCCAGAAACTCTCAAGGCTCTCTCCTGACCCAGTTGATCTTCAGAGCACATCTCTGAAGGGGACAAGGAAGCTGAGATGTGGGAAGGGCGGGGTTCTTGATGAGGGGAGTGGGTTCTTCAACTAGATCAGTTCCGCCCTCCTTGTGTGTTCTAGAAGTTTGCTGTTTGGGGTGGGCAGGAGTGAGGAAGACCCTCCACCCCAGAGCCCAGGGTGGACCAGTTCAAGCTTTCCCTCATTCCTTTGTCCAGTTTGGCACATGCGTGCCTCCCCCCCACCTTCGCTCAAGACATGTGGCAAGCACCGGTGTCCCGCCAACATACTCAGTGTCATTATGACAATGGTGCTCCCAGGACCCATGATGCTCAGCTCTCAGCATCTTCTCTCTCCTGTGGGCCTGAAACTTCCCTGTGGACAGGGACTGACCATGTTGGCTAGTCAGAGCCCAAATAGGGTTTCCAGATAAAGCCCAGGATGTCCAGTGAAATCCGAATTTGCATAAACAATGCATTTTTTTTAGTATTAGTGTATCTCACATATTTCATGAGACATACTAAAAAAGTACACATTGTCCACATGAAATTCAAAATCAGCTAGGCATCCTAGTTTTTTCTGTGCTCAGTCTAGCAACCCTAGCTCCAGAGCACCCCAGTGGGATCCAAGGCTGACCTCCTGACGATGAGTTGGGGTGACTACAAGTTACAGGGAGGGCAGAGCTAGAGTCTGGGCCCTGGCTGGTGAGGGAGGGACCAGCTTCCCAGGGGTGAATGGATACAAGAGAGCCCCTGACTCTGTGGTGGGTCAGCTCCAGCTCTCTATGCTCAAGGCTCAGCCCCCTCAGAAAGGTTCATTTGGAGAAAACACAATGAAGCATGGGTCTCCTAGTATGTAGGGTTAAGGCCCCAGCTTCCTGCTTGCTTTCTCTCTCCTGAACTTGGGTTCAAAGAGAGGGTGTAGGACCCTTTGCTTGTGAAGGGTTGGGCACCGACAGACATTGAGGCCTCCAGTGGAACTGGGGCTACTGGATTCTCCTCTCTTGTCCCCATGCCAGGGCTCCTGACCCTCTTTGAGTGTTCCCAACCTTGGACACATGTGTGTCCCAGAGGCCCGGAGCTTAAGTCACCGTGGAGTACCTCTCTGCAGGCTGGTGGAGCAGACAGCTTGGCTCTAGAATCAGTACAGAACCAAGCAGTGGCCTTCCACCCTGGACAAGCTGTTCTGCCCTCAGAACCTCAGACTCTCATCCTCCAAGGAACTTCAAACCCTCTGGGGTCTGAATGGAACAAGATGCTCGGGTGGTGCTCGTATGTCAGAGGGAGCTCAGCACATGACAGGGTCCTGGGGTCAGAATGGGTGCTGGACTCTCTTGGGTCTCGCACCAGGTCGGGCATCCCTGCAGCTCCTCCTGACCTACCCATCTGCCTCTGTCCCACTGTCAGCCCCTGTCAGCCCTCCGACCTCAGGCTCCAGGCTCACCTAGGATGGCCCTCCTCAAGGACCTATCCCAGAAGTTCTGCCACCGGGTTCCAAGGCTTCAGGCCACCTGCAGCCCACACCTTCCCTTGAAATTTTTTCTTCCTCACTGCCAACGGTGCCATTCTCCCTCTCCCCTCCCCCCCCCAGGCTCAGCCTGGCAGAGGCCACCCACTGGGTAGGAGGGGCACCCGCAGGGGCTAAGGCTCACTCCCAAGTCACCAACTGTGCAGACCTGAACAAGGGCTCCCCTTCCCACTCCTGAGTTTTTAGTTTTCCTCTACCAGAAAAACAGGGAGACCAAATCCCTGCCTGGCATGTGCCTTTGTGTCCCAGCCAGTGAACGACAGGCCCAATTCTAGTGCTGAGCAGGCAGTTTGCCAGGAGCAGTCAAGATCACCCCTCCCTCCACTCCCAGGGTGGCAAAGGGCATTCATTACATGGAGGGGGGAGGGGGAGTGTTTAACTCACTCTAAAGGGGGCTGGGGTGATGGGGGTAGTGGGAGGGACAATTCACAAAAGCCAGGGCTAGAAACTCCCAACGGTTTTTTTTTTTTTTTTAAACTTCCCTTCCCTCTCTCCCCTCCCCCCTCCCCTCCCCCACCCCCAGCCGCTGGTGGCCTGCAGCCAACACTGGCCACACTGTCCGCATTCAGGCCTCCCGCCCTCCTGGCCCTCTATCTCTTCCCCTGGCCTTCGCAGCGCTGCGCTCTCTCGCCACCGCCCCCTCCCCATTCTGAACCACGTTGACCTCTTCCGCCCTGGCGCCCTGCACAGGCTCTGGGCCCTCAGTCCCAGGCGGGCAGGCAAGGGGCTTTGGAGGCCAGGAGCAGCCCGGCGCCCACCAGGGCCCCAGTCCCGCGGCCCCTGGCCCTGCTCGGCCGCCCGGCCAGGAGGAGGATCGCTGCGTCTGCAGAAAGCTGGCCACGGCGGCTGCCTCCCCAGTCGCGGCTTCCTGGCCGGGGGGGGGGGGGGGACGACGACCTGGTGCTCGGCCCACTCCCCTCGGCCCCTCTGAGCCCTTAACCCCTTCCTGCCCGCGACACCAAGGGCCCCAGCCTCGCCACCCAAAGCAGGACCGGTGAGACGGGGTTCCGCATTTCCCTCGCTCCCTGAGGAAACCGGGGTGAGCCGGCCTTGCTCACCAGGCCTCCTCCCCCTCCTCCTCCCCATCCACCACGCAGGAAGCCCCCCGCCCCTGCCCTGGCCGCGCTCGCTGCGCCTCCAGTCGGAGCCTCTGGCCTGGTGGTTTCCGGGGAGAGAGGCTGGCAGAGAAAGAGCCTCGGCGGCTTCCTCGGTGGGGCGGGGCCAGCGATGCCAGCAAGCGACGCTAGAGAGGGTGGGAGGGTCCCCTCCCCGCCGAACCTGCCTTACTGGGCAGGGATTATTAAAAACACCCCTGCCCCACCGGAGCCAGCGCCTGGGTGTGTGGCGCACTGGGTGGGTGGGGGGCAAAGATCAGCAGGTGCCGGGCGGGTGCTGCGCGCGCGGCTGCGGGGTAAGGGGGGCTAGCCCCACCCACTCCTCCGCGCCGCTCGTTCACCCCTGCACCCCTCCCCCACCACGCGGATCCCCGGGTCGGCCAGCGCCCAGGGCACCGCCGGCCCGAAAGCCCTGGGGGCGGGGGCGACGCTGACGCCCCCTCCCCCCGCAGGAATTCCCCTCTCCGTGGGAGCGCCTCTCGACTTCCCGGGAGCAGGGTCACTCCCTGGGCGCGGGCGCCTCTGCCCGTGCAACCGGTCCGCTTCGCCTTTGCAAAAGGTTTAGCGCAGGATGCGGGGAGGTTTCCTCCCCGAGACCTAAGGTGTAAGGGGGGTGGGGAGAGGGGTCCAGCCGCCTCCTGAACCTCCAACGCTCCGTCTGCGCTAATCTCAAACAGCGAAAATGCACCTTCAACATCTCCATTTAATATTTACATTCAAGCAGGTAATAATTGGAAGCTTATAGTTTAGACATTTCTAGTAGCAGCAGTTTCTAGAGAGCTCGTTTAGCCTTTAAACAAACTTTTTTTTTTTTTTTTTTGCACATAGAAACAACACATCCATGTGTACAGTATCAAAAAATATATACCAACGTTACTGGTATTGCAGTTCCAGGAAGGGGAGGAAATGAAATCAACCGAAATACTGAATGAACAGGAAGAAAGGTCAACAGAAAATAGTTTGTCTGATATAGAATATAACATGATCTAGAGGAAACTCCATAAATCTAGGTTTTTATATTTCAATATATAAATACCTACAAATAAATATATATATATCAGCCCGAAGGGGGTGGTCGGGCCTTTTGAGCTCAAACAATACATTTCAATAATAACACCACTTACAAACGGGAGTAAAGTCTGCACTTGACAAGTTAGCACGGTTAAAATATAATACTATAACTCTGAGACCCAGGCGCTGTGGCTGCCCTGTCAGTCCCGGAGGTCCACGAGGGAGGGGAGGTCCAGCGCGGGGATGGGGCAGGTCGGGGGCGACCGCAGGCACCGCGTGGCAGGAGCCAGTGCCGGCCGGGGGGCAGGCCCCAGCCAGGAGCCGACAGCTGGGCGCAGAGGGACGCGGATACTGCGGACACTGCGGCTCCCGGGCGTCCACGCACCAGGGCAGGCCCGGATCTCCCGCAGCTGGCGAGAGAGGAGGAGTCCGCCCGTAGGCACCAGGTGCTAAGCCACCCGCGGGGATGACGCTTCCCCTTCCGAAGCCCTCCGGCTACACCGTCACGTACTCCTTGAACGTGACGGTGAGGCAGTTCGCGGTGACGTCGGTGATAATTATATTCCCAAAGAAGGGCTTGAACTCGCTCAGCGGCTCCTCGGGCTCGTCCTGGGCCTCGGCCGGAGGCTTCTCGGCTGCCGTCACCGGCGCAGCTGCCACGGCCGCCACCGTAGCGGGCGCCTCGGGCTTCACTTGGAGGGCGCTTGGGGGCTCCCCGGCTTCGCCGCGCGTCTTGACGCAGCGCAAGTCTATCGGCTCGTCCAGATCCGAGTCCAGCAGGATGACCTCGGGCTGGGGGAGGGTGGCGGTGGGGGGCACGTCGGTGGGGTGCTCGGCGGCCGGGCTACCCCCCAGGCAGGTGGGGGTGCTGATGCTGCGCGCCGTTAGGCGCTTTTTGCAGGGCTCGCGCTCGCCGTGGGTCTCGGAGAGGCAGCGCTTGCGCGCGTGGGAGAGATTTAGGCCGACCGAGTGGTGGTGGTGGTGATGGTGGTGGTGGTGGTGGTGATGGTGGGAGGGCGGATGGGAACTCCGGGCCGGGTCCCAGGCCAGCAGGTCGGGCTTGGTGGTGAGCTGCAGGGGCTGCTCGCCAAAGGCCTCCTTGGTCGGGGACAGCTTGCGGGAGCCGGCGTCCTGGGGCTGCGGGTCGCCGGCCCCCGGCGCCTCCTCCTCCCTCCTCTTGGACGGCGCCTCCGCCTTCTTCTCCTCGGCCCCTGCTGCCTTTTTGAAAGTCCTGTCGGCCGGGGGGTGGCGCTCCTCGGCGGCCCGCTTCTTGTGGCTGGGGGAGCGCGCCTCGCCCTCGGCCGCCTCGCCGGACTTGATCTTCACCGCCTGCATGCCATTCTCCATGTATTTGCTCATGACGATCACGATGCGCCCATTCTTGTTCTTGTTCTTGACGATCTTCATCTTGCCCCCAATCCCGTTGCCCGTCACCGCCTCTTTGGGGGCCGGCGTCATCCCATTGGGAGGGCCCTTCTCGGAGCCCTTGCCTGGAGCCCCGGCCGCACCGGCCAGGGGCTTCACAGCTCCCAGGTAGCCCTTGGCCCCCGCGCCGTGGGCCCACTTGTCAGGCGGGTGGCTCTTGGCGCCCAGGTCCGGGCAAGTGGGGCTGGGCGCCTCCTTGTGGCCGCCCTGGTACTGCAAGTCGTACATCTTGGGGTCGGGCTGGTAGGGGTGGTGCTTCTTGCTGTTGAGCTGGTAGTAGTACTTGCCGCTCTTGCCTGGCGGTGGGGGTTTGCCGGCTCGCTCCTTGCTGTGCGGCTGGTACTGGTGGTGCTTCTTGCTGTTGAGCTCGTACTGGTGGCCCTGGCCCTTGCCCTGAGCACCCAGCTCCAGCTTAGAGCGGTTGTCTGCAGAGGAGTCCTGGAGTCCGGTCAGCACGTTGGAGCGACGGGCAAAGGTAGGTACCTGGGGGAAGGAGGCAGGGATGCGAGGGGAGGTGAGAAGAGGAATAGGGCCGGCCCCAGAGCATGCCTCGAGCCTCAGGAGTGTCCCAGCCCCAAGCGGGTCAGCAGCTGCGTTATAGGGCCAGTGTGTTGGAGGTCAAGTGGAAAGGAAGTGGAATTGGGTGCTCTGCAGAAACTCTCCCTGCCCTCTGGGTCTGGAGGCAGATCAGGTGACAATGGCAAGGGAAAGACTAGTGGACAGGCCCCGGGCCCAGCAAGTATATTCACCTGCACCACCAGCGGCTTGGGCTTCGGTCCTCTCTTCCGATATCCCATCAGCTGCTCCTGCCGTTCCCTGGGGGGGCGGGGGGGGGGGGAGAGGGAACAGAGAGCAGCGCTGTTAGCCTCAGGGTCACCTCCCCTCCTGCTACGATCCAACCTGCAGTGACGCCTGCACCCCACCCCCACCCCCCTTCCGCGAACAGCCAGGCCAGAAAGACCCAGAGGGATCAAGGGCTCAGGGCAGAAGGTCGCCGGTGCCGCCAGCTGGACGCCTCGGTCCGGTCCCAGAGCCCCGCTCTGTGCTCTCACCGACCCTCCTCTGCCCAAGGGGTCCTCCGCGAAGGGGTTCCCCATCTCTGAAATCCGCACCTGAACTGGCGCCTCCCGCAGCCTTGCCTCTAGGCCGGTGAGGCGGCAGCTGGGCGCTAGGTTGATGGCACTGGCGCCCACTGCCTTGGGCCCGCGGCCCTGCGCAAAGTGAGGTGGGCGCGGGGGTCCAGGGCATGCAAACAAGCCCCAGCGAGGTGTGCGCCGAACACGTCCCTCCCCGTCAGAGGCACGGGATGCTAATGACCTCATTAAGATTCAGATAACGAGTGCCGCCGGCAGAAGGGAGGACTCGTTTTTTTAAAGGCCAGGCACTAAACAGGGGGAGGGGCTGCGCCCTTGTTTACACGGCGGCAAATGAGCCAATTAGGGGCTGGGGGCGGGGGCCGGCCGCAGAGGCCACGGCCTGGCCAGGTTCGCAACCACCTGGTGAACCGGCTCTGGGTCCGCCTGGGCGGGGCGGCTGGGCGGAGCGAGGCGGGGCGGTGCCCACAAGCACCGCCTCCTCGCCGAGCTGGGCTCCCGGCCGCCTCGATTTCCAATTATTAATAAAGACACCAGAGGTAGCTCCGGTCACCACAGCTGCCGGGCTTCCGCCGGCGGCCTGGCGGAGGGTGACCCGAGCCTGGGGGTCAGATCGTCCCAGCACGGCCCAGCCTTCCATGGGAGAAGGGGGCGCCCCTCCTGCGTTTGCAAACGTTGCAACCCGTTCCCCGGCCAGGAACTCGCTCTCCAGCGACCCCAGGCACCCCCCTGACCGTGGGCGAACCCAGGGGAGTTCCGTCATGCCTAGGGGCCCGGGCCGGGGCCTGACTCCAAAGTTGCGTGGCATTGCAACAGCCTGCGTTTTAATTCTTCGGGGACCCATTATGCAACATGGCATCAGCCGCTGACACGGTTACAGGGTGGTGAACTCCCAGGTGGAACCGGGGCAGGAACCCTTCTCGGCGCCCCCCTGCGTCGCGGGAGAGCAACTTCCCCGCCGGTCGCTCGCTCGGAGAGTCTAGAGTTTACAGTTTTAGCGCCAAATGCGGCGCAGGAAATAATGCAAAATAAAAGGGGGAGGGGGGATGGAAGGCAGCGGGGTGGCCAAGCTCCTCGGACTCCGGCCATGCCTCCCCTCCTCGCCCGCCCTCCCCCCCTTCTGTCCTCCCCGAAACAGAGAACCACAGCCACCGGCCGTGGATCCAGCTCAGCAGCTGCAGCGTGACAAACATCTGTGCGCACAAGGATGAGCCCCTCCACCACCAGGCAGCTCCCCTCCCACACCCTTTGGGCCAAGCTCCCCCTGCCCCAAGGACGGGGGCGACACCCACCGAGGAACCCAGTGGGGGGTGTGAAGGGCACCCAGCACCAGACAGGCTCTACCCCCTACTGATCCCAAGCTCCCTGGGGGGTCGAAGGTCGGGAGTGGGGTGGTTAAGGCCTTGTCAATTTTTCTCCAGTCCCCAACAGGTTAAGTGCAGTTCCCTGACGTCCGGCGGTTTCACAAGGCCAGCTCCCTTGGAGCTGCCCCGAGAGGTGCTGGTGCCAAGCGCCCAGTGGCTACAGCAAAGCAGCACCTAGGCTCCGGGGGTGCGGCTCCAAGGTTGCGTTGAGAGGGGGGCCCGCGGGGGGCCAGAAGCAGCCTCGAGGTCTCTGGGCAGCGGCAGGGCCACCCGAACGCACCCTCCTCGCAGTTCCCCCCAAAACACCAGCCTCGCCTCCTCCGGTCCCGCCCC
>NC_058417.1:57349195-57350431 GCF_002201575.2 Neomonachus schauinslandi
AGGACGTTGGTTAAGAGAAGCCGAGGCCGCAGCCGTGTCTGTGCAGGCCCGTCGGGGGAGGGGGCTCCCGCCGGCCCCCTCCAGGCCCTTTCCCTCTTTCCTACTGCTGCGTGGCCCCCTCTCCCATTCCCATATACGGTCACGGCTGCGGGCGGCGGCTGCTGGGGGACGCTCACCTGTTCTGGAAGGCGATCAGCAGCCGGGGATCCAGGATGTTCTCCTCGGGTTCCCACGTGTTATATCTTGCAAGGGAAAAGGGAGGGGACACGGCGTAAAAAAAACCGAGCCAGCTTTGCGGCCTCCAGGTGGGGAATGACATAAGGCCCTGCTCTGTCTTCATGAACCGAAAGCTATTTAGCTGTGGATGTGGGGGGTGGAGGGGAGATTTCTGCAGGCCTGACACGGTCCCCGACACCCCCCCAAGTCAAAATAAACACACAAGGGCAGGAAGAAAGGGGAGGGGTAAGGAAAATGAAACTAGCAGTTTATTTTGCAGTTGTCAAGAATTTTAAGCATGTTACTGCGACATGTTCCAAAGCCACTTTGCTCACCAGGAACCCTGCGTGCAAAGCCGCGGAAAGGCAAAGTCGCAGTCCCCCTCCTCTCCCCAACCCCGAGTCTCCGCGAGGGCTTCAGCTGTTCTCCATTTGACCCCTAATCCGATCACCGTCAGCCAAGCGGGGGCCCCCCCGCACGCCCCCTCTCAGCTCTGGAGCCCGGTGTCACGGGCAAGCACCCCCAAATACTCAGCAATATAAAAATATGCCTGTGTGTGCGTGTGTGTGCGTGTGTGTGTGTGTGCGTGCGCGTCTGTCTCCATCCGGTGCCTTCGCATTTCAAATTAAAAAAAAAAAATTCCCCACCAAAAGCGTCGCAGTGACAGTTCCCAACATTTTCTGTCTTTTTTCTTCCTCTCCCCGCACCACTAGGAGGGAAGAGGCACACAATTGCATTTTCGTCGCTTTTTAATTTTTTTTTTTTTTTTGGTTTTGCAATATGGAGCCGTTCGGTGGAGGGAAAGGGGAAAGGAGCCATTTTCTGCTGCACATCAGTCAGTGCCTGCGCCCTCCCTCCCTCCGCCGGCCTCCCCGGCTCGGCCCCGCGTCTCTCGAGCTCCTCCGGCTCCTTTTAGTGCATAAATTAGTGATGGCATTTCCCGGAGAGCGGAGCACAACACAGGGCGCCGGGCTCGGGCTCGGCGGCTCGGCTTCCCCAGTGCCTGCCACCGACTTCCCC
>NC_058417.1:57350831-57374635 GCF_002201575.2 Neomonachus schauinslandi
CATGCAAATCCGGACGTCAGCGGGCGGGGCCTCGCCGGGCCCAGCTCGGCGTCAGGGGGCGGGCCGCGGCCGGGATTGGCGCAGCCGGGCCTACCGGAGGCCCCGGGCCTGGGCGGCGGGGCGGGGGGGGGGGGGGGGGGAAGGAAGGACGCGGGAGGGGGCCGGAGGAGGAGGGCGCCGGGGAGGTGCAGGGGGAGGGACCCGCGGGCCCGGGAGAGGGAGGGAGCGGGACCCGGCAGGAGAGGTGTGTCGGCTGAGGGCGCAGAGCGGGCGGAGAGCTTGACACGGCCGGGAGGGTCTCGGCGGCGACCCCTCGCCTGCAGCTCGGCGCCTGGGCCTGCCCCTCCGCCTCTCATTCTCGGTGTGCACCGCCCGGGGACCCCTGCTGGGGGCCACGGAAGCATCCACTGCAGTTTCCAGTTGCACAGAATTGCGTCATGTGCACACACAGGGTGAGCCGCCGGCAGGGGGCGGAATCGGGGCAGGGGTAGCTCGCACCCCCCACCCTGCGTGCCCCGCCCCGCGAGGCTTTGGGCATTTAGGAAGGCGAGGCACCGAAGAGAAAGGGAAGGGAGAAGGAGACAACTGGGTTCAGAGGATCGCCGGGGAGAGCGGGAAGAAGAGGCGAGCAAGAGGACGGAGGAGCAGCCAGTCTGGGGCCCTAGCGCTCCAGAACCTTACCAGAAGGGGGCTCCGAGTCCGATCCCACCCCAGATCCTGACCGGCTCCCAATTTACCCTCGGCACTGTCCTTGGTGGGGCAGGGGCGGGAAGCCTAGTTTCCAGCAGCAACCCCGCCAGCCCCAACCCCGCGGCCAGGCAGGACGAGAGGGGGCGACTACAGAGGGGGCGCAGGGGATGTCCAGATCTGCTTGGGGGACCGAGGGGACTTGGTGGGGTCCCAGGAAAGGCATCGAAGGAGGGAGTGGGGAGGGCTGAGAAGAGGTTCAGGCTGAGCCAGGGGCACATCGAGGCTGCACAAAGGGGAGGCGAATGCGATGGCCGAGGAGCCAAGCACCCTGGTCCCCGACAGCCAGCCGAGCCGAGGCCCTCCTGACGCAGCCTGAGAAGCCGCTGAGTGTGAAGTTTAGCACCTCCGGCGGCGAGACGGCGCGTTCGGCGTGCCGCTCCAGCGTCCGGCTGGGGGAGCTGCTGCGCTCCACGCGGCCTCCCGAGGGCGCCGCCCGCGGGGCCGCGAGCTCGCTGGGGTCGCGGCGAGGGGTGAGGGGACCTGGGGAGGGTGCAGGAGGGGCAGGGCGCGCTTGCCTTGGGGTGTGTCCGGGCCCCCTGCTCCTGGCCCCTGAAGGACTGGGAGCAGGAAGCTTGCGCAATCCCTTGGCTGAGCGTCCATGGAGAAAGAAAAAGAGCAAAAGCCGAGCGAGAGTGGAACGCGCGAGGGGGGCGGGCAAAGAGCCATCCGGGTCTCCGCTCCCGCCCTGACACACGTCCCAGAATGCTGGGTGGGGACTGCGCGGGGGCTTGAACGAGCCGGGGAGGGCCGAGGTGCTGAAGCGAACCCCCAAAGCATACTCGGCGCTCGCGTTCTCCCAGGAATCCAGGAGAAGCCTGGAGACAGTCTGGTGTTTAAGAACGCACACGTTGACTCCATTCCACCACTACCTCGCAGCTCCTGCGGCGGTGGCCGTTTCTGTTTCGGTGTCGGCCGCTGCCCAAGACGACTAGCGTGGCTCCTCCCTTCGAGCGGTTCTGGGAGTGGGGGCTCGTCTTCTGGCGGCATGAGAGAGGGGCTAGGTCTGCAGTGACTGCTTTCTGACAAGCTCGAGGCACAAACCCAAGATTCCTCGAGGAGTCGGGGTGGCCGGGAAGGGGGGGCGGCCGGGGAGGGGGGGCGGCGGCTGGGGCTAAATGGGGCCGCGCCTGCCTGTAGTCCTCGGGTGGGGGTGGGGGGCTCTCGGGGTTTATAGGAGCTGGGGTAGGCGGAGTTTTGGGGATGGGGGACACAGGGAAAACTTCTTTCTCCTGTGTTTTGGGCTTTTTTTTTCTGACACTCTTGGCCAGGGCGAGGAGCTCTCGGGTGGGACGACTTAACTGCGAAAGGGAAGGGACCCCGAGGCTGGCGCGAGAACGACAGTCACCCCTACACGTAGAGCCAGCTGCCAGGCCATAGGCGCTTTCAGTCTGTCCGGAGGTATGATCGACCTTGTCCTGGACAGTCCCATCGTCCCGGGAGGGGCTGAGCTTCCCGACACTTCGCTTGCCCCCTCACTAGAAAATCCCCTGGAAAATCTGTCCCTAGTGGGTGTTTCCGCGCCATCCTGGTCAGGCTGCTGCAGCCACTGCGCAGCCAGGGATATCGGACACCGCCCTTCGAGGCCCGCTCGCTCTGCCCCCGCAGCTCCCCGGCCCGCGCTCCAGACCTCGGGGGCCAGGCGGCGGCACCCGGTGCCCCGACGGCGACTTTGCGCACGAGCCGGGCTGCGCCTGTGGCTGAGCTGGGGAGGAAGGGTGGCTCTTGCCGGCCAGTACAGCGGATCTTTTCTGTAGCTGCCCGTCTGGTAGTGCGAGCAGCCGCCAGGCTCCCCAGACGGCGGGAGGGGACGCCCCCAAGCTCCTCAGAAGCCCCGGGAGTCCCCGGCCGCCCCCGCTCCTGGCCTTTCTGCGCCAAGTGACCGAAATGCGCAGGCACCGGCAGAATGCGGCAACTCGCCCCTTCGCACTGTTATTTTGTCCTCGTGGAGGGTGGGCGGGTATGGAGAGAGGCTGACTCCCAGAGCCCCAGCCTCACCTTGACCTGGCCCTAGACCACCCCTCACCTGCCAGCGGGTGTGGGGAGGAGCTCAGGTCCGCGGAAGCACCAATGGGCTGCATGGAGGAGGCAAAGACAGAATCTGGGGGGTGCGGGCGGAGCGGGGAGCGCCCTAGAAGCTCCCCTGAGGCGTCCTGCGAGCCCCTCCTGGAAGTACGGCCTCCCCTACCATTCCACCTGTCTTGACCCCTCTGAGGGAACCGAAGGCGAGTGGAGCCCAAACTCGGGATTCCCAGAGCCTTCAGCTGGGGCCCCTGCCTCCGGGATATCCCGAGCCCCTCGGGGAACCCCGGAGAAGGGTCGCGGATCCGCGCATTTGACGCTGCCCCCTTCCAGCCAGGGACGGATTGCGCCCCTGGGTTCTGCTGAGGGGCAGAAGCCTTCCGGGTGCCACCTCAGGCTGGGGCCCCCGGGGCCCCCAGGGGCCCCAAGTGAGGAGCGATGCTGTCTCCCTGAGCCACAGCCTCCCTCATGGAGGGGAGAGGGTCCAAAGAGCAGACCCTGGAGAAGCCGGAGACTCCAATGGCCCTGGGCCAGAGGGTGGTGAGATTCCTGGTCGCTGAAGGGGCCTGACCCCACACGAACCCAGGGAAATAAACGACTTCGTAAATCTCCTCCCTGAATGGTCGCTCCCTGCAAGGAGTTACCACTTCCCGCCCACGGGGCCCAGGTCTGAGTTCTGCCCGGAAGGGACCGCCTGTGACTTCCCCGGCCAGTTCTAGACTAGCAAAGCTCTCGAGTTGGTGTGGCTTTCTAGGTCCCCGGAGGTGGGTTTCCAACAGCCAAGGGAGAATTTACTAGCATAACGACTACAAAATCTACCCAGCCTTTAACAAGGGCTCATTTCTCTCCTCCGTTCTTAGTTGGGGAACTTGTCTCTGACTTCAGCACTGGCGTTTGCAATTTTGCATTTTTAGCTGTGACTGACCTGGCTGGACTGTGCGTGGGGCGTAGGAGGAGAAGAGCGGGGAGGCGGTGTGGGAGCCCTGCACTCCACCGCCTGCACCCTCTCGGAGGGATGGCTTTGTTCCTAAGGGCGCCCCTCCGCCCTCTCTGCCCTCACCCCCATGTGTGTGCTCTTTGTTACACCGCCCGCGAAAGGTCGGCATTCATTTGGGGAGCAAAACCCCTGATGCCCCCGCGTCCCTCCACAGCGGGCTGCTCGGGGCTGAAGCTGGGGCGCCAGGTGGGAGGGCCGGGCAGGGTGCGCGGGCGGGGCAACGGGCCCGGCGCGCCGCCTGGTCGTGGCCCCTTGGCAGGCCCTGGGCATTCCCGGGGGCCACACCGGGGGTCGCAGGCGCAGAAGCGGGACGAGTAGAGTTGTACGACGTCCGCTGGCCCAACCCCTCCCCACGTCAGGGCAGCCTCCCCTGGCCAGCCTGGAGAAGCCCACGCGACCCCCCGCCACAGGCTCGGTCGCGGGGCTCCTGTCGGCCTGGTGATTTGCGCCCCCGGGATCCATATTTCAAATGTGATCTTTGGAGCCGCTTCCACCGCCCGCCGCCGCCGCCGCGCGCTCACAACGGCCTCTGCGTGCTGTGTGTTTTTCATTTGGGGTTGGTTTGCCCAAGGTCTCCCCGCGGGCCTCCTCTGCCCGCGAGGTCGCCCCTCCACGTCCGCCCCCTGTGTTTTGCTCTCGGATGCCCCCGTTGCGCCCCCGAACCCAGCGGGGCCCACACGCAGGGCAGATTTCTTTCTTTCCTTTTTCCAAACGAGAGCTGCTGCAGCAAAGCCGGGAATGAAATTAAAATCGCCAGGCGGACCCCGAAGTGGTCTTCAGCCGCAGCGCAACCCCACCCCACCCTCCTCCCAACCCCCCGCGCGCCCCCCGCCCGGCCTGGCGGCGCGCCGAGGGTGAAGCGCGCGCCCGAGAGGGTATTCGGTGAGGCGGGGAGGGGTGGGGTGGGGTGGGGTGCCGGGAGCCGCGGGCCGGGGAAGCTGGGCTCGCTATCGTTCCTCCCACCGACCCCGGAGTGGCGGGGCGGGCGCGATCGGAAGGGCCCGGTGCGTCTCCGCCTCCCAGGCTGGCCGGGAGCCGAGCCCGGCCGCGGCCCGGAACGGCGAGGACGCTGCTCGGAGGCCGCGTCCTGCGTAGCCCGAGCGGGGGAGGGGGCGGAGGCTCAGGAGCCGCGGCCGCGCGTCGCCAGCCAGCCGATCGATCCCCAGGGGCGGGAACGCGGCGAGCCCCGCTGGACCTGGGGGGGTGGGTGTCCCTGAAGGATCGAGGGGCGAACAGAGGGGGTGGTCAGGGATCCCGTGACCGTGGGATGGCGGCCGGGAGGGCCCAGCCAAAGCACAGCTCGGCCTGCAGTGCGGGGGCCCGGGGGCCGGCGGCGGGTGATAACGCCTCAGGCACCCCCAAAGTCCCATATAGTCTCTGTCGGGCCCCCGATTTGGCCACTTCCGGAGCAGAGCCTGGCTGCCGCGCAACTTCGTCCCTCCAAGTCCAGGCTCCCCCGTCCCCGCCCCACCCCCACCCCCGATGACGAGGTCGTCGGACGCGATCACCCAGTCCTGCCTTAACCGGCACCCCTCCCTCCTGAATCCTGATCGAAGTGGGTGGGGGTCCCCTTGACATCACCTCTAGAATGATCCCCCAGTTCTGTCCAAGAAGTCCCCTTCCCCAACTTGTTCCCGAGGGCCGTTTCCTGGGACGGTCTCTGCGGACCCCCCGAGGGATCCCCTTCGGCTCCCGGGGGGCCCTGGCCGTCGCCTCACCTGCGGGATCCGCGGCCCAGGCGGGGCGGGGGCAGGGGAGCCGAGGAGCCTGCACCCGCCGCGCCCTCCCCTAGGGGGCGGGCTCCCCTCGGGCTGGCCGGCGGCTGGGGCCTGGGCCAGGGCGGCCCTCCAAGCCTCCCGCGAGTGGGAAGGAGAGGCGCACGCAGGCAGAGCAAGGGGGGGGTCTCGCTGCAGAGCCCCGCGCGCCCCGCTTCTGGCCCACCCCCACCCTTCCTCCTCATTCTGGCTGCGAGGCTGCTGCTTTTCCAGCCAGAAACAAGCAGACCCAGAGCGACTTTGAACCTTAGGAGCCCCTGCACACCTAGGACCGAATGCATCTCAGTGGTGAGGGCCACTGTTTCCCAGAAGCGCCCCTTGCCTAGTGCCCTTCCCTTCTCACTGAGAAATCGACAGGAGCAGCATACGTACATCTTTTTATTTGAGGGTTTTCAAGGAAATCTCAGGTCAAGGGCATCCCAAACCCCCTTGTTCTGCTGTCAAAGGGCCAATAAGAAGCAAACTGATATTATGGTGCAGATTTCCCCAAAACAGCCCAGCCAGCTTGACTTAATGTGGGAATGAGTGAGAAGGGGGAGCCTGGAACAGAAGCCCCACCAGGGACTCTCTTCTCTAAACTGAGGTTCACTGAGGAAAAGTTGCTGTGTCTGACAAATGCCACTTCTTAAAAGTGCCCTGATACTTCCCTGTAAGGGGTGCTTCCCTGGGTTGCTGGCTGGGAGAATACTCCAAGAGATACCCCAAGTAGGGAAAAGGGACCCCCAGTCCTCATCCTCTGATAGGGACAATGGCCTTGAGAATGGCAGGAGCTAGGTTGGAATAGGTCTTGAGATTATTTATAATCACAGAAATTCCAGATAAAGTTCAGAATTTCTTTTTTTCTGGGCTCAGGTAGTCACTGATGGAGGAGGGAATGAGGTAAATGTAGCTGTGTGCATGTGTGTGTGTGTGTGGGGCTGGTAAAGGGCGTGAAGAGGGAGTATGCAGGCCCAGCCAGCCCCCGGATGCCAAGGCCCCAAGTACTTTTAGGGATCCACAAAAATGGTCTAATTTCTTTTCTTCTTCTTCTTCTTCTTTGTAAAAGTTGTTTATTTAAAAAATTATAAAATAAGTGTAGTATGAAATTTACCATTTTAACCATTTTCAAGAGGCATTGAACACATTCATTTTGTTGGGTAAGCATCACTGCCATCCAACTGCAGAACTTTGTCATCACCCCAAACAGAAACTCTGTGCCCCTTAAACACTAACTCTCCATCCCCCTCCGCCAGCCCCTGGTACCTACCATCCTACTTTCTATCCTATGTATTTGACTAAGTACCTTATATAAGTAGAATCGTACAGTGTTTGTCCTCTTCTGTCTGGCTTATTTTGCTCAGCGTCATGCCTTCAAGGTCCATCCATGTTTGTAGCAGGTGTCAGAATGTCCTTCCTTTGTAAAGCTGAATAATATTCCATTGTATGTCTATCTAATTTCTTTTAAAATCAGAAGAAAAAATCTTTAGGTCGAAGACAATGTCTTAATATATAATATTAGTATGTTCATCTTTATACCGATGCAGTTATAAGCTAATTTTTAATACTTTTTAAAAAAGATTTTATTTATTTATTTGTGTGAGAGAGAGAAATATTGAGAGAGAGCATGAGCGGTGGGAGGGGGGCAGGGAGAAAGAGAAGCAGGCTCCCCACCGAGCAAGGAGCCTGATGCAGGACTCATCCCAGGACCCTGGGACGATGACCCGAGCCAAAGGCAGACACCCAACCAACTGAGCCACCCAGGCACTCCAAGTTTTAATATGTTTTTTAGGGACGAAGCATCCACCAAGAGAACAGTGCCCAGGGCCCATGAAAGTTCTGGGAGAAGTTTCAAGAGTGGCACATCTGGGGAGACTTGGTGAGTGGAGCCCACCAGCTCTCCCGGTGGGTGGGGGTAGGTAATCAGCTGTTGGCCTTGGACTGATGGCTCTGAGAGCCCAGGACACTCACCTGCCTATGTGCCCTGGTACTTGTAGGTATCCTGGGGCCACTTCTCCTCATCTGGGAATGCAGGTTTCTGTCCGATGCTATTGAAATAAAAAGCATGTAAACATAATGGGAACACAGGACCTAGAAACACAAGGCCTGCCTTTCTTTCCTTCTTTTATTTTAAGAGTTTAGGTCCGCAGGGCTCAGGACTGGCTCTGGCTCTATGGATTTCTCCCGGATGTCCATCTGGCCTGTGTCTGTGAGTTGATTGCCTGCGATTTGACAGTAATGATTATAATGGGGTGATTTTGTATTCTTTGACTCATTCGGATCAGAAGGTTCAGAAACGGACCCAGGCCTCCCCCACCCCCATCCTCTTGCTTTTGAAGCTGTTTTTTTTTTTTTTTTAATTCTAAAGAAATGGCAAAATCTCATGGAAACAGATCCATATAGAGAAAGAGTCTTTCTCTTTTTGAACCTATTGGTGATTACTGGTTTCCTTTTTTGGCCTGGTGATGAAGAATGAGTCCTGTAAAAGCCAAGAAATATTGCACAGGATCAGGGCAATATCGCTTCAGAAGTCTCCGTGGGAGAGAAGTCTTTCTTGGAATTTTGAAAAACACGGCTCCAGCTGTTATGTATGCTGAGCTCTGTGTGGGGGTCGCTCACTCCCACGCCCTACCGGCAAAGACACATTCCCGTGTACACTGAGCCTGCCTTCTGCCTTCTTTCTCCAAATAGGCCCAGACAGACAGACAGACAGACGGACACAGATACAATGCTGCAGGTGTGAAAGTCACTGAACCAAGGGTGACTTAGCCCCCGATCGCGTGCCGCTGGCTTCTCAGCTTGACCTAGGGGGACCGCTCCTGCCCGCTGGCTCTCACACGTGGCAGGAATTAAGAAGCACCTCTGTGCTCTGTGGTGGGACCTGTGTGTGTCCCCGGGGACGTGTCCCAGTTCTGGGGCAGCTCTGGTTTTCAGAAAGGCAAGGCTGGTGTTTATGCACATAGTCTGCAGACACGGTGCACGCCGTTTCTGAGCAGCGTGGATGATGCTGTTTTCATATTGCTCATTAGAAGCCTGGTTATTTCCGAAGCAGAACCCCCCCACCCCCACAGACCCTCCAGCCCCACAGAGGAGCGCCCAGACCTGCCACTTTGGGATTCCTATGTCCACCCCCTGGAGAAGACGAGGGTTACGGTGGTCCAGCTCTACCAAGTCCAGCTGCTGGTAGGCAAGGGCTTTATTGTGACGTTCCTGAGACCAGGGGTGGGGCTCAGGGGGCATAAAGGAGGAGGTCCCCATTGCACAGTGGAAGGGCGGCTGCTGGTTGAACAGGAAGAGTCCCCCCATCTTCTGCTCAGGTCCTAGCCAAAGCACAGGGCCCTTCCCCTCCCTTGGGTCTAGCATCCCTGCTGGGAGGGGAGGGAGGTGTGCCTTTAAGACCAGAGACGCGCTGTGTGGGAGAGGTGCTTCTGGAAGAGCCGGGCTCCAGGTTGCCAAGGTGAATCTGTCAATAGAGTATTGAACAGGCCTGTCTGACTGGCCGTAATTGTGTTTCAAAACAGCCAGCTTCTGGTCCTCCTCACCTGTCCCAGAGCACTGCAGACAGGAGCCTAGCTGGGTAGGAGTCCCCTGGGACAGGAAGCCCAGCAGCACCCCACCTCTGCAAGGGCACAGTAGTCCACACAGAGGTGTTTTTTCTCTCACACCCCCCTCCGGCTTATGACCTGGACCTCCCGAGAGCCTGCCCCCTCCCTGGAAACTTCACCCAGAGTGCCTTGCCCCGGGAGGGACCCCCCCCCCCATCAGGTTTTCCTGACCGCCTGCCAGGCCCAGGCACATCCAGTGGGGCCGTTTGTCCACTTTGCAGGGCAAAATGAAAATGTGGGGGCCCCTTGTTCAAAAATTATGAACACGATGACAGAGCATTAAATCAGTGTGGGTCTGCGCAGGTCCCACGCCGTGGAGCTGGTCCTGTCCCCTCCCAGGGCAGCTCAGGGCCCGGTGTCTGCTGGCTTTCCGCGGATGCAGTTCGATTCATCTCTGGTCTCAGGGTCTGGTCCCCGAGCCCACCAGGCCGGTTCCCTCCAGCAGTCCAAGCCTCAAAATAGGTCAGCTGTCCCCATCATCCTGTCATCCCTGTTGAGGGAGACTCTTGTGGTGGCCCTGTGGTCAGGTGTCCAGCTGTGGCCAAGATGACCAGGCTAGTGTGGCAAGGGGGAGTTAGGAGGGGGCTGGGGCCAGGCAGGTGTGGGCTAGCTGTCCCCAAGCCTGCTGGCACGCTCCCTGCTGTGATGCTTACGCACGCAGTCACCCTCCTCCCTAACACCTGATAGAGTGTCTCTGCTCCTCCCTCCCTGCCCCATGAGCCGCCCAGCCAGAAGTGTCGGAAACCGAGGGGTCTGGCTCACAAGACACTCAGAACTGGTCAGTGAGGGCTGTTGGGATAGGGAGAGACCCTGGGCAAGCTGGACACCTACTGATAGTCTCTCTGCCATGAAGTGGCAAGAACACAGCGTAATTAGAGTCAGACCCACTGGCTTTCTCTTGACCTTCCCACCTGCTACACTCCAGGCTTCAGTTTCTTCATCTGCAAAAAGGAGATAAGACCTCAGCTCAACACCCCTACAAAGGCCGCCAAAACCCCATGTGACCTGACCCTGTCACCTTCTGCCTTACTCTCCTCTGACTTTCCTCTTGAACGCTGCTCTAGCCACACGGAATCCTCAAACACTCCAGGCACACTGGGGCCGCAGGGCCTTTGCACTGGCTGTGGCCATAGTCTGGAATAGATAGCTGCAAGGTTCTCTCCTTCTCCTTCAAGTCTTTTCTCAGATGTCATCCTTTTTTTTTTTTTCACTTGTTAGCATTTAATGAACCTCCCTCCACTTGGCTTCAAGCTACCAGGACACAGGTTCCCCCCACACCCCTAATCTTCTCCTCAGCTTTCCCAAAACTCTGTGGCAGCCCGATCGCACCATGTCAATGATAGGAGCAGCTCGGGTCTCGTTTCTGGCAGCATTTCCCCGTGTCTGCTCACTGACCAAGGCCCACAGTTTATAAATGTTGACAGTTGGGCAGAAGCTCTGGTTCCCCTTTAAGTGGGATGGCATGTCGGTAGCCCAGACGAGAGAGCCCGATGTCATCTTTTCAATGTGCTGCTCCTGACCACCCTGCTCCTGCAGCCCCCTGTGTCCCCAGTCCCCCTGGGCCCCTTCTTGGAGCACCCACTTCACCTTCTAAGGGACAGTGTCCTCTGTGCATTGCTGAGGATCCTTGTCTCTCTCTTCAACACCCAACATGGGGCTTGGACTCGCGACCCCGAGATCAAGAGTCACAGGCGCTACGGACTGAGCCAGCCGGGCACCCCGATGCAGATCAAATGTAGAAGGGTGCCAGGCCCATAGCCATTGCATTGTGAATGGCACGAGAACTTGAGGAAATGCCCTCCCCGTATTAAAAACTCACTGGATTCAGCGCAGAAGTTGCTCACATCGTGACGAACAACAAACTGGACACACTGCTCTCTCACGGTCCTGTCGCTGGTCAGCTGCGGTGAAAGGGTCGGCCAGCGTGGGTGTTAGAGCCGAGCCTGCTCGACAACCGCAGGCCGAGGCCGGCTGCTCAGCCAAGAGTTTGGCAAAAAGTCAGTGGAAATGTCTGTGAATCAGTCAGTTACATGGAGTTTACAGTAAAGAATATTGTCTATTTGGGGCACCTGGGCGGCTCAGTTGGTGAAGCGTCTGCCTTCGGCTCAGGTCGTGATCCCAGGGCCCTGGGATCGAGTCCTGTATCGGGGGGTCCCCGCTCAGTGGGGAGTCTGCTTCTCCTTCTCCCTCTGCCTGCTCTCTCTGCTTGTGTGCTCTCTCTTTCTCTAACAAATAAATAAATAAGTAATCTTAAAAAAAAGAATATTGGATATTTTATTATAATTTGTAAATTATACGATACACGTCCTTTATATCAATAATATATATATTTCTTTTTCTAGTGAACGGTTTGTTAGTGCTGTTACTTACCGGCACCTCCAACAGGAAGGCATTCGGATTATTGTGAACAGATGGAATATATTTGATAAAATGAGGGCACTCTCCCAGCTCCATAGGTAGCCCTAAAGAAGGCAGGGAGACGGCAGAGAAGCTGGCCTGGGGCACATGGGTGGTGGGAGCTGGGCACCGGGATGCCACAAGTGGGCACGGGGTGGCCACGGGGCCCAGGGAGGCACCGGCAGACCTGGCCTATTGGACGGGGCCATAGTGAAGGGACACACAGGCCTGCGGATGGGGAGCCAGGGCTCTTGGTACCCTACAGCTCCCCTGCCCCGGGACACGTAGGCTACACCAATCCCCAGGATGCCAGACCCCGAAGGCATTGTCCTGAGGGCAAATGGCTCCAGGCCCCTGGACAAAGCCCTCCTTATCCTCTGGGCTACCCTGTGCTACCCTCTCTCTCTGTGCTCCCAGCTTGTGAGGGGACCTTGTATCCCAGGACTGCTCACATCCACTCGTTCGGCCTCTGTATCTGCTAAACCCCTATGAGGGGCTGGTGCAGCCCCAGCCCTGACCTTCTTGCTGGGGGAAAAGAATTCCCCTTTTGTTTTATTTTGTTCTTTACTTGTGTTTGCATAAAAATGCTTCAGATTGGGCGGTCAGAGAAAGCCTCTCTGAGCAAATTACATGTGAATTATGACCTGCATGTTGAGAATGAGCCAGCCATGTAAAGATGGGGGGTAGGGGGCTCTTCTGGGGAGAGGGGCAGCAGGCGCAAAGGCCCTGAGGCAAGCACGAAGTGGGTGTGTTCAAAGAGCCGGATAAAGGCAGGGGTGGGGGCAGTGTGAGCTGAGTGAGTGTGGTGGTGGAGCGACTAGAAAGGACAAAGACAGTTTGTCTGAGTGGCTGGGACTTGGATTTTGCACTTGACCTAATTGATCTAATCGATCCAATCGCTATGGAAGGCCTTTGGATGTTTTAGGCAGGGGAATGGGGAGACCATTATGTGCTGGCCAGATAACAGGGTCAGGCTGGCCAGAGGACAAGTTCCCTGGATGTAAGGAGGCACCTGCAGGACTGGGGCTTCCTGGAGGCCCTCTCTCCACCTGATTTCCTTTGAGAAGCATCTCAGAAGCCCCATCTCCTCTCCAAGCACATGGATATGAAGATTCAAATGCCAAAAATAGAGGATAGAGCTAAAGAACGCAGACTCTGGGAGCCAGACTGCAGGGCTGTGCATCCCCACTGGGCCATTTAGCTGCCCTGTGACCTTGAGCAACTGACTCCTTGCCCAGTGCCTCAGTGTCCCCATCCTGAAAAGCCGGCTGATGATAAAATGGTTGGTAGGTAGTCATGGAGGTTAACTGGATCAATAGGCAAGGCACTTCCCAGAACCTGTCAGGAGCGAAGCACAACACATGATCGTTATTAGTTATTTTTACCATTTTTATGATCGTGGTTAGGACAGGGAGGCAGCCAGGCAACCCAGCCTGGATCGGAACCCTTGCCCAGGATGAGGGTTCCCGGGGTCTCGGAAGCTGATCACACCTGTCTGCAGGCTGGCGAGGCCTGAACTGCACACCTTGCTGCTCTCCGCAGAAGCAGACGTTGTATGTGGTCCAGCTGAAAGCTCTAGACCTTCTTGACCTCACATTTGGGGCCCATGGGGCCCTTGGAGTCCATGGGGTCCTACTGCTCTGTGAATGGCCCCCCAGTCTCTTCTGGCCTCGAGGGGTGATTCCTGGTGCTGGTGGAAGGCTTTTATCCTCAGTTGGGGTTCACCCTCTCCGGGGTCTGTATGGTCCCAGGAAGTCCTTGGTTCCTGGGAACAAGCCTGTCTTAGCCCAGGCAGCCCTGGGCAGAGCGGGCACGGGGTGGCCAAGGTGCCCGGGGAGGCATGGGGAGACCTGGCCTATTGGATGGGGCCATAGTGAAGGAAGCACTTGGGCCTGCGGATGGACCACAGCCTCTCTGAGAAGTAGAGTCAGGATTGGGGCATCTGCGGCATCTGCTTTGGGTCTTCGGCTCACTGTGTGTGAGCTCAGTGTGACACCAAGCCCGGTGTCAGCCTGGGACACATGGGACGGCCTGAGTGTCTTGGGTGGGCAGGGCAGTGTCAGCGCACAACCCCATCCCTGGCTGGAAGAGCAAGGCGGAGGGCTAAGGATCCACGAGAGGGGGGCGAGGGTGCCTCCCAGCTGCAGGGGAGCCCCTTGCTGGCTTGTGGGAGGGGCCGGGATCCGCTGTGTTATGTACCTGGGATGGTGGCCTGTCAAGATTATGTTCAGGGCGCCTGGGTGGCTCAGTTGGTTGAGCGACTGCCTTCGGCTCAGGTCATGATCCTGGAGTCCCGGGATCGAGTCCCGCATCGGGCTCCCTGCTCGGCGGGGAGTCTGCTTCTCCCTCTGACCCTCCTCCCTCTCATGCTCTCTGTCTCTCATTCTCTCTGTCTCAAATAAATAAATAAAATCTTAAAAAAAAAAAAAAAGATTATGTTCAGACAGTTCGGACCCAATGTGGAGAGATACACCTATCCTTCACTCATAGGTGGAGAAACTGAGGTTCTAACTGGTTGTGTGGTGGCAGCAGAGCTGGGACCCAACCTAGCGTGGGCAGCCGCCCACGAGCCCTCACCCTTCCAGCTGGAAGGCGTGCTCCCAGGGACTCTCTTTCACTCCCTGGCCCTTCACACCCGTGGCCAGCCCTGGGACAGCCTGGGGTTTGTGGGATCTGGAGTGAATGAAGCAGACGCTAGTTCCTGTTGTCACAGAGTGTATGGTTTTGGAGGGTGCAGCTGGGGAGCTCCCGTGACTTAAGCCCAGTGCACGAAGTAGTCATTATTAACCTTGGCTCTGTGGGGGAAACCGAGGCAAAGAGAGTTGAACAGGCAACAGGGTGTGAGCGATGAATGTATCCTGCACATGAGATGGATGTGATTTGGGGTAGGGGGCAAAGGGTAGACTCTAACGGGAAGAATAGTAGACCCCCCAACATATGAACTTACTTGGAACGAGGGTCTTTATAGATGCAATTAAGGTAAGGATGCTGAGTTGAGATCATCCTGGATTGGGGGGAGCCCTACATCCAATGACGAGTGTCCTCATAAGAGACAGACATTCTCCTTCTATCTGCAGAAGAAGGCAACTGGGACAGGGGGACGCCTGCAGCCACGGGAAACCAAGAGAGGCACAGAGGGGTCGTCCTGGAGAGCTGTCACGGGCAGCACAGCCCTAGCGACGCCTTTCTGACTTCTGGTCTCTAGAACTCTGAGACACTAAACTATAAGTTTTAAGCCCCTGGGTTTCGAGCTGGGATTTGACCTTGGGGGTGCCCGCCGCGAAGCCCGTTTTCTCCAGGGTCAGATCTAGGAGTCCCGCCTCCTTTTCTGATTGGTAGAAGGGCCGCCAATCACTGCGCACCTGCTACGGGGCCGGATGCCCTGGTTCATGTCCCATTCCGTATTCCCGCCCAGCCTGGGAGACCTTCCTCACTGTACCTTTTACAGGTGAGGGGACTCCGGCCTGGCCCTGAGAACGTGGGAACTCACGGAAGAGGTCTCTCCCGAATGGGAAGGATAAGACGAGGGAGTCACTAAATGGAGGCACAGCCCTTAAAAACCCTAAACACATGTGCCCAGAGAAAGGTCTGGAAAGAGAGTCTTGGGGTTGTTCTTGGTCCTTCCCTCCTGCCCTGGGTCCCGTCCCTCATCTTCAAATGCCTGGATTAGGGCAAGCGCCACAACTCTGGCCTCTCTGCTCATCAATCTGTCCCAAAAGCCATTTCATTGCTCCTTGATGCCCAAACCTCCCAGTCCCTCTCGGCTGGCCACCAAAGGCCTCCTGGCACCCACCTGCTGCCTGGCCCTTCCTCTCCAGCCCCATCTGTCACCCTGCTCCCTCGGAGAAGCCCCTTCCCAGAAGGGCAGCCTCCCCACCACACCATTTTGGGCTGTGGCCCGCTCAGGCCATGCGGCCTTCCGATCGGGGCAAGGAGAGAGGGGACGAACGTTTCCGGAGCTCGCCCTGCACCCGAGGCCTGGCACGAGACCCTCCGCTCACTCACTGGCTCCTCCTAAGAGACCCTGACGTTTAATCTTATCTCCATTTCCCAGATGAGAAAACCCAGGCTCAGAGGCTGACCAAGTGGCCTTACAGGGCTGCTGAGGGTCAGCCTTAGGGCTGCAAACCCCCACCTCCCAGGTCTGTGCTCCTCGCAGTCGCTGAGCGCCTACTGTGTGCCAGGCACACTGCGCGCCCACGCCGGGCCTGAGGCCTCCTGCTCCGCGCCCCCCTCGGGGAGGACGCTTCCCCTCCCCTGCACTCTCCCGGTCAGCCCTCCCATCTTCATCGCAGCCAGCCGTGGGATGCTGACGTAACTCTTTCATGGCCGGGCACTCATGCCTTATCTACCCCGCTGACTGTGAATTCCGGCTGTTGGGTGGGGGCTGTCGGGGGCATGCTGGCGGGCACGGAGGCACACCCGGGGCAGTTAAAATGTGAATGAAGTAAACAGTGTGTTGACCGCGAGGGCTGGGTGTCATCAGGCCCAAACGCATGTGTGGGGCGGCCACCGTGCTTGTCGTTCCTGCCTCCCACCGGCTCCGGGGGTCGGGGATGCTCCGTTTCACCTCCCAGGCTCAGAGAGGCCCCATGGATTGCTCAGGGTCCCTCAGCAGGTGGGAGCCAAAGGCGCTGCTCTCCTCCCCACACGAGGGTCTGGAGTTCCAAGGGATGTTCCTCATCCGGTGAGGGTGTAAGGCAGGACCGTGCAATAGAAATATCATGCGGGCCTGTCTGCGAAGTTTTCTGGTTGTGACGTTAAAAAAGCAAAAGAGGGGCACCTGGGTGGCTCAGTTGGTTAAGCGACCCACTCTTGATTTCGGCTGGGGTCATGATCTCAGGGTGGTGAGATCGAACCCTGTGTCTGGCTCCGCCCTGGACATGGAGCCTGTTTGAGATATTCTCTCTCTCTCTCTCTAATAATATAAAAAAATTGCTTAAAAATTGAAAAGAGGGGGCACCTGGGTGGCTCAGTCGGATAGGTGTCTGCCTTAGGCTTAGGTCATGATCCTGGGGTCCTGGGATGGAGCTCAGAGTTGGGGGGGGGGGTCCCTGCTCAGCAGGGAGTCTGCTTCTCCTTCTCCCTCTGCCCTTCCCCCCCTGCTTGTTCTCTCTCTCCCTCGCTCTACCTCAAATAAATAAATAAAATCTTTTAAAAAAAAGTGAAAAGAAGCAGGTAAAGTTAATTTTAGTAATAGCTTTTGTTAGTCCAGTATATCTAAAATATTGTCATTCCAATACGTGATCAGTACAAAAATTATTTTTAAATTATTTTTTAAATTTAAATTCAATTAATTGACATAAAGTGTGTTATTAGTTTCAGAGGTAGAGGTCAGTGATTCAGCAGTCGTATGTAACACCCAGTGCTCATCACATCACGTGCCCTCCTTAATGTCCCCATCCCGCCAACCCCCCTCCCCTCCGGCAACCCTCAGTTTGTTTCCTATGATTAAGAGTCTCGTATGGTTTGTCTCCCAGTACAAAAATTATTAATGAGATATTCTACTTTATTTTTGTTGTTCTAAGTCTTGGAAATCTGGTGTGGATTTTGCACTGTGGGCACCTCCCACTGCTGTGCAAAATCCACGTGTAGCTCGTGGCCCCGCACTGGACAGCGGGTCTAGAGCCAGGGGAGATACCTTCCAAATCCCGAATGAGCAAATCCCTCCAGAGTCTGGCCTGTTAGAGCTCTAGGCTATTGCTCTGGCTTATGTCCTGGGGGCCTGAGGCAGCACGGGAGCTTGGACCCAGCGTCCGCGGTCACGTGGTCGTCTGTCTGCCCGGTGTGGTCAGGACTGACACAGGGTTTGGTGAGAGGGTTTCCTCGGAGCTGGAGCGTGTGCCGACTGAGAGCCCTGCCTCCAGCCTGCCTCCCCTCGGAGGCCCACCCAGACCAACCTAGAAAATGCCATCAGGGCCAGGATGGGTGGTGGCCTTCACAGGCACCCTTGGGGCTGTTGAATTGGGTTCCTGGATCTGGAAGGTTACACTTGTAATGTGTCCTCTGCTCCCGGGGGCTCCCTCGACAGGCTCCCATCTGGGGACATAGCAGTTGCCCTGTGTCCTAGGAGGCTGGCTGGCAGTCAGGGGGCTGCTGGAGCTTGAGTTTCTTCTCCCAAGTGCTGGTTAGGGGTCTGGTTACAGGCAGGAAGCTGCCGATGTCAGCGGGACTGGGGTGGACGTACCTCTGAGGAGTCTGTGGGGTGCCTCCTGGAGTAGCTCTTGGGGGGGGCCGGCCTCCCCTCCCGGCGTCTGCGTATCATTCAAGTGGATGCTGTTTGCCGGCAGCTGGGGTAATAACAGGCTGCGTCCTTGAGGATGGTCTGCACATGTGTCTCTCCGGGCACTGGTGGCCCGGCCGGGCAGCTACTCACTGAGATGGGAAGCGCTGGGACTCCGGGTGGGGCTCCGCTGGCGGTGACCAGATGCCTGGGATGAAAACAAACACAAACGTCTCCCCCGTCACGGGGCCACAGGACCATGCCATCTGTGGGCAGTCCTGGTGGTGCTGACCTCCCTGGCCGTGAACTCTGCCCTCAGGATGTCCCATCCCGGGGTTCCTGTTCTTGTCCTTGTCCCTCTTGCTTTGTTGTCTTTCTCGTCCTCCCCCTGCCTTCCCCCAACCTTGCCGTCCTCCCCCCTTCCTGGGACTCTTCCATGCTGCTCCTGCATGCCTCATTCGAGTCCTCCCATTCTGTGGCTGGCTCACCCCAATACTGGCTTGAGTCCTGCCTCCCCCCCATTCACGTCTCCCTGGGATCTCAGGAAAGGACCTTGTTTGGACATTGGGACTCTGCAGATGTAATCAGGTGAAGAGGAGGGCGTTGGGGGGCCCTTGGTGCCCGATGACCGGTGTCCTTATGAGAACATAGATTTGGAAGCAGAGACAGGGAGCAGGGGAGATGCACCTGGAATTCAGGACCCCAAAGATTGCCAGCAACCAGCAGCTGCTGGAAGAGGCAGGGCAGGATTCTCCCCTGGAGCCTTCTGGGGGAGCGTGGCCCTGCCCACACATTGATTTCGGGGTTCTGAGTCCAGAACTGCGAGAGTAGTGATTTCTATTGTGTCCCCAGCTTGTGGTCCTGTGTTATGGCCGCCCCAGGACACTTGTCCAGGCCCCTTTGCCTGGTTGGACCCCAGAACAATAGGAGGAACACCCCAGCCAGCTCTGTACTGGGGGCACCCCTGAACCTCAGTGGGCCACCTCCGAGCCCCAGCTCTGTCTGCAGAAGCCCCCAGCTCACACACACTTTCGGAGACAACGGTCCTTAGGATTCCAAGGGATTTCTTTGAGCTCACCTGATGCCGATCGCACCCAAGCCATGACCCCATGCTTGGTAAGTGGTGCCCCCCTTGCTGGAGTCTGGCAAGAAACTGATGGGGCAGCAGAAGCCGGGGTGGACAGGAACAGACAGACGAGAGCAGGTCATAGCCACAGGACGGACTGAAGCTGTCACTGCCCCAGTCAGGTGACGGTGTGGTTAGAGGTCACAGGCTCTGGGAACCACACTGGCAGAGGGGGTGACACCGGCCGAGCAGGGAGGTCACCAGGAGGGCACGTGGTCTTGTGCAGGTGGATTTGAGGCAGTGGGCAGCGGGGAAGGCTGCGGGGCAGGTGCTTGGGAACCATCTGGGTCAGAGTCTTGGCTCCATCCTGATGGGGGGTGGGGGTGGGGTGGGGTCCTGAAATGGACACGACATGGCCCTGGGGCAGAGAGAAATGGGAGGATGGGAAGCTCTCAGGCATCATGCTGTTGCTGTACGCTGTTGTCCGTTCCAGAACATGTTGAAGCTATAGACGGGGGCAATGTGCAAAAAGCAGAAAGAGGAGCAAAAGATAGCTGTCCGGGGGGATGTGTGAGGACGGGCAGCCGGTTCGGAGAGGGGGCAGAGTCCCGGAGGCCGCAGTGAAAGACAGGTGTGTAAGAGAACGAGGAGGCTCGGGGGATCCCAGAGGGGAGCGGAGGAGGGCCCCGGGGGCCAGCAGGGAACTTGGGGACAGCAGCGTCAGCAGCAGCGGCCAGCAGACGGGCAGTTACGGGACAGGGGTGCACACACGCGCGCGCACGCACACGTGCACACAGGCAGCAGGCCTGACCAGTGACCATGTCAGGGCAGGCTGTCGGTAAAGAGAAGGTGAGCGAAGGGCTGCGGCTGGAGGGGCCACGGGGGTTAAGCAAGGGCGTGTGTATCTCATGACAGGAGGGGCAGGTGCCAAGGTTGGAACAGAGGAATTACAGAACGGGGGTGGGGGGTGCTGGGAGCTCAGATGGGGTCCACCTTGGAAAGGAGGAGGGTGGCCAGTCCAGAGACAGGTGGGAAGGAGAGGGATGGACAAGATGTTCTGGAATACCAGGAGGTGAGGGTGTGTGGGGAGGCGTCCATTCTGGCCGTGGCTTTTTCAGAAAATCTGGAAACAAGGTCATCTGCAGGTTGTTTGGGGGGAGACAGGGGCTACGCTCATGGTCACGGGGAGGTTAGGGGGAGAATGGCTGCCCAGCAGGGGAGTTGGGCAGAATTAGAATCTGCACAATCTATGCTGTCCCCCACAAAGACCTGAGACCTACAAGGGGCTGGAGTCTGGGTGTCACTGGGTTGGGCTGGGAGTAGCCCTGCTCCCACTCCTCCTCTCCTTTCCTCTGCAGACAGAGATCGGAGCTGAGCAGATTGGCACCGTCTATGTGTGTGCGTGTTTGCACACATGTACTGTCTCTATGCGTGTGCATTTGCACAAAGAGGTGCCTGGAGAGATGGTGGTCACCCTCTTGTCACCAACTCTGGGCAGTAGCATCTGGTGATTTTTAGTTTTCTCTTTTGAGCTTTTTTGGGGGGGAGGGGCAGAGGGAGAGAGAATCTTAAGCAGGCCCCACACCCAGCGCTGAGCCTGACCTGGGGCTTGATTTCACGACCCTGAGATCATGATCTGAGCCGAAAACAAGATTCAGACGCTTAACCGACTGAGCGACCCCTAAAATTTTATTTTGGAGTAATCTCTATGCCCAACATGGGGCTGGAAATCACCACCCCGAGATTGAGAGTCTCATGCTCTTCCAACTGAGCAAGCTAGGCGCCCTTCTCTTTTGAGCTTTTAAATTTAGTTTAAAACCACCATACACTGTTTTTTCCAAACACAATAAAGCAGTTAAAAAACCCTCCTCCACAGTGTCTGTTGTTTGGATTGAGCTGGAAGGGGGAGCCTCTCTGCTTCTGCTGATGATCGCAAGTCCTATTTGAGGGCCTGCCTCTTTGAGCCTCCCAGGTCCTGGGGTGCAAGTGAACTTGGGGGGTGGGGTGGCCAGCATGGTCCTCCAATGCAACACCGGCTGAAAATGTCCCCTCCTTGAGAAAACAGATGTCCCCTGTGGGAACGTCGCGTCCTCCCTGCCATACCCGCCAGCCCGCCTCTCTCTGCCTCCTCCTGCCAGTTGGCCTCATGCTCATTCCTTTGGGCTGGTCGCGGACTCTGCCCTTCGCCTCTGGTCCCGGCTGCCTCAGCAGTCCACCCCCGTCCACAAGCTGACGCTCGGGCAGTCGCCTCCTGTGACCCTGCGACCCTCTTTAGCTGACCGCCCTGGCTCCTCTGTGTCCTCCACTTGCAGATTTGATTAGCCTGGGGTGGGATCCGGCCCTGTGATTGGACAAGAGCCCCTCAGGTGACCCTCATGTGCGGCCAGGGCGGAGGTCCATCCACCAAGCTCACGGTCTCCCAGAAGCTCCAACCGTCCTCTTGGCCTGAATCAATGGCATGCTGCTGGATGTGTACTTATCCGCTCTGGGGGGTTGGGGACAGAGGCCCTGATGTACGCCGTTTGCCCGTTCCTGCCGTGCAAATATTCCCACCAGGAGGCTCACCAGCTGGCTGAGTTCCTGAGAACGGAACCTGAGGGAGGCGCATCCCCTCCCTGGCTGGACTCTGAGCCAGCTCGCCCATCCCTCTGGAACATGTCAGGTCATGGAAGGAGATGGGCTTCCACACAGACTGCCCAGAGCAGGGGCCGTGGGGGCAGCCACGGGCTCCCCTGTTGTGGGCCTTTTCAGGGCACTTGAATGATCTCCCTCATCCTCTCCAGAGCTGTAGACCGAGCGAGTGACACTGAGGAGGAAAGGAAGACAGTCTAGAGGGATGTTGCGGGGCCCCCCCGAGCCAGCGAAGCACCCCCCCCCCCCCCCACGCCATGGACGTCTCCTAGACTGGCGGGTGGCCCACCCTTTCACTCCCGTCCTGATGCCGGCCACCTTTCCTGAACCTGTTGTGCGGGAGGTGCAGGCCGGAGCCTGGTGGCTCCTTGGCCACCTCCCTCCATCACAGGGGAGAGCCAAACCCAGCCCTTCCCAGACCTCCCTGCCGCTCAGGGGCGGCCAGTCAGGTGCGCTCCTCGGGATTTGGAACTGGGACGTGATGTAGAGGCCATGCTTCTGCTCTGTCCTCTCGGCATGCCCGGGGTGTGTGCACTGGGCCGCGTCCTGGGGGTGGGTCACAGGCTGAGGGTGTTGAGAGCCCGGGCAAGGGTTGGCTGTTTGGTGGCCGGAGCGAATCTAGCAGGTGGGGCAGGTCATGGGGCTTGCTGAGCCTTGGATTGCTGCAGGTGTTCCGAAGCCAGCAGTTCCAGAAGTGGCCTCTTGGTCTCCCACCTTCTAGATGGGGCGGGCCGGCTAGGTCATGTCCTGGGAACCATTCGGAAGCCAAGGTCTGGCCTGCTTCTCCGGCCCTAGCATCTCGTTTCATTTTCTGCCAAAAGTAGCCGCAGTGGCTTCCGTTCTCGGCATCTGAACCCTGACGGACACCTCTTCAACCCTTGTCACCTCCAGTCCTATGTCCTGTGACCTTTATTCAAGCTCATTCAGCTGGGACCCCCGGCTCCCACGGTAGTGGGATTGGGTGGTATGCATAAAAAAAAGGTAGACGCTGAGCTGGGACCTGGAAATCTCAGTATGTGCACTCACCTGGCCAAAGTGACATAACCCAGCAGCGCGGAGAAATGGAAAAGAGCTCCCTCTGTGCCGAGTGGCTGCGGAAGCCAAGAGGGACCGCACGGAGCTGCACCCACGGTCACTCACTCTCCTCTCGGGAGGCCACGGTGCTCTCTCGAACTTTACTCACTCTTAACCATGGAGCTCGCGGGAGGTTGGGAGGGAGACACAGACATGAGGATGGCTGTTGGGGGCGGGCACGGAGAAGGCGGGAATGACGGTGAACAGCGAGGGAGGAGGAGGAAACTATGCAAATAAACAAAGTGTGAGGCTCTGAAATGTGGTGGGAGGAGGGGGAGGGTGTGGGTGGGGGAGCACAGGGTGACCCCCCAGCCCCTGGGGGCCCCAAGGTCACCAGCACCGGGGCCCTGTCCTGATGGGCTATGGACGCCCACAACTCAGACTCACCAGGGACGGGATAAAGCACGCTGCTGCATGGGGCTGGGGGGGCACCTGCATCTTTATGAGGACAAGAGGGTGACAGGTGAGTGTTCTCCCTTCTTTTATTTGGCACCCCTTAACAATGCAGTGGCAATTGAAAAAGAGTTTCCATGTGAGTGACTGTTTTAAAAATATAGTTTTTAAATCAAGTAATACATGCTTACTGAAAAATGTTAGAAAAAAATTGTTTTAATGTTGGGAAAGTTTTAAAAGTGAAAGAAATAAAAATTGCCTCTAAGCCTGGGGTCCAGAGGGAGTCCCCGCTGACCTGTGGGAGCTCTCCTGCCCTCCCCTGCAGGCTGCCCATCCCCGGGTCTGTCTCAGGCTCTGCCAGTACCCATGTCTGGGCTGCTATCTCTCTCTACCCGAATTGACATTAAAATTTAAAAACAAGTAATGATGACAGTGTATTTATAGATCTGTATCCTGCTTTTCTCTTAACTTTCTTATCTTGCCTCTTCCCATCAAGGGATTCAAGAAACCAAAACCAAACCCCTTGTTACTGGATATCCTTCAATTAAGATTGCCAGATTTTGCAGATAAAAATACAGAACACCCAGTTAAATTTGAGTTTCAGATAAACAGTGACATGCAAATTTGGGACATACTTATAACTAAAAAATGATTCGTTATGTATCTGACATTCAAATTTAACTGTGTCCTATATTTTGTTTGGCAACCCTACCTTCTGGGTGCTGGGCGGCTTTGGACACTGGGGGTTCAGGCATCCTGGAGGAACTGAGGGTGTGAGTCTGCTCACACCTGGGGAACTGAGTCTGCTCACACCTGAGGGACTGGTCTGCTCACACCTGGGGGACTGAGCCTGCTCATACCTGGGGGACTGGTCTGCTCCACTTGGGGGACTGAGTCT
>NC_058417.1:57374645-57385746 GCF_002201575.2 Neomonachus schauinslandi
TGGGGGACTGAGTCTGCTCACACCTGGGGGACTGAGTCTGCTCACACCTGGGGGACTGAGTCTGCTTCCACCTGGAGGGATTGGCTGCTCACACCTGGGGGACTGGTCTGCTTGCATCATTCCGGACACCAGGTGATACTTTGCTTTGGCCTTGTGCTCTACAACCTGCCAGGTAGCAAGTCAGATTCATTTACCCCTCATAAGAGCTGCAAAGCCCATTTTGCTGAACAGGAAGTAATTGTCCAGGGAGGTGACTGGGCCAAGCGACTGCCCAGGATTTCTTAGCTAGGAAGAAGGTTTGGGACCAGGTCTGCCTAATTGGGGTCTGTTTTGCTTGGGCTGAAGAGAATCAGAGGTAGCTCAGCCAGGTGGCCAGTGACCAGAGAGGCCCGAACCAGGCTTGGGGGGTGAGGATGCCCCTTCCCCTGGGAACCTCCTCCCCTGGATGGCGGGCTCTGAGCCACGGGGAGGTCTCTGGTGACCTCCTGGAATCCCGGACAGCCTGAAGAAAGCCACAGACTGCCCTCAGGGTTCAGGACTTTTGAATTGCGGGCTACAATTTCTTCTGAGCTGTCAAGGGCTTATTTAAATGGAGTTAAAGTGCCTGACTCCTGGTGGGAGAGGTTAAGCGTCAGGAATGGAGGATTAAGTACTGGCTTCTGGAAGGGGTGGGCTCTGCCCTAGCCTGTCACCCAGCTCTCTGGTGCCCTGCAGCCCCTCACCCCGCCCCCACCAAGCGGACCCCAGGTGTTTGCTCTCCCCTTTCTCTCTGGTCCTCAGTGAGGCTCTTTTTTTTTTTTTTTTAAGATTCCATTTATTTATTTGACAGAGAGAGAGAGAGAGAAAGACCAAGTAGGCAGAGAGGCAGGCAGAGGGAGAGGGAGAAGCAGGCTCCCTGCCGAGCAGGGAGCCCGATGCGGGGCTCGATCCCAGGACCCTGGGATCATGACCTGAGCCGAAGGCAGCCGCTTAACCGACTGAGCCACCCAGGCGCCCCTCAGTGAGGCTCTTAAACCCAGATGCACCCGGGGATCGTGTGCAGAGAAGCAGGTACAGCGTGGGTTGAGAAGGCCCAGGAGTCTGCATTTGCAGCACGTGGGAGGTTCCCAGGCAGACCAGACTCCTCCTGAAGCTCTTGTCCCTGAGACTCCACAGCGACCGGGAAAAGGAAGGGGGATGACCGCTATACCTCCACTCACCCGCCCGTCCTCCTCCTTCCTACCCCCTTTCTCCCTCCTTTAGGGAGATGCCCTCCTCCTTCCACAGCCGGTCCTGCCTGGGGGCTGTGCCTATTTCCCCTGCCTAGGGGAGCAGAGGCCCCTGTGTTCCTGGTGCAGCTGGTGGACCCGGCCCAGGGAAGGGGAAGCTGAGGCCAGGGTGTTCCCGTCTTCTGAACTCAGCAGTCCGCACACCTGCTGTGGGGGAGGCAGGCCAGAGGCTAGGAGTGTAGTCCAGTGGAAGGAAACAGGATAGGTGGGGCATCAGCGGCCCCAGACACCGGCCGTGCCCACAGGCCATCTGGGGGGACCAAGAGTCTGGGGGGAGGAGAGGGGAGGAAGAAGAGTCCCGCTCGCCTCTGCCTGTCCCTGCCTTTTCGGCCTTGGTCACATTTCGTGCTGTGAGGTCATTGTTATCAGCCCATTTCACAGAGTGGAAAACAGGCTTGGGGGTGTAAGGTTTCAGATACCGGATACCATCTGCCACTCAGCTGGCATCTGCTGGCTGCTTCCGGTGCCTGGTGTTCCGGTTAAAACAGAAATGCTGGGCTCTTGCTCCTAGAGCGTCCTTCCTGACTAGGCCTGGGATAGGTCTGAAGTTCATAGTTTTAAAGCTCCCCACATTTAGGGCCTCCCGTGATCTTTGCCCAAGATCACACAAGCTGGAAAAACCTGACAGCATCAGGATTTGAACTCAGGGCTGTTGGCGCCGGATCCACCTTAGCCCAGGTGCCTCTGAGGCAGGGATGCGGACAGCGCGGGGCAGGGCGGTTGGGGGGGAGGCTGGAGGACGGGAGGGTTCAATGCTGGGTCCCTGCTGCGGCCCGGACACCTGCCCTGGTCTCTCCTTACTCCTCAGGACATCCCTGGCAGGCAGGTACCACGCTGCCCGTTCACAGATGAGCACACGGAGGCCTAGACATGCCGGGTAACTTGAAGCGGCTCACACGGCCCCGGAGCCTGGAGCAGAGTCCTCCCGGGCCTGCACGGAATCACAGGGAGCTTTAAGATCATACCATGACCTGGGCCTGCCCAGACCATTTGCATCAGAATCTGGGGGTGGGGCGGGTGGTACAAAATTATCTGGGTGGTTGTGATGCAGTCAGGGCAGCGAGAGACCCGAGCCGACCCTGGAGGCAAGAGCCGGTCTAAACAACCCCAGGTGACCTCCCCGCTGGGACTCCACTGTTTCTTGCCAGCCCAGGGCCGGGGAGTTACACACACCAGGAAGATACCTCGGAAAACCTGGGGACCTCTGCCATGAAGCCAGCTGGGGCTTGGGTGCCGCCGATACCCTCTCCTTTCTCTCAGGACACACCCCCCTCCCCCCGCATCCTGGGCCCAGGTCGGGGGACCCCCCACCCCGCACCCCCCAGGGCCTGGATGCTGGGCTCTGCAGGCTCAGACACGGTGCCGGTCCTCACTCAGTGTAGACAAAGACCCTAACAGAGATCCGGATCCCTGGGGGGCTGGGCTGCCTCCCTGGATGGGGTGCTTGCTGCTATAGATTCAACAGGGGCCGTGCAGTGCCCCCCCCCACTGCCCCCCTCTTGTCAGCCTTCAACAGGCATGGGTAGTGACTCTCCTCCACCAGCCCCTGCTGGCCTCCTGAGTGCCCGGCCGCTGGGCATGCTGGCGGGGGGGGGCATGGGGTGGCTTCCCAGAGACATCAGCCAGGCCTCGTGCCCCTCCCCCCCCGTCCCCAGAGTACCTACAGCCCAGTGCCCTGGCCGGGCCTGTGTGCCATGGCCTCTGGAAAGAGAGGTGCCT
Organism: Neomonachus schauinslandi; assembly: GCF_002201575.2. Lineage (NCBI taxonomy): Eukaryota > Metazoa > Chordata > Mammalia > Carnivora > Phocidae > Neomonachus > Neomonachus schauinslandi. Next base: position 57,377,633 of record NC_058417.1, read on the forward strand.
GGATTTGAGCTTGATCATGGGTGGAAGCCTCAGGGAGGGAAGGACAGAAGGACAGAAGAGGAGGGGAGGGAGGAGCTCGGGATGGGGAGTGCGGGGTGGGAGAGGAGCCCTCGGATCGCAGAACTGAAGCTCAGTCCAGTCCGGAGGGAGTTTGTTTGATTTCGTTTACTGTTTATTTTTTAAAGCAAGCTTTTTATGTTGGGATACTTGTAGATTCACATGCTGTTGTCAGAAATAATAGAGATTCCAAGCATCCGCTACCCAGCGTCGCCCATCGGTGCTACGTATAAAAGTGCCCTACGAAACCACAAACGAGACACGGATGTTGGTACAAGGCACCGATCTTACTGACACTTTCCATTTCACCTGCACTCGCGTGTGCGTGCGTGTGCATGCATGTGCACACGTGTGTTTCATGTACATGCCTCTGTCGCCCGTGAGGGTCATGGATCACCGCCATAGCCAAGACGCGGACCGGTTCCAGCGCCGCGAGGACCTCCGACCCCCCTTCACCGGGAGCCGCCGATCTGCTCTCCATCTCTCTGATTTTGTCGTTTCAGGAAAGCTGTATAAATGGGATCAATCACCATGTAACCTTTTGGGATTGGCTTTTTTCACTCAAACTGATCCCTTGGAGATTAATCCAGGTCGCCGTGTGTATCAGTGGTCCATTCTTTGTATTGCCAAGTAGTGTTCCCCCGTGTGGGTGGGCCGCAGTTGACCTACTTGTCGGTGGAAGGTCCTTGGAGTGTGTCCAGGGTTTGGCTATCAGGACCAAGGTGGCAGATGTGTGACCATAAGCTTCTGTGTCTCCGGATAAGTGCTGGAGGGAGCGGGGGCTGAGCCCCGTGGTGGCTGCATGTTCAGTTTTCTTTTGTTTTTTAGTAATCCCTACACCGCATGTGGAGCTCGAACTCGCGGCCCTGAGACCCACAGTCGCAGACTTCTCCAACCCAACCAGCTGGGTGCCCCGCTGCAAGCAGCTGCCGAGCTCTTTTTTCGAGGAGCAGCACCATTCAGCATGCCCGCGGGTGCTCTGCGAGGGACCCCGCTTCTCTGCCCATTCGCCAGCATTTGGTGTGGTCCCTACTTTTTATTTTAACCTTTCTGACAGGTGTGTCGTGATACCCCATTGTGGTTTTAATTCGCATTCGCCTAATGGCTCACGATGCCGAACATCTTTCCATGCGGTCGTCTGCTATGTGTGCGTCCTCTCCTGTGAAAAGTCATTGTTGAGTCTGAAGTGAGTTTCTTGTAAATAGCATGTCATTGGGTTGTTTACAAAAATAGACTCTGCCAATCTCTTCCCTTTAAGTGGTGTTTTAAAATCATTCACGTTTAAGGTAACTTCTGTGTTAGGATTTAAGTCTGCTATTTTCGTGTTGACTTTCCATTTGTTTCCTGTTTCTCTTTTCTTGCCTTTCCATGCATTGCTTGAACATTCGGATTCCATCTTGATTTATTCACAGTGATGTGGGGTGTATCTGTCTGCAGTTGTCCTCGCGGTCGTTCTGGGTATGACAACCCGCATCATCTACCACGTCGACAATTAGCCGCTTGGAGTGATGTGCGGACGACTCTCTCCCATTTAGGTCCCTTTACTTTTCTGACTTTCTGACAATTTTTAGATAGGCTGGGGGTCTGCGAACGCAGGAGTTAAATGACGGGGTGAACACTGGCGCACAGCGGTGCCCCCGTGGCCCCCTCTCACCCCCAGACGGTGCAGCATGGCGAGGACGGCCCATGTTGTCCCCTTGCAGACTCCCTCTGGCTCACTCTGCCAGGCACCATGCCCTGATGTCCCATGCACTGCCAGGCCAAACCAGCGCCCACCAATCCCAGAACTTTCTGTAATTAAGGTCTTAAGAGTGGAGAGTCACGAGCAGGAGGGAAAAAAAGCAGTTTTCCATTCAACATGTTAACACTGCTCACCCAAAACACCCCAGAGAGACATCAGGGAGGGAAGAAATTGGCATCAAAGCTCCTTGAAGGGATGCCGGCAGGGGAAAGGCTGCAGGGCCCAGCCCCTTGTGCTCACCTGGAGGTGCAGCCATCCTGTTTGCAGGTGGCAGGGAGAGTGGAAACGAGGTGTGGTGGCCAGGGGTGCTGGGGTGTAGGGTGCAGGAGCCCTGGGGCCTCACCACGTGGGTGCCGGGAGGCGGAGGAGGCTGTCAGAGCAGGCCAGGGGTCCCCAAAGCCCTTTCCAGGGTCTGGGTTAGCTGGCCTGTCTACCCACAGCCCATCTGCCTGCCCTGTGCTTTCCGGTGCCTCCAGCCCAAACCCTGCCCAAGTCCTGGATCCTCCTGCTGGGATGTGCCTGGGAGCGTGCCCTTCTCCCCACGGTGTGCATGGGATGCCTGTGTATGTGTACATGTGAGTACGACGCGGGAGTATGTGCACGCGTGCACGGATGCGTGTGCTTCTGCATATATGCATTGTATGTGCACCGTGCACGTGTGTGTGCACGTACACGGTGCGTGCCCATGCGTATGCGGGCAGGGCGCACATGTGTGCTTGCGTGTGTGCGCTTGCACGTGTGAGGCACATGCACGATGTGTCAGCGCTCGGCGTTGGTGCTCAAGCCAAAGCAAGAATCAACAATGAACTGGAAGCAAGCAAAGCGCACACCTTTGGGGGAATGACCCCATCCACTGAAGGATATCCACACCGTGGCTATCAGACAGCATCACCGAGGAGGGACTTAATCCATGTTCAGTGAGATGGAAGACGGTCATCAAATGTTGGGTAAAGAGGAATAAAGCCCAACAAACAGAGGGTGTGCGGCTTGATCCCCATTTTTTTTTTTTTAAGATTTTATTTATCCATTTCAGAGAGAGAGAGAGCGAGAGCAGGAACACAAGCAGAGGGAGAGGGAGAAGCGGGCTCCCCGCCGAGCAGGGAGCCCGATGCGGGGCTCGATCCCAGGACCCTGGGACCATGACCTGAGCCGAAGGCAGCTGCTTAACGACTGAGCCACCCAGGCGCCCCTTGATCCCCATTTTAATCATCCCCCCTCTTGCATGTGTTGTGGTATGAATGTGAGAAATCTGTGGCAAATTCCCAAATTGGCCGCTGATATTGGAGACCCGAGGGGATGGGAATTCGGGGAGGTGGGGGATATGACAGGGGGTTTTTTGTTGCTGAATTTTGCATTGTCTCACTTGTTAAAGTGAGGGTATCTTCCTTGTAAAAACTAGCTTTATTGATGTGTAACTGGCATTCAAGACACGTGTTTCAAGGGTATAGTTTGATGAGCTTCGGCTGTGTATACACCCGTCCAACTATCACTACGACCGAGGCCGTGAACTCATCCAACAGCCCCGACGTTTCCTGTCCCGCCCCCCACCCCCCAAGCCTTCCCCAGGCAGCCCCCGGTCTGCTTCCTGTCACCACAGATCTGTTTGCATTTTGTGCCTTTTGTGTGGATGGAAGCATCCCGTGTGTCCACCTCTGGGCCTGGCTTCTCTCCCGCTCTTGCGGGGTGGCGTTCCACTGCTTGGCAATAACTCGGTGTGTTTCCCCACTCACCTGGGGATGGCTGGTTTCCAGTTTCAGGCTGTTACAAATACACTGCTAAGGACATTTGTGTGCAAGAGTTTATGTGGACTCACACTTCCCCTTGAGTACCCGGGGACAGAATGGCCAGATCCCGTGACGGCGTGTCTCTAACATCTTTAAGAAGCTGCCGCACGTCCCAAAGCCACGGTGGGAATTCTGGTCCCTCCGCAGCCTCGCCCAACACCTGCCATCACCAGACTTCACGCTGGTTGCTCTAACAGGTGTGTAGTGGGATCTGACCGTGGCTTTAACTTGCATTTCTCTGATGACGGGGACGTTCGGCATCTTTTTAGGCACTTACTTGCCATCCGTGTATCTTCTTTGATGAAGCGTCTGCCTGTTCAAATCTTACGTGGGAGTCCTCTGGGCGGGCGTGGGCGGGGAGAGGGCTGTTCTTACTATCGAATTTTGAGAGTTCTTTTTATGTTCTTCGTACACATCCTAATGGATGTATGATTTACAGATATTTTTTCCTAGTTGGTGTTCTTCCATCCTTTCTTTCAAAGAGCAGAAGTTTTAATTTTTTTCTTTGTGAAAGTATGCTGGCTCTGTTGCGATATACGTCACTGACCATACACTTCACCCACTTGAGTGAAAAGCTCAAAGATCTTTAGTGTATTCACAGATTTGTGCAAACACCATCGCAGTCGGTTTGGGAACGTTTAGAATATTTTCATTACCGTCACCCCCTCCCCCAGCTCCAGGCAACTACTCGTAAAAGACTTTTACTTTGATGACTCCGATTTATCAAGTTTTTCTTCGATGGATCTCAGTTTTGGTGTCACATCTAAAATACCCTCGCCTAATTCAAGGTCACGAAATTTTTTTCTCTTCACCCCCCCCTCAACCCCCCAGGAGTCTCCTAGTTTTAGGTTTTACATTTAGGTCGCTGATCCATTTTGAGTTAATTTTTGTAGATGGTGGGTGGCATGAATTGAAGCTCTCTTTTTGCATATGGATATCCAAATGTCGCATTTGTTGAAAAATTCCCTCCACTGAATCGCTTGCGTACCTTTGTGAGAAATCAGTTGTGGGTGTGTGTGCAGGTCTATTTCCGTTCCCTCGACCTCTCCATCCGTTCTTGCGCTACTGTCACGCTGTCCGGACCTCTCAGCCCCACGAGAAGTCCCGACACAGGGTGATGCTGGCCCCCCAACCTCGTGCTTCTTTATCAAACTTGTTTTGGTTGTTCTAGGTCCTGCTCTGTTTTCAGAGCTTCTCAATCTCTACCGAAGAGAGCCTGCTGGGGTTTGGATGGGATCCCACTGACCCTATATATAATTCTATATCATTTGGGGGCAACGGGCGTCTTACCGATATTGGGTCTTCCAAGCGATGAGTGGAGTGTGTCTCTCCGCTTACTTAGATCTTCTTTAAACGCTCAGCAATTACTTCTAGGTTTTAGTGGACAATTCTTAGACATCTTTTGCCAGATTTGTCCTTAACTGTTTCATATTTTTGGTGCTATTGTAAATTATACTTAAAAAGTTTTTAAATCTCTGATTGTTGCTATTATATAGAATACAGTTGATTTTTATATCCTGGTGTTTATCCCGCAAACTTACTAAACTCACTTATACGTTCCAGCAGATTTTTTTTTTGTAGATTCCATTAGATTTTCTGCATAGATGATTTCTGCTGTTTAAATAAAATAAAGGCAGCTCTGTTTCCTCCTTTCCAGTCTGAACGCGTTTTCCCCTTTGCCTTCGTTCGCTAGCTGGGAACTGCAGGACGTGCGGAGTGGAGGTGGTGGGGCTGCATCCCCGTCCTGCTCCTGCTCGTACGAGAAAGCTGTGGGTCTTCCACGTCGAGGATGGGCTTGGCTGTGGGTGTTTCACAGATGCCCTTCTTTTCCTAGTTTTTTCGAGACTTTTTTGGTCAGGAATGGATGTTGGATCTTATCGAATGCTTTTTCTCTGCCTCTATTTTGAGATAATCATACTTTTTTTTTTAGTTTGTTAACGTGGTGAACTACATCGATTGATTTTCAAATGTTAGACCAAACTTCATTCCTGACATAAACCATGCTAGGTCAGCCAGATCATCCTCCTACTACGTCATTGGGTTTGACTTGCTAAAATTTTGTTGAGCACCCGTGTTCATGGGGGATATTGGCCCGTAGTTTCCCTTTTCCTGTGACGTCTTTGTCTGGTTTTCACTCCATGGCAATCAAGGCAGGCCTCACAGAATGAGCTGGCAAGTGCTCTCTCTGCTTCAGTCCTCCGAAAAAGCTTGTGTACGGTTGGTGTTATTTCTTTCTTCAGTGTTGGGTAGAATCCACCTGTGAAGCCATCTGGGGCTGTGGTTACTCTGTGGGGTGGTTTCCCCATGCTGGTTTGATACACCCAGGCAGATTTTGTGCGGGGGTGGGGGGGAAGAATCTCCAGCAGACTCCCTGCTGAGTGCAGAGCCCTATGTGGGGCTCGATCTCATGACCCTCCACGACCATGACCTGAGCCGAAACCAGCAGTCCCATGCTTAACCGACTAAGCCTCCCCCAGGCGCCCCGATACATACAGATTTTTTTAGTGGTACAGAAACTTCCTCCTCTCTTTTTCCCTCTCTGAGCCCGGCCTCCAGAGGCAAGCACGTTGAGGGCCCTTAGCTCATTCTGGCCATTGCTTCCAGATGACACACTTACTCAATCCCTCATTTGACAAATATTTGCTGAGGGCCTCCTGAGTGCCAGGCATTTTCGTAGGCCCTTGGGAAGCTTCGTGAACAAGACAAAGATCCCTGCCTTCCAAAAGCTTCATCCCGGGGTGGACATAATTCCAGCGGGACAGACAGACACACAGTAGACATCATGAATATGTAAGTTGGACCGTACCTGGAAATATAATAAGTGCTTTGGGAAAACCCAGAGCAAGGTAAGAGGGGGCACTCAGGAGTGCCGGGTGGGGGGTGGGTGTCATTGACAATAGACCCAGTCAGGGGACACCGGATTGAGAAAAGGACATCTGAGCAAAGGCTTGGAAGGGGTAAGGGAGTCAGCCATGTGGCTACCTGGAGGGGCAGGAGGCACTGTCCCGGGCAGAGGTAACAGCTGGTGCAAAGCCCCTGGGGCGCGAGTGTGAGCGCTGTGTTCTGGGATCAACAAGGAGGCGGTGGGGTGGCTCGGGGGCTGGAGGGGAGTCAGAGAGGAGGTCAGAGAGAGGATGGGGAGGGTCACCCCGGCACTTAGGCCTTGGAGGCAATTGTAAGGACTTCAGTTTTTTTGTCCCTGAGCAAAACAAGGAACTATTTCTGGGTTCTGAGCAGAGTGGGATGGACCCACCTGCGTTTTGGAGGAGTGTGGCTTCTCTGTTGAGGACCGGCTCTGGGCCGGGAGGGGAGGCCAGTGCAGCATCCCTGGCAAGAGATGATGGTGGCCTTGGGCAGCAGAGGGCTCTGGGTCGACCCCAAAGTCAAAGTCAACAGGATTGGTTGATGGGCTGGGGGTGGGGAGCAGAAGAAGGAGGCAGTCCTGGACATTCCAAGTGTTACTGGAGCCTGAGCCCCTGGAAGGACGGCGTTGCCGAAGTCGAGGTGGAGAAGGCTGCGTGTGGAGCAGGTGTGCGGTTTTGGCTGTGTTGAGTTTGGGTTGCTTCCTTGCTGGCCTGGTGGTGATGTCAAGTTTGTAGGCAGATGTGGTTGCCGGAGCTGGGAGAGGAGCAAACCTGGGAGGGGATGTACAAAGGTGCATTTAAAGCCACGGATGGAGGAATCCTGCCTTACCTCTGCATCCGGGCTGAGATGCTATCTATCGTCTGCCTCTGCTGGGATGGTTGAGGACTGAATCCAGTTCCACCCACCCTCGCCAGCGGAGGTGGACCGCCACTTTGAACTGCCCTGTGGCTTGCCCATGGAACTTTGTCCCACCCCATCTCCGGAGCCATGGAGGACACTGTCCCAGCATGTCTCGGATCCTGGCCCTCCGGGGCTCCCCTGCTCGCCACACCCTCCCTCCGCAGCTCTGCTTCTCGGCATTCCCAAGGCTGCTGACACCGGTCGTCCGCTCTGCAACCAATTCTCGCTCAAGCTTGCTTTATAGGTTGTACTAAAGTCACAGATCAATAGCAGTTATACTGTTATGACTGTTTATAAAAATTCAACGCACAGCTGCGTGGCTTCGAATGATGATGGCTTTGGTGCTTTCCCCTGGCCCTCCGAGTGTCCTCCCTTTTGTTGTCATCGCCTGCCTCTGTCACCTACCGGTTCTTCCAGCTTGCCAACAATCGACAGAGTCTCTCAAAGGCCTCTGAATGGGAGAGGAGCCTCTGGGGTCCCCTGAGCCACAGGGAGGGGTGCTGGGCAGTGAGCTCCCTGCTCCGCTGGCGTCCTGGGCCCAACTCGCCTTGCCTGGGGTGCCCCCAGCATTACTACCAGGACTACTAGTACTAGCACCACCCATACTACTACTACCATCGATACTACTAGCACCAGCAGTACTACTAGCATTACCAACACTACTAGCACCACCGACACTACTAGTACCACCGATACTACTAGCACCAGCAGTACTACTAGCACTGATACTACTAGCACCACCGACACTACTAGCACCAGCAGTCCTA
>NC_058417.1:57385756-57385920 GCF_002201575.2 Neomonachus schauinslandi
GACACTACTAGTACCAGCAGTACTACTAGCACTGATACTACTAGCACCACTGACACTACTAGCACCAGCAGTCCTACTAGCACCGATACTACTAGTACCACTGATAGTACTAGCACCACCGACACTACTAGCACCAGCAGTCCTACTAGCACCGATACTACTAG
>NC_058417.1:57385930-57390064 GCF_002201575.2 Neomonachus schauinslandi
TAGCACCGATACTACTAGTACCACTGATACTACTAGCACCACCGACACTACTAGTACCAGCAGTACTACTAGCACCACCGATACTACTAGCACCACCGATACTACTTCTCTAAACTGAGGCGGAATCCACATTACATAAAAGGAACTGACTTGAAGTCTAGAACCCAGGGGCGCTGCGTACATTCACAGAGGGATGAAACCCCCACGTCCGTCTAGTCCTGAACTTGCCCCACAAGCAAACTCGGCTCCATGAAGAAGTCACCCCCCATTTTCCCGTGCCCAGCAGCCCTGCGAAGCCACGAATCCCCTCTCTGGGGGTTGGCCCATGCTGGACATTTCCCATCCACGGACTCACGCGATGAGATGGGGCGCCTTCTGTGCCTGGCGTCTTTCCCCGAGCGCCGGGCTCCGACTCTTCCACCCACGTGGTGGCTGAGCACGGCTCCGTCGTGTGGATCGGCCACAGGTTGTGTATCCGCTCATCCGTCGCGGACACTGGCTGCTTCCACGTTTTGGCAGCTGTGCCAAGGCTGTGTGGGGGCGCAGGACTCGTGGGAGTGTCTGCGTTCAGTTTTCTGGGCGCCTGCCTGGGGTGGGGCTGCAGGTCGAGGGCAGTCTCTGTGTGGCTGTCGGAGGACGCCGGGCCGGGGCACAGCCTAAGTAGCTCCCTGAGAGGGGTCTGTGGGAGGCGTGGCTGCAGGCCCACCACAGCTGCCCTGCCCACCCCGAGAAAGAAGGGCCCTTCCTGTCTCCCCTTCCACCTGCCTAACTGAACCCCGATTATTCAGAAGGAGCCACGTGCCCGGCTGAAAATCCTCACCTCCCCACACTCTTTGCAGCTAGGGTTTGCTGTGAGATGTGAGCAGGGATTTCAAGATGTTTCTGGAAAAGATTTTGCTTTCCTGCTGTGGTGCTATCCTTCCCCCTTCCCTCTTCTTGTTTTGCTGCTGAAAGCATGGACGTGAGACCCGGAGGGGCAGCAGCCTCCTTGCAGACATGAGGCTGTGCTGAGGACGCTCGGGGAGCCGGGACCCCAGACCGCATCAAGGAATTGAGCCTGTTTTTTTCATCTTGAAAATGATGCTGAAAAAGTTTTGTCTATCCTGGAGTTACTGTGTAGCCCAAATAGTTCATTCTTTCATGTCTTGAGTGTCCATTGGCAGTTTGCCCTTGGCCACACCTTCAGTCTGGGGACACTCGGGACAGGAGCTCACAGGGGCTAGGGAGAGACAGCCGTGAAGACACAAACCAGCAGGCAGGGGAACTGTGGAGGGGTCACGGGAGCGTGAGGAGGGAGCCCTGCTCTGGTGACCACATTCTCTCCTACAGAACAGGGCCTGACAGGGCCTTTCAGTCCTGGAGACCTCAGAATGGGGGACAGCCTATTCTAGAAGCATCCATGACCAGAACAGCTAGAGGCTTTCCCAGGGCTCTCGACTCCCATCTCCTCAGAGGGGCTGAGACTAAGAATCGCACCTTTCCTTCTGGCAGACGCTCCCTGGCTCCCCCACCCCGGTGAGTGACTGGCCCCTGGGCCTCAGGTTCTCTGTCCATAAGGGAGCAGACTGAACCAGATGACAGAAGTTTCTTATAGCTCTGGAAGGCATTCTGTAACTCTAGACAGGTCGGACCCTCATGGCTTCTTTCCCAGGCAAACAAGGAATAGAAACAGAGAGGGCAAGTGGTTTTCTCCAGGTCACACAGCAGATCGGTACAAACAATGCGGCAATGTCCATAAGCATGTAGCTGTACAGATGTAATTTCTCAATGTGCCAGTGTATCTAGGAAGAATTCCTAGAACTGGAATTGTTGGCTCAAAGAGTCAGATCAAGCTTTATAACTTGGTCAGATGCTGAAAAAAGGCTCCCCAAGAAGTTCACTGATGTGTGTGCACAAGAAACTCATTTACCCACCAACACCATGTAATCAAAGTTTCTGATCTTTGCCAAATAAATAAGTGAAAAATTGTATTTCAGGATAGTTTTCATTTGTGAAAAGTGGAATTGACACCAAAGGAGCATGAGTAACAAAAGAATCAATAATTTGGACCTTATCAGAATTAAACACTTGTACATCAAAGGAAGTGAAAAGACAACCCAAGAATGAGAGAAAATTTTGCAGATCACTTATCTGATAAGGACCCAGGATCCAGAATGGGTACAGAACTCTCACCGCTAGGCAACAAAAAGACAAACGACCCAATTTAAAAATGGGCAAAGAAGACACACAAAGGGCCAATGAGCACGTGAAAGGACGCTCAACAACACTCACTAGTCATTAGGGAGACCTGGACCCACCAGGATGGTTAGGGCTAAAGGACTAAAAGAGGAAATCGCAAGTCTGGGAAAGGCGACTCCACTCCGAGGTACGTACTCAAGAGAAATGAAAACAGGGAACCAGAAAATTCACAGTCGCCAAAAGGTGGAAACGAGGCAAGTGCCCATTAGCGGGTCAATGGGTAAACTGGTGTAGCCGTAAAAAGGAACGGGGCTCTGACACCTGCCACGACACGGGGGAGACACGGAAAACACGCTCCTCGAGAGAAGCCAGATACAAAAGCCCACATTCTGTATGATTGATTCTATTTATATGAAATGTCCAGAATGGGAAAATCCAGAGACAGAAAACAGATTGGCCGTTGCTGGGGTCTGGTGATCGGGGGGAGGGGGGTGGGGTGGTGGTGATGGGGAGACACAGCTAAGAGGGACGGGGTTCCCTTTTGGGGGAATGGAAATGTTCTGGAGCGCACAGGGGTGGCGGCTGCATGACACTGAACGCACTAAAGTCCACTGAATTGTTGACTTTAGAATGGTTAATTTTGCTATGAGAATTTTACTTCATTAAAAAAAATGAAGTTCAGTGAATTTTAATTTCAAGAGCCATGTGTCTGTCATTATCTGTGGCCTGGTGAGGGCATTTGGCCATTTTATTGGTGAGTTATTAATTTTTAAAAATTGATTTGTAGGGGCACCTGGGTGGCTCAGTCATTAAGCATCTGCCTTCGGCTCAGGTCATGATCCCAGGGTCCTGGGATCGAGCCCCAAATCGGGCTCCCTGCTCGGCAGGGAGTCTGCTTCTCCCTCTCCCACTCTCCCTGCTTGTGTTCCTGCTCTCGCTCGCTCTCTCTCTCTGTCAAATAAATAAATAAAATCTTCAAAAGCATTCCTTTAAAAAGAAAATAAAAATAATAATTGCAATAAAAAATTATTATTCTTTTCCTTTATGGCTTCTGGTTTTGGAGTGAAATTTAGAAAGATTATTTTAAAATCCCTCTATGCTTTCTTGTAGAACTTTTAAGGTTTTTAAATCTTTAAAATCTGGAGTCTCTTTGGTGTTCGGTGTGAGGTTCGGATACAATTTTATTCCAGATGGCGCCCTGCTCATCCCAACACCATTTACTAAATAATGCATCCTTTTCTCCTTGGGTTGAAATAACCCCTGTCATGGGTCGGTTCTGGGGAATCATTCTTGGAGACCAAGAATGAGGTGCAGGGGGTTTATTGGGGAACATTCTCGGGAAGGACAGCTGCGGGGAAGCAGGACTGGACAGAGGGCAAGGCTAGAAGAGCAGCCCCACTGACCTATGGGGGCTCCGGAGCTGGGGTGGCCCCGCAGGGAGCCCTGAACCTGGCCCCGTGCCCTCCCATCCACCAGTCCCCACAACAGTATGGAGACATTCGTCCCAAGGGCGGTGCCTGGGGAGGGACTCAGCTAAGGGCAGGTGGGAGACAGGTGTCCCAGACCTGAAGGGCATTCCAGAATGCCTGCGGCCTGTGGGCCCCAGCAGCACATCCCAGCATCATCTCCCATCTACCCCTTAGACCCATGGCAGCCACATTTGTGGAGCAAACTCTCCCACCAGGAACTCTGCTTGGTCCCTACACGAGTTCCCTGGGGCTGCTGTAACAGATTAGCACACACTGGGGGGCTTAAAACTACAGAGGTATTCTCTCGTAGTCCTGGAGGCTGGAAGTCTGAAGTCACACTGTTGCCCGGCCTCTGAAGGCTCTGGAGGAGGGTCCCTCCTGCCTCTTCCAGCGTCTGGCAGCTCCAGGTGGTCCTTGGCTTGTGGCCTCGACCCTCGGGTCTCTGCCTCTCTTCTTTTTTTTTTTTTTTTTTAATTTTTTTTTTTTT
>NC_058417.1:57390164-57453725 GCF_002201575.2 Neomonachus schauinslandi
TTCTTCCCCTCCCGCTACCTTCTTCTTCTTTTTTTTTTTTTTTTCTTAACATATATTGCATTATTTGTTTCAGAGGTACAGATCTGAGATTCAGCAGTCTTGCACAATTCACAGCGCTTACCAGAGCACATACCCTCCCCAGTGTCTATCACCCAGTCACCCCATCCTTCCCACCCCACCCCCCACTCCAGCAACCCTCAGTTTGTTTCCTGAGATTAAGAATTCCTCATATCAGTGAGTTCATATGATACATGTCTTTCTCTGTTTGACTTATTTCACTCAACAAAATACCCTCCAGTTCCATCCACGTCGTTGCAAATGGCAAGATCTCGTTCCTTTTGATGGCTGCATAATATTCCATTGTATATATATACCACATCTTCTTTATCCATTCATTCTGCCTCTCTTCTCATGACCTTGTTCTCTGTGTCTGTGCTCCTCCTCTGTCTCTTGTAAGGACACTTGTCCCCGAAGTGACCCAATGCAGGTCCTGCAGCTCACTCACTGCGTGTGTATGTCCCTCTTTGTCAGAAGGATGAAGGCACTGCGCAAAGCTGACTCAACTGTCTTCATACCCCCTCTTTTTTAAAGATTTTATTTATTTGTCAGAGAGAGAGAGCACAAGCAGGGGGAGCAGCAGAGGGAGAGGGAGAAGCAGGCTCCCCACCAAGCAGGGAGCCCGTTGCGGGGCTCGATCCCAGGACCCTGGGATCATGACCTGAGCCGAAGGCAGATGCTTAACGACTGAGCCACCCAGGCGCCCCGTCATTTCCCTTCTTGACACCCACCTGCTCCCAACTTTCCAACCCGCTGTCTTGCACCATGTGCCGTGAGGGCCTCGGCACCAGGCTGACCCACGGTGCTGCTTGCCGAGGACTGGAGGCTGCGGCCACCGTGGGTCTCTCGGTGCTAAAATGGGGCAGCTGGTCACCCTGCAGCATGTCCCCTCTCCCATCCCAGCAAATGCTCGGTGACAGATGCAAGGGAGTCACTTTTATTGGTTAAATCCCATCCTGTTTCTCTCCTGCCGAAGCCTCCAAAGTGCCTCAAAATAAAACTACCCCCCCACCCCGTGTGGTTCGAGATCTGGGGGCGGGGCGGCTTATACAGGACACCTGGCCACCCTCATATCTTTAGACAATTTTGCCTTTGAAATTGGCTTTGCTTCCCGTGGTTGCTGTAGCCGATCAGCACACACCGGGTGGCTCAGTTTCCCCAACAGCATAACCCACCTCCAGGGTGGCTTGAAACAACAGGAATATGTGTTTCCAGTGCTGGATGCCCCAAGTCCAAAGTCAAGGTGTTGATATCATCGTGTCGTTCTTCAGGAGACTCTGAGGGACAATCCTGGCTTCTGGGGGCTGGGGGTCCCAGGCTCAGAGCGGCAGCCCTCCAGCTGGGCCTCCGTCCTTACATGACCTTCTCTGTGAGTCTCTGTGTCCCCTCCTCTTTGTGGACGTCATTAGATTTAGGGCCTGTCCTGAATCCAGGAGGCTCTCATCCCAGATCTCTAACTAGTTTCATGTGCGAGGACCCTGTTTCCTCCTTTTCTGAGGTTCTGCATGGACATGAATTTTGGGGTGATGCTGTTCAACCCACTGCAGACATCCTGGAGGTGGGTTATGCTGTTGGGGAAACTGAGCAAGGGGTCTGCGTGGCTTCTCGGGACTGGGGGGCGGGCTCGGGTGGCTCAGATGCACTGGCCAGCCTCCTCTATGAGCCCCTTCTGCTTCTCCCAAGCCCCTTCTCCCAAGTCCCATCGAGTCCTTTGTGAGCAAGGTGGGTTCCAGGAAGCTGATCCTGAAGGTGAGGCGTGAGATCAGGAGGCATGGAGGTTTTGGGGTCTCACTCAAGGAAGGCTCAGCCGGCCCTGATGAGCTCTGTAGCTGGGGTCAGCCTCAGGGCAGCTGGAGTTGGGTAGAGGGGGCCCGGGCCTTGACACCCCTCCCTCATGGCCCCCTGCCCTGGGAAGGGTGTGCCCTTGGCTGAGGCCCCCTCCTCCACTGCAGGAACTCCCCAAGGGGGCCAAGAGCTGAGCGTCTGCCAGGAAACCAGCCCCTTCTTCCCGAAGCGGGATCTGGGCGGCCACCACCTAGTCCTTGGGACTTTCCAGTCCATGAAGATCCCTGACTCTCACAGGTCAGGCCTTGAGGGCTTTATTTTTTCGATCAAATCAGTGTGCTGACCCCTGACCCGTGACCACACCCACCCCACCACAGCCCCAAAGGAGCAGGGCCTTCCCCAGGGCGAGCCCTTTCTAGAATGCCTGCGGCCTGTGGGCCCGACCAGACGGCTCTCTGCCACATCCCAGCCCAGACACCCTCTTGCAGCTCAACCCTCTCGAGGGACGGGCCCTCAACTGGCGGGGAGGTGTCATCCCACTTCACAGAGGGAGAGCCCCTTGCCCCATTCTTGGGTCCGGCTGGACTGTCTGACCCCAGAGGCCAGGATCTCCCCCAATTCAGGCCCTCCTTGGGGACTGAGGGCCCCTGAGCATCCCCAGCCTGGGTCTAATTTCCCAAAGACACTGGATTCCCTGGGGATTACAGGCATGCTGAGTGACGGCCGTGGGGCTGCTGTCGTGGCTCCTTTTGGAAGAGGGATGTAAAAATAGACGGGCTGACCTCAGCTCGGCCTTTCCCGAGCCCCCCCTCCCCGCCCCCTCTAACTGGGGAAGGCACCAGCCCCTGAGGACTGGTGAGGATCCCTCTGGAGGCCACCAAAGCTGGGGAAGGGACAGCCATGGTCACAAAGCTAGTGGCCAAGTTTAAGGCTGAGGCAGGGGGAGGGAGGGCACTGAGAGTTTTTTGCAAAGTCAGAAAAGATTTGGGGACAAAATCTTTTAGATCCACAAGTAGCTTATGATATTCTAAGTCACCAGCATTAGGTGCCTGGAGTGGGGGAGGAGGCTGAACGGCTGGGGGTGGGTCTGGGGACAGATCTTGTCTCAGGATCAGAGATGTGAAGCCTAGACAGTAATAAAATGATGATACTAACATTCATTTATTAATAATAGAATAATTATAAGATAATAACAGCCACCTCTTGTTAAGCACAAACTACATGCCAAGTGCTTTGCATATTTATAATTTTTCTTTTTTTTTTTTAAGATTGATTTATTTATTTGAGAGAGAGAGTGCAGGAAGGGGTAGAGGGAGAGACTCTCCAGCAGACTCCCTACTGAGCACAGAGCCCACCAAGGGACTCAATCTCACGACCCTGAGATCATGACCTGAGTGGAAACCAAGAGTCGGACGCTCAACCGACTGAGCCACCCAGGGGCCCCCAGACCCAGTATTTTTATCCTCATTTCACAGTGGAGGCCAAGGCTCAGAGAGGTGAGGTAACTTGCCTGAGGCCACACAGCTGGAAAGAGGCAGAGCTGGAGTGTGAACCCGGAGTCCCCGGCACCCCTCACAGCTGAGGTGAGCCCCTGCCTGGTCCCTGCTGCGAGCTTTCCATGCATGGCTGACTGCACCTGTAGTCTCCCGGGCTCCCCTGGACTCTGGAGGCAGCGGGGGGCCGCCAAGCTGCCTTTCCTCCCCTGCACCGGCCCAGCCTGCGACAGGGTAGTGGAAGGGAGGGATAATTGTGGCTCCTTATTCGTGGTCACATCTCTGTCCCCTGAGTCGGTCGGGGCCTAAGGAAGGGCTTGCCAACCAGCTGCACAGCTCCGAGCAGGCCAAGATGTCAGCTTTGCATCTCTGTGAACAGGACGCAGGCCCCAATTTGGAACACTGACCCCCGGCCTGCCCCAGCTGCTGTCTGAAAGCCTCCTACCAGGGCCCCAGACCTTCTTGCTGCACTCCCTCCAGGGCTGAACTTCCACACCATGGCCTCACCAAGCTCCCGGCAGCCAGGTGGCCCCCTCACTCAGCCCCACTCCGGCCTTGGATGTCCTCCGTGGCCAGGAATAACCAAGTGACTCAGGCCGTGCCCAGAGTGCTGACCCTGTTCCCTGGGTACTTTTCCTTACAAGGCCATGTGTGCCTGCTGCTAGCCCGGAGGTGACGTGTAGGACCCCTGTCCCATGTCATCCCTCCCTCCATCCATCCATCCATCTGTCCGCCAGGACTTATTGAGCCAGCTCTTTCGCATAGCCCAGGGATCCGGCTGCTCCAAACAGAAACTCAGGGGGCTGCGGGTTT
Organism: Neomonachus schauinslandi; assembly: GCF_002201575.2. Classification (NCBI taxonomy): domain Eukaryota; kingdom Metazoa; phylum Chordata; class Mammalia; order Carnivora; family Phocidae; genus Neomonachus; species Neomonachus schauinslandi. The sequence goes on from NC_058417.1 coordinate 57,394,313, forward strand.
GCTGGGGATCTGGTGTGAGAATTAGGCCGGGTCCCTGGTGGACTCCCTCCCCGACCAGCCTCACTGCCTGACCTGTCCTGCAGGGTCATGAGCAACCCCACCAACTTTGCTGCTGCGCAAGGCCACCAGGGCAGGCCAGGGTGCCAGGGGTGACCTCTCTCCTTGGGAATGAAGGAGGGAGGGGTGCTGAGCCCGTCCGCCTGCTGGGCTCCTACCTGACTTCTCCTGCCCGTCTGCCTCGAGGGGAACCGCCGAAGCTCCCAGCCAGAGTGGACCTCGCCGGCCAGCCTGCCCAGCACACCTGCTGTGCCTGCCTCACCTGTAGGCCCTGCCGCATTCCCTCCCCAGGGAGGAGCTTACCCCTGGCTGCCTGAGGCTCGATGCCTTCCCTGGTGAATCATGGGGTCTGCCTGGGGCAGGGATGGGCTGGTCCAGGGGCTTGGCCGCGGGGCCCCAGCCTCCACCCTGACTCTGGACAGATCTTGCCTTGGCTGTCCGTGATTCCCTCCCCCACACAAAGCCGCTGTTCATGTTTTGGTGTATTTCCTTCCGGTCTTCTCACTACTACACCTGTGCATAGATGAAAGAAGAAAGAGCTTTATTGAGATAACAGTTGAAATGCAAACACGAAATACTGCGCATATGTAAAGTGCAGCTTGGTCATTTTTGACATGTGTGTGCAACCGTGCCATTATCAGTCAAATAATGAGCATATCCATCATCCCTCGAAGCTTCCTTGTGTCCGGGTTACGACGTTTCCCTCCAGCCCCTGGCCACACTGCCTCCATCCTTGTGCTCAGGCCATCCCTGGTCTGCTTTCTGTTCTTCTAAATCAGTGTGCATATTTTGGAGGGTCATTCTAATAGCGTGCAGATTTTTTTTATAAAGATGAAATCAGATGTACATACGGGCTGACACCATCAGGAACATTTTCCCATGAGACTTAAAATCTCTAACAGCTTTATTGAGATATCATTAATATACCCCGAATTCTCTCATTGGAAGTATAAAATTCAATGGTTTTAGTAAATTTACAGTTGTGCAACCACCCTCATAATGTAATTCTAGAACATTTTCATTGCCCCAAAAGAGCCCCGTACCCATTAGCAGTCACTCCCAGCTCCCTCCTTCCCCCCAGCCCTGGAAAACCACTAATTTTCTTTCTGTCTCTCTAGCTCTACAGATTTGCCTCTTCTGGATGTTTCACACAGATGGAATCACACAAAGGTCTTTGGGGTCTTCATAGTTTTTGAAACCCCATATTAAAAGGGGGCTTAGGGTTCTGATCTGTGAATACACCGTGTTCCTTTGTTAGGTATTTTTTTTTAAAGATTTTATTTATTTATTTGACAGAGAGAGAGATAGGGAGAGCACAAGCAGGGGGAGTGGGAGAGGGAGAAGCAGGTGGGGAGCCCGATGCGGGGCTCGATCCCAGGACCCTGGGATTGTGACCTGAGCCGAAGGCAGATGCTTAACGACTGAGCCACCTAGGCGCCCCCCTTTGTTGGGTATTTTGGTTATCGTGAACATTTGTTTGGGAGGACCAGCCACCCCACCCCCACTGGAAGATGGGGAGGTGGGATTATAAAGGATGAGGCGGGAGGCAGAACGCCCTTCCGGTCTTTGTTCGCTGCACACCACCCCACTGCAAGAGTGGGCCATCCTGCGCTCTCCTCCGGAGGATAGGGCCCCTCCTTGGCTTGTGCAGGGCCGTCCAGCGCTCATAGTATCAGCTTGCTGAGGCGCTCAGCAAACGTTGGTGTCAACAAGACATCAGGGCTGTCCCATCTCCAGCAGGCTTTGCTCTGCCTGTGTGGCGCCACGGACTGCTTATGCTCGGGACGGAGCTGGGGCTCCTCTTCCAGAACTTAGCAAACGCTTCTGCGGTGGCCTTTCTGGCAGGAAATCCCCATTCGCTGCTGATGGAGATGATTATGGGAAGGAGATGCCCAGATCAGGTGGAAAAGGTGAGCGGTCCAGCTTGGAAGAGAGAATTTACTGTACAGTTGAAACCCAAACCAGGACAAAGCCTGAATAAGGCTGCAAAGCAACGGGAGTGGGGTTTTCATGTGACTTGTCCACTGACTCCAGAAGGCAGTTTCCATACTGTTCTCAGCCATGGCAGACCACTGTGTATCTCCCCAAAATGCCAGTCCTGGGGCCTCTGTGCACCGGCGGTGGCGGGGGAGTCTGCGGGAAGTAAAGCTGGGAACTTTGGGGTTCTGTGTCAATTTCTCTCCTGCAGATCAGGGCAGGGGGGCCAGTTTTGGCCACAGGGCCGGGATTGCCCACCTCTCTGGTGGACACTGCTCAGGGTCCCTGAAAGTCCCTTCCCCTGCAAAGTGCTTACTGTCACCAACCTACCATGGAAAGGCATTTGCCTGGATGCTACCGTGTGTGTGTGTGTGTGTGTGTGTGTGGATGTGTGTGCATGCAGTCTAAATAGGCACACACACTGTATGTCAGGGGCCTGCCTGTGCACAGCATCCGTATAAACGCACTCCCACGCAGACCATCACGCGCGGGCGCGTGGTGACTTCTCCAGGAAGGCACGACACAACCACTTCTCAGGGCTCTTCACAGTTTCCTTTGTGTTGCGCCTTCGTGCTCTGACTTGGGTTATGCCCAAGCTGGTTGTGAAGTGTGTCTGCCTTCCTGCAGCCAGGCGGGGGCGACGGTCTGGCTTGTGTCCGTGTGGTGGAGGTGTTGGTGGGTGGTGGTGATGGCTGGGGCGGGGGTGGGGGTGGGGGCAGGTGAAGCCAGGAGCCAACAGTAGGCTCATCTGCAGAGCCCCAAGACCAAGCTCAAAGCAATGCCTGCCTTTCCTGGCCACATCCTGAGCGCCGTTACCTGCTCGCTCCCACCAGATCTTCCCACGAGGACAGAGTCCTTCCCAACCCTCCGCTCGAGGAGTCCTGTCTCCTTCAGCCCCGGTCAAGAGACCCCACCTCCCCAAAGTGTTCACGGGGGCCTACCCTCCCCTGCCTGTGCTTACAGTGCAGGTTCGAGCCCCCTCTGTCCCCGTCCGTGCGGCTGGCACTCCTGACCATCTCTCCGCCACGTGCCACCAGCCAGGACATGTGGGGAGTGGACGACATGTGGGCCACCATGGGGGTGAGTCAGGGTGGCCCTACGGAGAAGGCTCTCCTTTTCCACCAACCTGGGGTGCTGGGGAGAAAGACGAATATGGGTGGTGGTGGGTGCCTTATCCAGATTGGGGTGGCCTGCTTTTCCCAGAAGGGGTCCCTTGTGAAGTCATCAATAGTCACAAACCTGCTCGGGGGAGGGCGGCACCACTTTCAGGGTCTGAGAACGACAGGACGCCTGCTGACCTCCATGACGCTTCCAGAGGAATTTGCATTTTATCGCAGTAGAATCGAGACTGAAAATTCCCGAACGAACCTCTGGTGAATGAATGCTCACAGACTTGGTACTTGGCAGGCCTTCACCAATGTTGGTGGGCACCGGGCTCCTGGAGTCTGGCAGTAGCTACCCAGACAAGGGGCTTGCTGGGGCTCCAAGGGTGGACACCACAGGCCGGACAGCCAGGCCCAAGAAGGCGGCCGGCACGGCCCTGTCGGCTGACCTCTGCACGCCCTCCCCCGGAGCCAGGCCAGGCCTGATTCACCTGCTGGCAGTGCCAGGCCCACTCGGAAGGGAGGAGGGCCAAGCAGTGGCTTCGGCCCTGCGCCAGGCCCGGCCTGCACCCTGGGCACCCCGCTCCGATCCAGCCTTTCACAGGTGGGGAGGGCAGCCAGAGAGGGCGAGGGGCCCACCCAGAGTCACCCACCGACCAAGGCACAGAGTGGGCAGCGGGGGACGTGGCCGAAACTGGGGCGTCAAGTAGCCTGGGTTCCAGGCTAGCTTGCAGCAAAATCTCGGGTGAGTTACCCAGCCACACCGAGCCTCAGTTTCCCTGTAAGGAAGCACCTCATCTCCATGAAAAATGCCCCTTTCCATCCTCGGGGACCCTTGCAGGCAAACAGCCAAGGGAGGACGGCAGCCCTGCTGGGAAGTGACAAGTCGCGACTGCCTTCCGCCCTCCTGCTCTCGCTGCTCCTCGGTGGGCAAGGGAGGCGTCCGGGTGGGTGCCGCGGGCTCCTGGCCTGGACCACAGGCTAGGGTGCGACAGGCCCTCGCGGCCCCAGAGGGCTGGAGGAGCCCTGGGGTCACACTCCTCGCCGCCTCCGCCTGACCCCGGCCGGTCAGGCACCCAGGGTCCCGCCACCCAGCTCCCGCGGTCCTGGGGGCCGGTGCCGGAATGTCTCCAGGGGCAACAGCGCGGTCGCCCCGGCAACCCTTGGTGCCCCAGGCCCGCGGCGCCCCGGGGAACCCCGCGGGGGAGGGGGTTGCGGTGGCTGGGGGAAGCCGGGCGCCCCCGCTGGAGCTGCTCGCGGGGCTGGGGCACCTCAGAGGCCATGTGCCTGCATGGAGGGAGGCAGGACACCCCCGGCAAGGGCCCTCCTTCCCTGCAAAGCAGAGGCAGCAAAGCTCCTCGGCCTTCTCCTGAAGCTCCAAAGGGGGCGCAGGTCTGAGCACCTGGTGCTGGTAGCAGGAGACTCTGGTGGGGGGCGGCAGCAAGGGGCAGGACCCGTGATGGCAGAGCTGCATCAGAGTGGCACCTGGTGATGTCCACTCAGGACTGGCCCATGTGGGGTCTGCCGGGGGCTGGCGGCAGCATGGGGGATCACCCACAGAGCTCTGGCAGGGTTTGGGGTTCCCCCCTTGGGGTGCCTGCATTTTAGGGGAGCATCAGACACCGCCTGCACTGGCCCCAGGTGGTGTTTACTCACCCTGCGAGGCTACTCACTCCCATCGGAAAGTCACGGGATTCCAAAAGCTCAACCCCCCAGACCCAGATCTAAATCCAAATCAAGGAGTGTGGCCCATGAACTTGGAGAGCCTCCGGAGTGGGACTCTCGTGGGGGGGATTTTGGCGGCTGCAGGGGTGAAATTCCGTGTGACCGGGCGCGTTCAGCCGCGCACCTGCAAACAGCTCTTGCCGTCACAGACCTGGACCCCTGTCATTCCTGCCCCCCCCCCCCGGCCAGGCTCTGGCTTCAGCTTCCGGCGGGGAGCCCAGGCCAAGACTGCAGGACATCAGGTCTCTGCCCACCTGGCAGCCATGGCCCCCACGCTTGTGTCTCCAAGCCTCCACTTCTGGATGCTGGGGGCCGCCCCGAGTCTGGGGGCGTGTTGGGTCCAGGGTCCCCCCTCAGTGTGGGGCCAGTGCCGACAGTGAGTCGCTAAAGGGCCCCCCTTCTGGAGCCTCCTGTCTTGCTTCCGAGGGGTTCAGTTGGGCTTTCCCACTTCTCAGCTGGGTGACCTTGAGCAGGTGACCTCCCTGACCTCCCCGGCCTCAGTTCCCTCAGTCTATAGAATGGGGACAAAAATCAGGCTTTGTGGGGATTCAACGAGGTGGTAGGCCACGGGTGTGTCAGAGAGAGAGCCCCTACCTGGTGCTAATCTCATCCCCTCCCTGCTTTTCCTCTCCTGGTGAGTCCCAAATCCCCCTCGCTTTTCCTTGGTGTTTTCCTCATTTCCGCCCCTCCCCCATCACTTTATCTCATCTCCGTCCCCCCCTTTCCCACTATCAGTTTCATTTCTCTGCCCGAACATCTGGGGAAGCCCCAGCCCACTGTGCCTCCAGTGCCCGCCGCCCTGGCTTCTCGGGTCCTGCCCTCCTGTTGCCCAGGGGGCGGGGGGAGGGTGCGCTGACGTCATGGGACGTTTATCCGCCCCTCCCCGCCTAACGCAAATTTCATCCTCCGTTCTCTCTGAATCCATTTACTTTTATTGCCTCAGCTGCTCAAAAGCAATTTTTCAAGAACAAAAAGGTCAGCACGTCCAAGACTAATCAATTCTCGGAGAGCTCCTGCCGCCACCGCCGGGGGAGCTGGGGACGGGTGGCCCCCTCCCTTCCCGCCAGCCCCCTCCCACCAGCCCCATCACTTTTATTGCTTCATGATGCCTGTCATTAGCGGTGTGTTTGAGACGCCCCACAGTGTTCTTACAACATAAAACCTGGGCCGCTTGCAGAGGGGGGCCGGGCCCATTTATGGCCACTCGCCGGCCCTGGACAGTAACAGCCGAGCTGATGGATCACCCGCAAGGGGAGCCAGGACAGGAAGCATCCAGCCACCTGTTCAAGGCTCGTCAGCCCGGAGGAGCCAGCGCCCTGCCTGCCTGCTCTCGGGCCTGGCCCTCTTTCCCTCAACTCCCCTTCTCTGTGACCTTGGATCCCTGCCCTCTGTCACCCCTTCCAAGCCTTCCTTCTTAAGGTCTCCCTGGTCCCTACCGCATCCCTGCTTGGGGGCACAATACTCCTTCCTGAGTATCCCCTGCCCTCGGAATGGTGCCAAGGCCCACCCCCTCCAACACTGTGAGGTCTGCATTCCCACTCCAGGTGGGGAAACTGAGGCCCGATGTCACAGAGGTAGGAAGGAGCAGGTGCAGGCTGGGGCCAGGCATGTGACCTGCCCAGAATAGGTTTGCTGTTCTAGGTTTTGCTTTGCCCTGGTCCCAGCTGTCCTGTGCCAGCTCATCCCGACCTCTGATGCCCATGACAAGGGCAGCTAAAACGCACCAAGGCCAGGGGAGCAGGTGTACTCAGCGCTGAGTGGCTGACCCCTCTCTGTCCCCGACAACCCCGTCGTTAGCCGTTCTTAGGCCCATCTCTCAGATGAGGATACAGACACGGGGATACAAAGTATCATGCCCCAGCCCACGCGGCTAGCCACATGGGGCTGGGTGCCCACCATCTGCTTTTCGCTCTTTTAAAAAAATGGCTTAGGATATGACGTATCCAGAATAGGCAAATCCATAGGCGCAGGAGACAGATTGGTGGTTGTCCGGGGCTGGGGGAAAGGAAAGGAGGAGAAACTGCTTAATGGCCACGAGGTTTCCTTCTGGAGGGATGAGAATGTTCTGGAACTGGGTAGGGGGGATGTGGCTGCACGGCATTGTGAATGTGCTAAATGCCACCGAATTGTACATTTTAAAGTGGTTGGTTTTACGTTATGCAAACTTCACTTCAATAAATTATTTTGTAAAAATGGCTTGGATTTTTCTGCCGCTTATTTAGCAAGACGTTGGGTGACCTGTCAGCTCTGAGTGTCCCACGGGGTGGCCTGCCACTGCTATCCAGGGGGAGGTAGAGACAGGAGCCACACACGTGCATCTCCAGCTTCTCTTGGGGCCCTAGGAGCTCCCTCAGCCCTTGGCTGTCCCTGAGGCTGAATCGCCCCCCACTCTAGGTCTGAGCTGAGCTCTGGGACCTTTGGCCTTTCCTCAAGGCTTCAGAGGTCCTCGGGTAGACCCCCAAACATGCTACCCAGCACCCGCTCCAGGCTGCCTGGCCCTGCACAATGACAGAGAGCTCACAGCCTTCCCCACAGAACAGCTTTACCTGAAAGTTCTTTCTTGGACTGACCTGCCCACACTGCCCATGGAAGAGCAAGCCTGGTCTCCTCTCTCCAGATAACACACATTCTGGAAGGCTGCTCCCAGGCCCCATCCCAGCGGTCTCTGTATGTCCCTGCCGTGGGCCCCTCCCAGCCCCTCCCAGCCACTCTGTTGCTCTCCAAGGCCATGTCCATCTGGAGCCCAAACCCTCGGAGGCCTCTGCTGGGCAGGGCAGCCCTGCCATTTGGGGATAATGACCCTGGGCCATCTTCTGATGTCCAAGTTTTGTCCCAGGGGCCTTGGGGAGCCTCTGTCCCAGGGTGAGAAGGGGTCTCCAAGCAGAAATGAAGTTTGGGACCAGTGAGCCCCTGTGGCACGTAGCCTGGGACCCCACCAGATGGCTGGACTCTGTGACCTTGCGCACACTGCCTGTCCAGGGCCCGAGGTCTGTAAATCGGGCAGGTGGGGAGCCCTGCACGCGCCTCCCTTCTTCCTAGCGGAGGATCACGTAAGGAAGGCTGAGCTGGGAGAAGCTGGGGAAACGCCCAAAAGAGAACAAATACCAATGCCTTTGAGTGTATTTGTTTTTTTTAACAATGGTGATGACAACCATTCATGAGCCTCCACTCTGTCCAAGGCATGGTGTCAAATGCCAGTGAACTGTGTCCCCACTCAACCAGACTGGCCAGCAAAGGAAGGGTGTGAGGCTGGGAGGGGCCCCTTTGCAGACAGAGGCCCGGAGGAGCAGCATGGCAGGAGGCCCGCTGTAGGTCCCCACCGAGTGACAGGTGCCAGCATCCATGCCTGCCACCACTCTGGCCCCGCCGGTCTCCTGGCCATCGTACCAGGCTTCCAGGCCTTGGAACTTGAGCCGCTTCCCTGTTCCGGACACTGGGGCCCCTGCCAAGTCCTAAATGTGCAGTGACTGCCGAACATTCTAAGAAAAGCCTCCCGGGGTTTTCTCAGGAGCCCGGAGCAGGCAGGAAGTCCCCTGGGCTAAGGGGACAGGGGTAGCAGGTGGCACCCGGAGCTCTGGGCGGGGCTTTCTTGTGGGGGGGCCCAGGCTGGTGAACCGGAGGCAGGCACTTGAGGCCCAGTCTGGGCACGCATGCTGGTGTCCAGCACGTCCACGTGGACCACGGGCTCCCCGGGCAGGCTGGGATCCTCACCTGCCCTATTTGCAGACCTTGAGCTGTGGGAAGCCGGTGTGCCCGGTGTCCACCCGGGGGCTGGGCCCATCCTGACCCTGGTCTCCGGCTCTCTCCCCACGGCAGCCTGTGGCCAGCCAGGGATACACAGCTGACAGCCTGTGGTTACTTCCCGTTCACATTAATCTCTATCAACTCTACTGGTAGTTGAGTCTTACGGGTTGGCTCAGGGTTGGGCTGTGTGTGTGAAAATTATAAACTTATTTTCTTTCTCAATAACTGAAAAAAAAAACCCACCCCCAAACCAAACAACCATTACTGTTTTGACAAATAACTATGTATTTTTAGATCTGGACAGTCCAGGTGAGGCCATCTCCAGGTGACCGATGGAAAATCATGTCCTTGGGTTGCTTGACGATTTCCCTTGATTGTCTCATTGGTTGCCTCTGGGCACCCCCTTCCCTCCTCCTCTGCCCCCTTCTCCCCAACCCCCACCACCCTTTCATGCTTCTAAATTCAAGGGTCACACTGCCACCTGAACAGACCAATCACAATGGGATCATTATAGTTCCAAAGCTACCAAAAAAAAAAAAAAAAAAGCTGGGGGGTGTTTGGGGGGGTCCAGGAATGTAGCCGCACCCAGGAGAGCAGTACAATCAACTATTGTTGTGTTAGAAGTTTCCCGGTGATAAGAAAGGAGTCTAGAAAGGCCACTTTCTGAACTGATTGCAGAACAGAATAGAAAGTTCAAGGTCGAGAGATAGCCAAGCACAGAGCTCCGGAGGGCTGGAGCTCAGGAGCAGCCCTCCAGGGGCCCGGGGGCCTCTGCCAGGCATCTGGGCGGGCCAACCCCTTGGCAATATCCCTCGTGTCCATCTTCACGGGGGCTCCTAGGAAGGGGGGGCCTGGCTCGGTGCCCCCACGTCTCCCCTGGCTTCCGGGTGCCAGGACATGGAGCCTGCTTCCTCCTGGACGGCTCTGTCCGAATTCTCTACAGCAGCTGCGGCCCCGAGGGCCTGCTCGGGCCAGGCCCTGCGCCCCCTGCTTTATTGACCTGCAAGTGAGAACTTGCTCCTCGCACCCAGCCTGTGCGGGAGGGGTTAAGTTCCTCCCAGTCGGCCAGGCAGGGAAACTGAGGCATGCAGATGGTGACAAAAGGCTTGCATCTGAACCAGAGCTGTGTGCCGTTTCTCATCATGTTACGCTGCCTCTGGTTTATCCCGGGACTCCCTTTGGGGTCTGGTTTTCGGGGAAGACGAGCACTGGCCATGAGCTTGGAGCTTCATGCATTCTCTCCCTCGGGACATAGTCTGACAGTGCCAGTGGGGCCCAGGCCAGGTGACCTCCCTGCACCTCTGTGCTCACTAGCAGGAGCCGCCCCTCCCCGGTGTCTGGGACCCGAGTTTGGCCAGTCTTTCCCAGGATGCCCACCCCTGAACTGCCACCCTCCCGTTGGCATTAGCAGCCTGGAGGGCAGAAAGTGAGGATGGGAAGGATGGTGGGGACCCAGTCCCGGTCCAAGTGACCCTCAGACAGGTCACAGAACCTCCTTGTGCCTCGGTTTCCTAATCTAGAAAATGGGGACAATAATAGCCCCCCCCATGTGGCACTGGGAGGAGTCACTGACAGCACGTGCCTGGGTCCCCACCACGTTTGGGGCCCCAAAAGCATTCACTTCAGTCCAAGCCCCTCACCATATACACTAACCACCGTGGCCCAGAAACCCAGGACCCCCTTATTCCAAATCCCCCCATGGGGCTCCAGGGACACACTCTTCCCCTGCCACCACCTCTCCCACCTCAGCCTGCTGAGACCAAACTGCCACGGTCACAGCACTCTGGCCACAGTCAGGCCGGGTGACTCGATGCTCCACAGACCCACTACGGGGATGAGATGGTCCAGGAACTGCCCACCTGCAGGGTGAAGGGAGACGGGACAAGCAGGGGACGGAGGGCAGGCCGAGGGCCTTGGCCTGTCACCCTTGCCGTGGGGCAGGCCCCGAGCCCCGGGTGGGTGAGGCCCAGAGTGCGGTGCCGCTGAGCTGGGGATGAGCTAAGGCCGGGCAAGCCTCGCTCTGCTCCACTCTCCCCTGCAGCCGCGCACCCTCCTGTCAGGCGGACCCTGATGACCAGGCTGCAGTGTTCAGGCGGACCCTGATGACCAGGCTGCTGTGTGAGGGCTTCTAACAGGCCCGGCACCGGTGACAGGCTTTATGTGGTACCCATGCTTCTCCGAGAATTCCCGCAGCGAGCGCTGGAGGTGGGGGCTGTGAGTGTCTGCGAGTTACAGCTGGGCCGAGGGAGACTCAGAGAAGCTCAGTGACTTGGCCAAGGTCACCCAGCGAGCGGGAGGCCTGGATGGGACAAAGGGACCCGCAGTGCTCAGAGTCCAGAGAGCAGCGAGAATGTTCTCAAGCAGAAAGCTTCTCATCTCCCCCTTGCACCCCTCGGTGACCTGCAGAGCCAGCCTCCGTGCTCGGGGACCTCATCTTATCGGCCCCATCGGCACTTGTCACAGCCTCTTTTATGGTCTGTGTGCTCTGACATGCGTCTGTGTTAGTGACGTTCCTTCATTCCGACAATATTTGCTGACCGTCAGGGAGGGGCCCTTGTTTATTAATTTACTATCCAGCAAACATTATGACGCTGCTGCAGGCCAGGGACAGCCCTCGGTGTGGGGGCCAGGGGCCATGCGCCTGTGTGACCGGTCCCCACGGAGCGCTGGGCTGTGATGGGCGTGGGACAGACCAGCCGGCTCTGGGAAGCAGAACCGGACGGGGGCCTGGTGGCCGCACTCAGGCTCTGAGGGACCCCGTGATGTGCCCATTGGCCCCACAGCAGAAGGTTGTAGGGATTCGGGATTCAAATGCAAGCCTCTCCTCGGCCCCAGCTTTGGGGGCGTCCTGGAGCCAGAGTTCCCATTAGGGGGGTCCCGTGCTGCCTAAACATGAGGCGGCACTGGGAGCCCCGTGGGAGACGGCCTCAGAGCCGTTGCCCCCCTCTCCCCTCGCCCTGGTTTCCAGTCTCTCTCTGCACTGCTCTCCATATGGACCTGGCTGGAGCTGCAGGGTGGTGTGGGGGGTCACCGTGGGTGAGAGGAAGGGGCCGCTCCCATGGCAGGCATGCAGTGACAGCCGGGCTGGTCCTTCAGGCCTGGCTGCGTTCTGCAGAGCGCAGGTGAGGGCCGCCCGGTCCAGCACTAGGCCTGAGTGTGCTCAGATCTGGGAGAGGGCATCCGAGGCTCCAGAGAAGGCGGAAGGGGTGGGGCGGGCAGGGCAGGTCTGACAGGTCCGGCCTGGGGGCTGCTGAGGACTCTGGCTCTTCTGTTCTGAGGTGTGAGACATTCGTGGCCACACCAACTCAGCACTTTAGAAAATCAGCAAGTCTGCGTATCTGCCAAGTTCTAAGCTTGCAGATGCAGGAAGCTTCTCCTTCTGTGGTTTCCAGACTATAAAAGCAAGGCGGGGGAGGTGAGGGAAGAGCCCTAGGGTGCCCGATGCTCCTGCCAGGCTCCTCCACCAGGGTCCCAGTGCCTCCCCAGGGAGGGGGGTGGGTACCTCCCTGTGCCCCCTAGAACACCCAGGGTCTGGGTGCTGGAAACCCTTCTTCAGGCACCTCTACAGGCTTGGAGGTCAGCCTGAGGGTGGGGTGGGAGACAAGGAAGGGGTGGGGGGGCGCTCCGGGCTTCAACGGGGAGCAGTCCCTTAGAGGAGAGGGCTGGGTGTCTAGTCGAGACTCCAGGGGACCTTCAGACAGACAGGTCCCAGCCCGTTTCCCTGAACATCTGGGAGGGGTCCAGGCAACCCCATCTCAGGTGTAGAAGGCAGGGATTTGACAAGTCTCTATGTTACGCTGTGCTCACCATGAGGGTCACCATCTGTCACCCTACAATGCTATTGCAATGCCATTGGCCATATTCCCTACGCTGTATTTGCAGGCACTCCCAGTTTAAAAAGTCTCCAGGGCCAGGACCCCGCAGAGCCCCTGACGCCCCTTCTGTGTTCCTGCCCAGAGCAGGAGTCCTATACCTGGGATGCAGGCCCCCTTAAGGCAGGGGTGCAGGCCTGGGTTCAGATTCTGATGGTGGGGAGAGGCACTCCTGCGCCTGACTGGGCCCTCCCTCCCTGCTGCCCGACCCCCCCAGCTCACGTGCTCCCTGGGGGCCCCTCTTGCCACCAGCAGAGCTTGTCAAGCTTCCTGTGTATTTGCTGGGTGAGTTTTTGTGACAAGCATCTGTCAGGCAGCCTGGGTCTCCCCCTTCCTGGCCCCACCGGGTCCTGAGAGGGCAGGGGCGGGGGTGGGGCACTGGGGAGAGGCTTGTGGGGGAGGGGCGGAGTGCCGCCAGCAGCCTGTCCTGTGGGCTCCCAATCTGTCTGTGACACTTCCCGGGGAATGCGGGTGAGCAGCTCCCCCTTCCCCTCCTTTCTCGTCTGAAAACACATCCTTTACCTGGCCTGGGAGTTTGCTGTACAACAAGCTGCTGCTGGTCCCCCACGCAGAGCTGAGGACCCGACCCCGGGGAGGCCTGCGACGGAGCTCGGGCTCTCACTCCGCACCCCCGCGGCACCCCCTCCCGTGGCACTCCCCCCGCGGCACACTCCCCCCCCCAGCCCCCCCACCGCCCCCCCCCCCCGCCCCCCCCTTCCCCCACCCCCCCCCCCGCCCCCGCCCTCAGCAGGTGTGAGGCATCGCCTCTGTTCCTTCAGAATGGACTCCTCACAGCCGGGCCCTGTCCCCACTTCTGCCCCCTGGGACCACTGGTTCCCAGGGGGCCCATCCTCTTTCCCTTTTTCTCAGGGCCACTCTCCCTGCCCCAAGGGGGACTCTGAAGCTAATGGCCCCCCTTCCGTCAGAGCTGTCCTTGGCGCCAGGCCCCTGCCTCCTCCCCGCACCCCAGGACCCAGCCCCGTGGTGCATCCCACTCCGCTGGGTCCCTGTGCATGGGGCTTGGAGCCCGTGCGGTCTCTCAGCAGCCGGCTGGCGAGCAGGCTGGAAGCTGGCCCTCCACAGTCTGGGTGGTCTGAAGGGGGCTCGCTGGCTTCCCCCTGCTGGGGGCTGCGGTCCTAGTGGAGGAGGAGAGACAGGTGAGCCCCTCTGGGGGCCGGGGGCTTCTGTCCTCTGGCTGGGGATCACACTTCTGTGTGTGTGATAGAAGTGTCCTGCACTGTCACAAGGGCCTAGAGACGGGGAGGCCTCCCGCCTGAGGTCACACAGCAAGTTCAGTGCCCACGGCCTGCCCCTCACTGCCTGGGAGGGCATGAGGGAGATTCCAGGGAGGGAATGGGTGGCTCAGGTCAGGTCTCAGTAAACAGAGACTCAAGGTGCTGTCTGGACAGTGCTCAGTGTGTCCCCTCCCCAGGGAAGGACAGTCCAACGCCCTTGGCCGGACACTGTCCAAACATGGGGAAAGAAGAATCAGAAAGACCTGGGCACTTGCTGGGTGACCTCAGGCCAATGACTTAACGTCTCTGTTTCTCCCTCTAAGAACTAGGTCAAACCAGCACCGCCCCCATCTGGCTGCTGTGAAAATTGAGGGCCATGCTAGATGGAAAGGCCCTGCAGGTAGGTGACCCGAATGCTGGGCCTCTGGGATTCACGAGCCCACCCCCCTGGCCTGCCTCGCCCGCGCTGGGTTCTCTGTGTCCGGGCCAAGTAGCTTTGTTGGCAGGTGGCGAGTTCTCCATTCCAGGGGGCATTCCAGGCAACAGGATGTGGCCGGGAGGGTGGAACCCAGCCTGGAGTTGCCGGCCTCCCCAGGGAAGGCTCCTCACTGCCAGGTGAACAGGTCAGCAGCGCCCCACCCCTGCCAGGCGTTTCTCTTGCAGAGAGTCGCAGGGGCAACAGGGACTGGACAGGGAGGCCCATTTACTCCAAGCACAGAAGAAAGCTGCTGCTGGTCAGGTCCAGAAGCCCAGGTGCCCACCTGTCCAGGGCCAGGGCCGGGGGCCTGAGGGAGGGTGGGCGGGCTGCTGGATGGAGGAGCCCAGGGGGGACCGTGGCCGCACTCAGAGCGCGCCTCGTCCTCGTCCACGGCTGCCCTGCGGCCGGCTCTTCCAGCTCCAGCTGGACCAAGCCAAGTCGACCAAGGGCCAAAGAGCACCAGTGACTCACATGAGGGACCCCCCCAAAATCTTGATTTCAAGAGAAAAGGGGCCCGGGAGCCGTGAGTCCCCATGACAAGGGGTATTGGCCAGGCTCCGGGGCCATGGCTGGGGCCCAACTCTGGACTCAGAGGAGGATTTACCCAAGGTGAGCATGGGCAGCTCTCACGGTGGGGCCTGACCCTGCAGGGGGAGGTCAGGGCTGTGGGCCTTACTGACAGGCCGCACCCCGGTGCTCAGGGAAGTCCAGGTCCCCGGGGGCTCTTCCAAGGCCTCTGGAGGAGGGTGAGGGGCATGGTGCACGTTTAGGGTTTGCACAGAGACTGTCAGCTGCGTACAGACGGACACCAAGGGGAAGCCTGAGTGGGCAGAGGAGCGAGGGGCCAGGTCTCTGGGGCGCGGGGCGAGGTCCCTAGCCTCAGGCTGGCTCCCAGGGGCGGGCCCGGGAGGGATGCGGGGGCCGAGCCAGGGGCCGGGGTGCTCGGAGGGCACTGGGGCCAGGCGCCCACCCTGCCAGAGGCCTGGTCTGTCCCGCCCTCCTGCCCTTGGCGGGCGGTGGGCGCTCAGAACTGTCCCGTAGGTGTGGCCGTGCACCTTCCTTTCCAGAGCCTCCTGGGGGCTCCGTGTGTTTCCTTCTTCGGGCCCTTGGGTTTCGCTGGGGCTGACTCTTTTGCAAGGCTGCCAGCTTGCACAGTGTCCTTTTAATTAGATTCTCCCAAATTCCCTCTGTCACTGGGTTATTAATATTTATCTGGAGCACACCTGATATGATTAGATCAGTGGGCCCGGGGGTGGGAGAGGTGGGTGGGTCGGGGGCCGCCCCTCCTTTCCCTTCCCCTCCCCCTCTTCCTGGAGCCCTCCCACCCCTCACATCCCCTCCGTTCCCTGAGTGCTCTCCCCCCAGGAGCCCCCCAGCTCCTGTCCTTTGTGCCCCCTCCCTCGGTGCCCCTCCCTGCCCCACATGGGGGCTCTGAGTGTACACCCGGCTGGTGGAGGCGGGGATCCCCACGCAGAGAAAAGGCCCGCTGGGTGTGAAATCAAAAGACACAGCAACAAAGCCCCTTCTGCAGAAAATGGGATGGATCTGAGTGGCGCGGGCGCTCCTCCTAGGGAAATGGGAATCAGTGCAGAGGATTGTTTTTGAGGTCGAGCGGCCCCACTGTGCCCACACATGCCTCCTCGCGCCCTGGGGCCCAGTGGGGACCCTAGCTCCCGAGGGCTGGAGTGGGTGGGGGGCTCTGGGAGGCCAGTGGGCCGAGGCAGGGACGTGAGTGTCCGCCCGCCTGCCTCCGTCCCGGGTGGGGGGGCGCTTGGCAATACCCGGTGAGAGGCCCAGGCTTTGCAGGGACGTGACCGTGCGGCTGGATCCCACGGCCAGGTCTGCACCTGGCTTCATCAGGACAGCGGAGGAGCTGGGGACGCAGGGGCAGCCTGCCGGCTGCCTCCCTCGGAGCTACCTGGTGTCCAGGGCTTTGGAACTTGCTTTCTAGAAAGGAAAACACCCCTTGGGGAGGGGGGTTCCAGTCCTGTCTGGTCCTCTGAGATCTCCTAGGTACCCATCCACGGCTGGGTGTACGGAAATCACAGGGGTCTGTGGGACTTTCTGGAGCGGTGTCCCTTCTAATCATTAACCAGATTGTGGGGGGCCAGGAGCCCACTCTACAAGCTGACCTTGGCGTTCCGGCCGGGTCTGTGCAGGGAACCAAGAACTGCATTCCAGACTGCAAGGCTCCCACCCTTTCCGGGACCCTGGGAACTCTCTGGAGCTGCCCTGGAGGCTGCAGTCTGGCCCAGAGGGTGGAGGGCAGTGGTCCTATAGGTAAGACTCTTTCACCTGCAGAATCCTGCACCGAGGGGAGATGAGGAGGGCTGGGGAAGCTGTAGGCTAGAAGTGAGGGGGACCCAGGCCCAGCCTTGCTGAGCCGTCCCACCCGCAGTCACCTGAAGACGACCCCGTGGGGGCAGCGCCTCTTTCTACCTGCACTAACTTGAGTCCAGCTCTTGGGCCTCACTCACCCCATCCCCATCAATAGCAGTGAGCTGTGCATCCCAGGCAGAATGTAGACGAGCTAGTTTCTCTATCTCAACCCCTTGCAAAGCAAAGAGTCCACCTCCCCTGGAAATACCCTCACCCCGGACACCCCCCACCCCCTCCTCACGACTCTGCTTCAGGCTGGCCGGCTCTGTGACCTAAAAGTTCACTCCTATATACTTGCCTGGCTCAGGTGGCCATGTAGCCCAGTTGCACAGTAAGACCAAGAACTGGGGGAAATTCCCATCTAAATTAATCATTTCACAGAACCTGGGGATTTATCAGCACATCGAGAAGACGCAAGCGCTCTGGAAGAACATGCTTGGAAATAGGACTGACCCTGCTATTTGGGTAGGTGGCTGGAGTTCTCCCAGAGGGCACCTGCCCAGAGGGTCTGGGGGTCACCGGCACTTTCTTTCTCAAGTTTTCCTGTAAGGACAGAGGTGGGCAGAATAGAGGGTGGGGCCAGATACCTGGAAACTGCCCCCTGGGGGGGGAATGCCATCAAGGGTCACCCTGTCTGCCACCCACCCCACACTCTTTGCTCCTGGTTGGTTTTTGGACTCAGCTAGTTGTTTGTCGAGGATACTTGGGTTTCCTTTTGCAGGACACTGGGACCGTGTATCCGAAAGCTGGCTTCCAGCTGAGCTAACACAAAAAGCCAGAGCGCTCCAGCCTGCCCTGCCAACCCCATCCTGCACATGTGCGCCTTGTTGGGTGAGGAGCCCAGTGGGGGACAGGCTTCCCCCGCCAACACTGAACTGCACACCAGGAGTCCACACAGTTCCTGAAGGCAGAGTGGAGGGGCACCGAGGGGTCAGCCACTCAGGAGTAACCCTCTCAGAATCTTCCGCCTGACTTCCCGAAGCTGGTGTCCGGATTCTGACCACAGGTGTCCAGTGAGCCCAATCCAAAGCTCTGACCTCCCACCCCGGAAGGACTCCCTGGCCCTCGCCCATCGCCGTATTCTACCGTTAGATTTTAAAACTACTGGACCATTGAGCTCACTCATCACGAACTTGTGGTCACAAGGACCCTCGGTATCTTTTTCTATTGTGCATAGTCATGGCCAGGAATCAATGAACCTTATCAGTAGACCTCGCATCTGGTCCTTGGGAAGGCTTCCCATTTTGTTGCACTGCACGTGTCTCTCCTGGCTTGAGGGGCTTCTGAACCCGAGGGGCTGCCGTCCCCGGTCTGCGGCACTGGACCCCTGCTGCAGCATCCTGATTTCAGCGCCCAAACATCGACTTAGAAAATCACTAAGGCATTCTCTCCAACAACTCAAAATAAAAAGCGCCCTATTTTGTTCAGCGTCAAATTGCTGATGGGAGAGCTGGGGTGGCTTCTGACCTGTCAAGCAGATGTATTATCATAGACAGAGACCGAGTGGCCTATTTTCAAGCCACTTTGTCTAAATTACAGTCCACGCCCCAGGAGCCCAGAGATCTGAGCTCTCTCCTGTGACGCGGGGGGAAGCAGGTGGGGGAAGGGGGCTTCTGGGGTGTCCCAGTGCCAAACCTCGTGGGGCCCACGAGCCCACCGGCAGGTGTCTTCCCGTCTGCAGAGGGCATGAAAGTGACCGGGCAGGCCTGCTCCCCCTGCAGCCCCAGATGGACACGTGCCCACAGGCAAGGCTCACACATGCCCTTCAATCGCGAGGTCGCTTGTGCGGTCGATGATGCGTAGGGACAACTGTCCTCTGTTCTCGCAGCACTTGCCTTGCAAGCCTGGTGCCCTGTCATCTTCAGGAGGTTTTTTCCTCAGTGGTGGGAAGGGCCTGCAGCCAGCCTGGGGGGGCGCGGGTCCGTCCTGAGGGCCGGTGCTCCCAGAGGCGAGGGAGGCAGCTTGAACTCGGGAGTGAAGGGGGCTGGCGGGGGGTCTCCCACTCCGTGTGTGGAGGGGCCGCTGGTCTGGAGGCTTCCCCTCCCCGGGACAGGATGACCGCACTGGTGCCTCAGCCAGAGAACAGAGCCAGACCCCACGGGCTTCCTCGGGCTTGGACTCAGGGCGGCTCCGTGGCCACGAAGGGCCAGGAGCAGAAAGCGCCCCGCGTATTTGGCGCGAGCCCCCTCCCATTCCTGCTCGCTGCATGTCCTTAGGTGGGTGGGTGGGGAAGGACAGACACCAGGAATGACAGACTGAGCTGGTCACCGGGGCTCCTGATGTGACATGTCTGGCTCACCTGGGGCTCTGAGGTAAGAGTCACACCTGTGGAGAAGCGTGGGGGGAGGCGGCTCACACACCGGGTGCCGCTGGTTGCCCCATGGGCCCCGAAGGTGTGGGCCTCTGACCAGCCTGTCCTTGCTCCCTGGAGGGTTTGCAGGACACATGTATGCCTGTCCCAGGAACCCCAGCCACCTGCTGTCCTCGCTCAGGCTGGGGCAGGTCCACAGTGCATTGCGATGGCACCAGACCCCCCTACGGGACGGCCACTCGCCTTGAGGTGAATGAGACCCGCAGGAACATCCCCTCTGTCGCTAGCAGGGGTGGAAACGTGCGGTGTGGATGGCTGTCTATACCGCAGTAGAAGCCGGTCCCAGGCCAGGTCCTCGGGACCGCAGGAAGGCAGAGGGCTGGGCCTTTCCAGGGCTGGCCCTGAAGAGCCTGGCTCACTGGGCAGCATGTCCCCTTGGCTGTCCCTGTGGCCGTGACTACTGGGTTGTTATTTAGGGGAGGACAGAGCGGAGCAAAGACAAACATCCTGCTGGTACATCCTGGTTTGACCAGACCCAGGGAGCCAGCCGCCCTACAGGTTTGAAAAGCCCTTCTGGGTGGGGCCGGGGACAGTCCTCGGCCCCATGGGGGGGGTTCCCTCTGTGGGGCTGAGCTGTGGGGTCTGCACCATCCCTTCCGGAAGATGAGCTGCTCTGGCCCCTGGGTTCCAGGCCCCATCTCTGCCTGCTTCAGATTCCAGGTTAAGGCAGGGGCTGGCTTTCCAGCATGACGGGGAAACAGCACATCCATCCCCCAAAAGGGACCAAGGTTTCTCTACGTGGCGCCACCAGCCATGCAGGGTTGATGCATCGCCTGTCCTGCTGCCCCCGCCCAGTGGCACCTGCCCAGCCAGCCTCAGGCAGGGGCCCCCTGGCATGCAGACGGGCTGACGAGGCTCTCAGACATCTCGGCCAAGGCCAGGTAGGTGGAGGGTGAGGCGGGCCCTGCAGACACGAGACACCCACGGTTGAGACACCCAGGAGAGCTTTGCACTTGCCCTCCACCCCTTGCAGACGAAGAATGGAAAGGTACACACAGAACAGTGGAAAACCAGCTTGAAATCCAAAGGTGCTGCCATGAGGGCTGGGAGCCCATTACCCCACCACCGTGCTCCAGGAGAACCGAGAGCAACCCTCAGCCTCCCCTTGCCCACCCTCCCCCAGTGCCGGGGCCTGGCCCCGCAGCAAGGGTCCGAGGGCTCGGAGGGCTCGCGAGGTGAGAGGAGCTGACACAGCTTCTCAGCTTCATGCCCCCCACCCCCTTGCAACAAGGTCAAATTCACCTCGTTTCCCTCCTTACAAAAGTTCTCAAATGCAAGACTCCAGCTTTTCCTGAAATCGGAACCCTGGCAGCTGAGTCTCAACAAAACACTATGTGTGCTTCCAGGCGCTGGGGCCGGTCTCGGGGGGCCCCCACTTGCTGGGGGTCCATAGGCCTTCCCCAGCCTTTCATTAACTCTCCAAGGCAGAGGCAGGAGCCGCCCTTGCTCCCGGCCATTTGCCCCTCCCCCATCACGGAACCCGCAAGAAGCATCTGCGGGCCTTCCTTGCACTTCTGTGGGGGGCCCTCTGTGTCGAGCACCGGAGCCTGCCACGTGTGGGCCTAACAAACCCCACCGGACCTTCTGGAGGCACCGAACAGCATCCATTTGTTGTCAGTGTGATTTTATTTACTTTTTAAGGGGAATCCATGAGAGCCGGAAGCACTGTTGGGGTCACGGTGACCAGGGGGTTGTGGTGACCAGTGCTGGGCCGGGGGCAGGGCTTGACTGACAGGTGACTGTATCCACAAAACACAGAGAAAGAACTGCTTGCCATGGACAACAGTAATCTGTTGATAATGGGGGACATTTCGTTAAAATTTTCCTTCAACCGCAGAGCCCTGCCCTCTAAGCAGAAGTGCTGGAGGGAAGAGGGCCCTGCGGTTGAGCTCTCTGAATCTGGTAGGTTCTCTTCCCACCTAGAAATTCAATGCGATGTATTTAAAGGGCCAGATGCCTGCAGGGTGTGTGCACCCCTGCCCTGCTCCCTGGAGGCCCAGGGAGGCCCCTCCCTGGGTCCAACAACACTGACCCGGGAGGCCAGAGTCCCCGCTCGGGTGGTTTTCACAGTGGAGGGGGAAGACCTTGCACGCATGGACCACATTCCTGCTGAAGAGATGAACATCCTGCAGGGGCGCTGAGGTTATGGTTCATGGTTGACTTTTCTTGGTGGCAGGAGTGGGGTGGCATGGGGTGAACATTAGAGAAGAGGCACAGAGAGGTTTCCTGTCGGCTGGGTATGCGCAGCAAGGTGGGCATGAGAGGGAATGGGTTTGCTGACTCCCGAAGCCGGGAGAGCTTCGGAGTCGGGGACACGCTGCCACTCTCGGGCAAAGCTGCTGAAGGTCAAGGCCGGTGGTCTCCTCCCTGAGCGGCGGGTGAGGCCCCAGGGGGCTTGGTAAACCACCCTCAGGAGAGCTTTCACACCGGCCATCAGTGGGGTGCGTGGGTGGGCGTCATCCTTCTCATTTTACAGGTGGGGAAACTGAGGCTCAATGCTGCTCACCCCCTAGGGGGAGCCCTGGCCTCAGCCTTCACAATTTGGGAGGACAAAAACTGGTTAGTTTTGGGGCCATTCCCTTTGAGCCAGGAACATCCAGAGACAGAATGTTTCCACTCCAAGGGACAGCCAGCCTTGTCACGTGGCTTAGAAACACAGGCCTAATGGGATCCTGGGCTCTCTGGCTCCCTAGAGTCTCTGGGGATGTGGCATGTCCAGCCTCGCGTCCCTCCCTTGGCCTCGGGCCACCTCCTCTGGCCCAGTCCACACCCCTGCACGTGTATGTGGGTCTTCCCGGGGGAACGCCTCTTCCTTCCTCCCTACTGGGCGGGCACCAGGGGCCTCTGCTGGGCAGACAGAATGGAAGAAGTTTCCTTTTCTTCGCCGGGTGAACCCTGGCGTCCCTGACACCCGCCAGCCTCCCTGCAGGGGAGCGGAGGCCAGATGGAGGACCGAGGCTTCCGCGGGGCATTGCCCTGAGCAGATTCCCATCATCCCGGGGACTGCCACACTCCAAGGGCTGTCTACCAAATAAGAAATGGCCACGAGAGCTCGGAGGGACCTCACAAAAACCGAGGGGGAAGCCACAGAGCACCACCCCCCACCATGACGGCCCCCAGTCTTTGCCCCATTTCCGTATGTCCACCTGTCAAAGATCAGTGTGGCTGACCTCTGCCAGCCACCGCCACTTAGCCTGGGAGAAGCCTCCGTCTTAGGACCAGAAGCTTCGTCCTGCCCAAATGCCCTCCCCGGATGGGGCTTCAGGCTGGGCTCTTACAGAAGAACTCTAAGGACACATGCCCAAGGTCCCGGATTTGAAAACCTCCGTGCTGCCTGATATGCAGCGGACCAGGACCACATGCCTACTGATGGCGTGCGGACAGAGCTGGTGTGTGTGTGCACTCCGATGGAGCCGGGCCTCCCCTCCTGGACTGCAGACCCTCCCCTTCTGCAGAGGTGGGCTGGGGCCCCTCCCCACCCCGTCCATTCCACCCCCACTGATGGGCTCAAGGACACCAATTCCCACAACTTGTGGATTCCCAGTCTTCCTGGCTGGGACCTGAGTTGGAGCCTTCTGGAAGAGCACACTGTTCTCCTCTGCACCTAACCAGGCCCCAGCCCCGCCGCCCTGTGCGTCCCCCACCCTCCCGGGACCCAGCATCTTTCTGCCACCCCTTCTTCCCTGGGAGCGTGAACCCTCCCTGGGCCGGTGAGTCCCTGCCATGCTGCCCTGTCTATGCCAGGAGGAGCATATCAAAGGCTCCCTCTCTTCCCAGGGGCCCCGGCGACATCCTGGAACGTCAGCACAGACATTAGCAGTGGGGAAATTAAGTATGCACGCACACGCACACCAGCCAATAACATTAAGTGTCATTTAAAAAAATGGGTTAAATAAGCAGCATCACCGAGGATGGTCGTGCCGGGCTGATTATCCCATATTTGCACGTCTGGGAGGTGGGAAGGCTAGAAGTCTAATGACGGAATTATCACCCTAATGCCTTTTGCTGGCTGGGAATAATCCTGGGGCTGCAGGGTTTTTGGCTGGTTTCCTCTAATTGCACTCAGATTAAGGGAGTCCTGCAAGGCAGGCCTTCCCCAGCCCTCCAGAGCAGCCTTTCCTCAAAGAGCCCACACAACCAGGTCTTCGGCTTCTGAGATTCTGGCTGCTCTGAGAGGCATAGATCTCTGGGGCCCTGCTCAGCACAGGGGTGTGAGGCGGGAGCAGTGAGGGCGGGGTGGCACTTGGTACGGGGTCTTGGGGAGCTGTGGGAGCTGGGAGATTCAGCGTGAATGCTTGGTATCCAGGGTCCTCCGAAGTGAAGGGATCCCTGGACACCCCCCCCGCCCCGCACATACACAGCAGCCCAAAGGCACAAGGTATCTCAGAAAAATGCATGGCTGCTACCTCCTAGACAGGGGGAGCTGAGGAGCATCCTCTTGCCCCTTGGGCATCTCCTGCCTTCCCGGGAGAAGTCCTGCCCCCTGACAGGAGAGCCCCAAAAGTTCCTGGAGGGGGTGGCAGACGTACCCACAGCCCAGCTCCTCACCCTCTGAATCCCCAGCCCCCTGCCGTCACTGCGCAGTGCCTCTTGCTAAAGGGAGGGGTCCACTCCCCCATCCCTGGATGCTGAGTCCGGCCATGGGACTCGCTTTGGCAATGGGATGACAGCAGGAGTGGCCTCCCCCGAGGCTTGGGAAGGTACCTGTGCATTTCTCCTCCTGCGCTTTTGCCTTGACCGTGGTGAGCCTGCAGCGCGGAGGCAAGAGACGGCGCCAGGTCTGAGCTCTACACGTGAGCAGCCCCTCTGGGATGTAACCAACAGTTGAGCCAGATATGAGAACACACCCAGCCAAGACCAGAAGTGCCCAGTCTAAACTGCTGACCCTGGACGGTGCAGGAGATGGGTCTGGGGGCTACTCATCTGCTGCAGCGCGGTGGTTAACCAACACTCCGTTCACAGGAGGCGGTTTCCAACGCAGGATCGGTGCAGTGCCCTTTCCGCAGCAGATGGGGGCCAGCACAGAAAGGCAATCCCCTTTTCCCAGACACAGAGCAGGTGAGAAGTCCACCCCACCCAGCCTGGACCCTGCTGCAGGGCTGAAACGGCCAGCGCCCCAGGATCTGGGGACTGAGGGGGCTCCAGGGGGCTCTCCCCAGAAGGCTCTGGGAACTCAGAGATGCTGGAGGACTTGAGCTCATGGAGAATAGATAAGCTTCGAAGGAGGAGGCTGGTAACTTCCTCTCTTCTGTCGATAAACATCTTTTTAAAGTGGCGCCGGCAGCGTGGCTCGCTCTCCGGGGACAGGAGTGGAGAGCAGGAAGAAGCCTCTGTCGAGGCGGTGTCTCCACGACGACCTTCAGCACTTCACGGGTGTGCAGGAGGACTCAGGGAAGGATTCAAGCCCCTCAGAGCCCACCAGCTCAAGAAGTGGCTTTCTGTGCAGATGGCTGGATGCTTTCCAGCTGGTTGGGAGTTCCCACACCCTCCTCTGTCCATCTCCCTAAATCCCAGAAGGAGCCACCGACAGGAATCTTCTGGAGGTGGGAGTGCTGTCCTGAGTGCTGGCTACATTATGGGGTCGCCGCTGAGCCCTGCTACCTGAGAAGGCCCCCGGTCACACGGTGCAGGCCCTGCAGGGAAGCGGGGGTCCTTCCAGGCCTCTTGGATGCTTCTGTCTCAGGTGCTCAGCTAATGCAGTCCCACTTCCCTCAGACAGTGGAGATTTTGCCGGCGCACACACAGCCCAAACCACGCGGCCCCCAGCAGACTGCTGTGTTGGGTGAGCTTGACCTTAAACAGAGATCCTCATGTAGAACCACCCCCCCAACTACGGGAGAGGGGTCCAACAACCCCCAACAGCCTGAGGCTCGGGCTCAGCGGCAGGCAGTTTCTTTCACATACCAGGAGTATAAAATGTGTAAACGGACACTGAAGAGCCCCCAGCCTCTCAGACCCTCAAACTGCTCCTACAGCTGTCTATCGTGAAGTCACCAGGATTTTTCTTTTTCTTGCAGACATCTTCATATTAGCTTTGAAGCTGTGCAAAGTTGAGACTGGCCCGCTCAGAAAATGGGGCCCAATGAGGAGGCGTGTCCAGCTTGCAAAGATGTCCCAGGCCTGGACGGGACCCCCTTCTGCTCTGCATTCCCTGTGTTGCAGCGGGAGCAGGCCTTCTCCTCCTTTCTCGCTGCCCGGCAGTGCCGCCCATTGCTGACGCAGCGGCGGAGTCCCTGAGGCACGCTGAGACCCACCACAGGCAGGCAGCCTGAGAAGCCAGCAGCCTGCCTCTCCAGGCCGGAGGGCCGCGCACTCTGGCCCCACTGTTCTGGGAGGTGACTTTTCTCTGGGCAGCTGGTGGGTCTTACTTCAGTCACTTCGAGGCTCTGCTTATGTCATTAATATGAAAAGGTTCCCTTCCTGTCGCCCTAAGTCTTTTTCCTTACGTTTCTCTACCATCCCCCGTCCCCTCCATGCCCATCCCCACCCCCTCCCACGTGCCCAGGACCTCTGCTTAGGTCCCCTCCACCTTCCTCCAGTGCAGGGAGCCCCACCTATCTGCGGAAACCGAAGCCTTCCCGAGGCATCTTTGGGCCCTTCTTGCCTTCTCTGGGGGGCTTGGGCGAAGGCGTCTCCACCGTGCCCCCGTAGGGACAGCTCTCGGAGCCCGGGTAGTGGCCTGTGCATTCCACGGCGGGCATGTATCCGCTGTCCCACATGCCTGTCCCACACAGCTTACACAGGTCGTGCAGGCTGCAGGGGATGCGGGGCAGGAGACGGAACTGGTGCAGCAGGCTGCGGGCCTGCAAAGAGAGGACAGGGGGTGGAGAGGTGGGGCAGGCTCCCAAAGGCCTTCATCCGAAGGGAGAGCAGGCGGCCAAGGGCGCCCGGGGCCCGCCTCAGGGCAGTCCCTGCCCTTGGGTCTGCCCCCTCTGACTCAGCCCCCCAGCTAGGATGCCCCAGCGCTCCGTCCGCCCTGCGGCTCCACCTTTCAGCCTCTGCGGGCTTCGTTCCCGCTGTCGTGGGCAGCGCCGTGCCCACTTCCTACCCACGCGACCGCTGGCCCCTGCGTCGCTCCTTACAGCCCCCGAAGACCACTACAGAGCTTTCACATGGGGCATCGCCAGCAGGAGGCTGGGAAGTGCGGAGTGGCCATGCTCAGCGTGGTGCCCCTTCCTTCCACTTGCCTTGGATGAGAGGCGGCGGCCCTCCCCCAAAGCTGCCTTCTCAGTCTGCCTGGCTCTGGGCTGTGAGTGAGGTGCCCCAAGGTGGGGGGGGGCTGTCTATGAAGCCGGATAATTTGTTCATTCCACGCAGCGGAGGAGGCTCTGGTGTCCCGGCCTGATGGTGGACTAGCCCTGTGCAGTGGCCTCGCAGGGAGCGCCCCCAGGAGCACACGGGGCGGGGCCTGCGTTCAAGCCCCGCCCCCGCGTCGGGGCTTGGAGCGTGGGCGGGGCTCTGTGGCCAAGGGGCGGGGCTCTGCAAGCCTAGTGGGTGGGGCCACTTGGGGGAGGGGCAGGCACTCACCTTCCTGAGAACGAGCTCCCCGTTCATGTGCATGGCCAGGTTTCCAAAGTGCAGGAGCATCTGGTCGGTGGCCAGCTGCTGCTCAATGACGTCATCCCCGTAGATGGCCACGATGGCCACGCAGATGAAAAGGTGGAAGTAATCCGTCTGAGGGGGAGGAGAGCAGGGTTCAGATAAGGCCCCAGGTGGAGGCTGAGTGCAGAGCTGTGGGGTGAGGCTGTCTGGGCTCATGTGGTCCTGGGCAAGCCGCAAGCCTCTTTTGCCCTGTTTCCCCACCGCACACGGGCCAAGGTCAGTACCTACACCCAAAGGCTGCTGTGACATGCAAAGGGGACAAGCTCGTGCTACCCACGGGCTGCTGCTGGGGAGCCCTCTAGGTGCATTCCGTCACAGCGTCCTCTGAGGGCTGACCCACGCTCATTGTGAAGTCTATTCATAAAGGCGCTGAGAAGAGCTCGTAAAGGTGCACGCAGAGGCTGGGTGCGAATACGCCCCAGTGGGTTGTGGAACAGGCCAGCGAGAAAGAACGTTCTGGCAGTTACTCTCTGGTCAGTGTCTTCCTCCCTCCAGGCTCAACATCCCAACTCTTGTCCCAGAGATGACCCCTAGGTTTGTTGCTAAGAAATCGAGAAGATCCTAACAGAGAGGAGCAAGACAGCTTCCTGACGGCCCCCACGGAGGGGTTACCGTGATCCTGCTGTCTTTCACTATCTCTTCGAGGACTCCACCGGGGACCCTGCTGCCCTCCTTGGAGACCACCTCACACCACTGCCCAGCAACACCAGGCGCGCAGCAGGAAGCTGGCACTCCGTCGGCTGGTATTTGACTGGGACGCATCCTGTGTGTTCCCCTGCCCGGATGCTTGGAGGGGGCTCTGCCTTTGACTCACACTGGCCCCCAAGGGCAGAGGAAGAGTAAGGAGCACCAGGAAGCCCATGTTTAGTCTCCCAATGTCGACCGGCCGGCCAGACGGAACAGCTAGGCCAGCCAGGCGGAGCCCACAATTCCTGCTGAGGTCAGAGTCAGCAATGCCCCGCGCCCTGCCTGCTCTGGACAGACCGTCCCCCAGGCTGTGGAGCCTCGGGCTGCCTGGCCCCTTCCTTTGAACTAATCCAGAATGGATTTGTTCTTGCTTTGGCTCAGAACGCTCCGGCCCAGGGTGGGAGACAGCAGGATTCCGGGAAGGGGGGTGTGCAGCTCCTCTCAGAGACAAACGTGGGGAGGAAGGGGTGAGGCATGTCCCACACAGAGCTGGGCAGCAGGACAGGACTAATTCCATTCACGGGACAGGCCTGGGGCAGTCCAGCCCCCACAGACACATGAGTAGTAAACAGATAGAATAGAGCCTTTCTCTCTCAGGGGTCACTTCAAAAGAGCCCCCCCTCCCATGGCCCTCACTCCCGAGGAAGTAGCCTACTCCCACCTCCCCGCCCCTCCCCACCCCTGTGCCATTAATGTCATCAGGGGCGGGGCCCATGTGGCCAAATGCGGTCCAGCACACTAATCCAGGCCAGGCCGCAGAGCCAGACCCGGGCCAGGGGGCGGGTACGGAGACGGCTTGGGGCACCAGGGCGGCTTCCTGGGACTTGCCGCCCTCCGAGAAGCTCCTCCTGCAACACCAGCAAGAGTGGAGCCTGCCAGCTCACGTGTCTGCAGATTGGCCCGGCGTCCCATCGACCTCTGAGGTCTGTCTAATGGAAGCTGCCGGCTTCCACGGCGAGGACAGAGCCGGCTCTTGCAGAAAGGATCCTGGCCACCTCCCAGATGTGTCAATACTATTTTTTTTTTTTTTAAAGCTGTTGGATCCAGAGAGGCTTGCCCATCCTTCAACATGGCCAACTTGTTGCTAAGTTGGGTGTTAAAGCCATGGGATAGGGACGCACGCTCTTGGGGGCTTTGCAGTGGAAATCTGGGGAGGGACGGTGGGTCCTGGGCTCTCCGGAGGGGCTGACGGGGACGCAGGGTCTCAGGCTCTTTCCCTGCGCAGTCCTGAGCGAGCAGGGAAGGAGGGCCTGGTGGCCGGGGCTGCAGGGGGCCTGCTCGCCCTCACCGATGTCACCCTCACACTGATTGGTTGTGGCAGCAGGGAGCTGGGCCCCAGGATGTGGTAATGAGCACAGTCAGTGGGCAATTTGCATCTGTTTCAGTTACTTGGGAGGCGAGCTGTTGATCTGAAGGCAGCCCGGGGGATGATGAGAAGGCAGGAGCCTGGTGTGGTGGGGGTGTGTGGGTTATGGGGGCTGGGGCTGCGGAGGAGGGGACCCCGGAGGGCCCCCGCCCCCGCAGGGTGCGGCTGCCTGGCCCTGCTCACCTGGTAGTGGGCCCAGCAGGCCTCCCAGATGCGCAGCGCCTCGGCCTCGGGGAACTCGCGCTTGAAACACAGCAGCAGCCAACGGTGGCAAAAGAGCATCTGCAGGCCGTCCTCACCCAGCGAGACCAGGTGCTGGTAGAAGCGCAGGTGCGTCAGCCGCAGCAGCTCCCGCAGGTAGAGCTGGGGGTGAGGCCAGGACCAGTGAGCCCCCAGGCTCTGCCCAAGGTGCCCACTCCCACTGAGGCCCTTCCTCGGGCCCCCAGCCCGAGAAGCACGCGTGCCGAGCACGGGGCCTCCATCGGCAGCGTCTGCACCGGCTTACGTTATTCTGCTGCTGGAGTCGGACTCACACCTGTCTTGGCTAGTTCACCCCAGATTTCAGACTGTTCTGGAGGCACAGCCCGGGGCAGGCAGAGCATGCTGCCCTGCTGTGGACCGGAGGCTCCCCAGGTCTCAGCCACCACACAGGGCGGTTTCTGCTGCTCCCTCCTCCTGGGGAGGGTGAGCAGATCATGCACGGAACCCCCAGTCCAACCACCTTCCCATCGCCAAGAACCATCATCTTCCAGAGCTGACTTAGAGCGGGGAGGGGGCATTTCTGAACCTCAGGGTGCTCGTTTCCTGCACGTAAGGTCACCACCCAGTGACGTGGGTGAGGGACGAGATCGAGGCTCCTTCTGGCAGGGCCCAGCTTGGGCTGCTGACTTCAGAGCCCTGAGAATATCCATCTCTGGCAGCTAATGAGTCACGGGGCCGTGTGCTGCATGAGCCCGTCAGGAGCCAATCGCGTCAGACCCCATAATTACCTCCCCAGGTGCCGTGGAAACCTGACATCACAGGGCCAATGCAGAGAGGGGGCAGCTGGGGGTGGGGTGTGTGTGTGTGGTGGGGGGGACCTGGGGCAGGGCTCCGTGACTCACAGGCCCCTCCCACACAAGCAACCCGTCATTCCCACTGGAGACAGCCGCTGGGGCCCTTGGAGGGGCTGAGTCTGAGGATCTTTTCTGACCGGCCCAGCACAGCGTCAAGACCACGCATGCGGCCTACCCCCGCTTACCCCACGTGGACGTCCCCTGGCCTTCCAAGCCACACCTCCTGGACCCTGGCTCCCTGGTCCTCAGACCCCCTGCTGTGCTCGGCTCCCATCCACAGTCAGACCCCAGCTCCAGTCAGTTCCGTCCCCATCGCTCCTGACATGGCCGGTCCCAAAAGTCCAGGCCGCACAGTATCACTGCCCGAACCTGTGCTCGGCCAAGTCTGGGCACATCCCGTGTGCTGTGGCGTCTGCCTGATCCACCTGCCTGCCTACTTCCCGTCTCTGTCAGCTTCCCGGCTGGGGTCCTCTCTGGGACTGGAGAGCCAAGACCACAGCCTAGTGCCCTCCACCCGGCACTCGGCAGGTGTTTGGAACACACAGGAGCTGCCTCGAGTGCTGACTGAAGGCTCCCGGCCCTGCCTTACCAGCTCTGCCTGTCCCCCTCCCCCTCAACATTCAGAGCTGCTGGGTCTGTGCAGGTGAGGGGAGGCCATGAGGGGGGGGCATGCTGGCTGGGCACTGCAGGAGGCCTGGGCCTGGAATGGGGCGTGGTGACTGTCCAGGGGGCCTCAGGAGCCCCTCCCATTCCTGCATCCTGTGTTGGAGCCTTGCAGGGAGCAGCCCAGATGTACCTGAGGACCCATCCTGTAAAGCACAGGGCCAGGTGTGATGGGCCTCCCCTTCCTCACTCCTCCACCAGGGGAGGGGCCTCCCCCGACAGCCCAGCCTACAGGGGGCATGGGGTGGGGATGGCAGCAGGTGTCCTGGGACTGAGGAATAAGATGCGTTCCTCCCACGGAGCTTGGCCTTAGCAGAGGCCCAAGGCTAAGCCCCCAGGCCCCACTGGCAACGCCCACCCTGGCTTTTTCTGCCTGTTGACCCATAGCAGCCATGCCACACGTGGCCACCAAGACCTCGAGCAGCAAGGGCAGGAGGCAGCGTACTCTCCCCCAGCACACTGTTAACCCGCACGGCCCAGCCTCACCAGCTGTCTCTCCATGTCCTCGTCCCGAGGAGAGCTGACGAAGATCGTGTTCTGCATCAAACCCACAAAGCACCAGAAGGTGTCTGATTCGTCCAGGACCTCGGCCAGGATGGGCGCCACAAGGTCTGACATGCCCTGGAAGTAGCCGATGGCTGGGTTGTATACGGCATAGTTCAGCAGGATCCTCCTGGGGACGCAGGGCAGAGAGCAGGGAGTCAGTGAGAGCGGGCCTCGATGTGGCCCACCCCTGCTGCGCTCTTGACGGTGTGTCGCCCAGGCTGGAGACCCCAGGCTGCCAGGATGCGCCCCCTTCACCTCGATCTCAGGGCAAGGAAGGTAGCCCTCAGGGCACTGTCCTCAGGGTCTAGGGAAATGGAGTGGCCTACAGGAGCTCCTGGGCAGGCCCAAACCTCCAGAGCAGGGGAAAGAGAGTATATGGGTCTGATTTTCTTAATGGTGGCTGCCCGCCTGTGACAAAAGGTGGGTGCGCAGGGACATTTGTACGGGCTGCGAATTTTGTGCCATCATTTGCCAGGTGGTAAAATGTCAGAGATGCAAGTCTCGGGCTCTGTGTGGTTTCATGGGCCAGAGGACCACCTGTTGGGAGGCTCAGAGGGAGGCTCATCCAGGGCTGGTGGGAGCCAAGCAAGCCAGGCTTGGTGGAGGCCCAGGGATGGGAGGCTTTGCTGGTACCCTGGGGAGGGACCAGCCACAAGACATGGACTGATGTTGCCTAAAGTAGCTAATGAGCCTCTGCTTCTGGACCCCGCCCCTGCTGCTGTTCCTTTTCTTCCCAGAAGGCCGGCGGAGTCCCGAGGGGTAAGGTGACCCCGAGTGGCAGGTGAGGAAGTGGAATGGTGGGGGGGGGCAGGGCTCTCCTCCCCTCCGGGAGACCCTCACTGGCTGGGGAGGGCAGGTACCTCATGCTCTCCACGTTCGGATTGTCTTTGCCTCGGAAGAACTGGTTGCTCCGATCCGTCCGAACCACATCCTTGTCCACGGTGAACTGCACGTCGCGCCAGAACGCTTTGTGCTCTTCAGGGGTCATGGAGAGCCTGGCACAGAGCAGAGCGCCGGCCGGGGGCTCCGCGAGCAGCACGCATGCGTGTGCGCACACGCAAGCACACACACGCACGCGCACACACACGCACGCACACAAGCACACATGCACGCACACACACGCAGTCATGCACACGCAAGCACGCACACGCACTCATGCACACACGCACACGCACTCATGCACACACGCACGCGCGCACACATGCACACACGCACGCGCACACACGCATTCATGCACACGCAAGCACACACACGCACTCATGCACACACGCGCACGCGCGCGCATACACACGCACTCATGCACATGCAAGCACACGCACGCACGCACACACACACTCATGCACACACATGCACACACACGCTCCAGGCAGGGCCCGTCCTTCCCCACCCCTGCTCCTGATGGGGGCTGGGCTGCTGCCGCCGGCAAACCCTCCGGCTCCCCACTAACTTGGGGGTGCTGGTTATCCATTGTCGGGGAGCAGAGCGGGCCGTGGCCCGCGCTCAGCCAGGCCGAGAGAGACCTCAGCCGTCAGCTCCGGCCCAGCGTGCCCGGCGGGGCGTCGGTGCCTAGCTCAGTCTGTCGAGCTCTCAAACACTGAGGCGGCACTGAGGAG
This sequence comes from Neomonachus schauinslandi, assembly GCF_002201575.2. NCBI lineage: Eukaryota > Metazoa > Chordata > Mammalia > Carnivora > Phocidae > Neomonachus > Neomonachus schauinslandi. The sequence continues at coordinate 57,426,786 of NC_058417.1, forward strand.
CGAGGAGCGCCGGGGATAACGCCGGCTCTTATCCAAGCCTATCACTCCGTGCCTGGGACCCATTTTCCAAAGAAAGTCTGGGTCACGGAACATATCATCAGTGCGGGGTTGCACCGCCAATCGCCGGGTCGGCTGAGTCCCACCGGGGGCCGGGCCGGGCCGGCGGCCCTTACCTCTTCTGCTGGATCTCGGCGTATTCCCGGCGCTTCCGCGCCCGCAGTGCCTCCCTCTCCTGCGACGTGGACTCGTGGCTGTAATACCGCAGCAGGAAGGGCCAGACCTCCCCCCGGATTGACACATCAATGCCGCCGAAGAAAATGGCCTGCAGGAAGCGGCCGAAGTTGGGGAGGGGCCAACACAGGGCGGCTCAAAGCACCCCCAGCCCCCGGAGATTTGTGTTTTGGGGGCTTTGCTGCGCCTTGGTGACAGCTGATGCCTTGATTCAGGTCGCTGTGATTTGCACATGTTTGGAGGGAAAGTGGAGGCCCTCCATTCCCATACAGCACACAGCCAGGCTCATTTCAATGTCAATGCCCACCCTGGTGTGGCGCTCAGATTAACGTGTCGTTCTCACGTCATGGCCTAATCCCGGTTTTGGAAGCGCTGCATTTCACCGCGAGCTGTTCTATGCAGCCTGACTCCGGGTCCCCCAAGCCCGCTCCCGAGGTTTCCTTTTCAACGCAGAGCCTTTGATTGCTTTATCGGGCGGGCGTGTTCACACAAGGGGGCAGCCTCCCGGGAGGCGGCCCTGGGTGCCCCCGGCTTACCTTGCGCAGTTTGTATCCCTCCTCTACCTGGCCCAGCTCGTTCAGGTGGCGCAGCCAGGCCGCCACGTCCAGCCTCTTGTACATGCTCTCCTCAGGGTGTGTCTCGGAGGAGGGCAGTTTAGGGCGTCGGATGGAGAACTGCATGCACGTCTTTTCGTCGGTGACCTGCTGGCCCGGATGGAGTCCGGAAACTCCGGGAGATAAGCACCTGGCGGGCGGGCCCCCGAAGCCAGCCCACTCTCCCCAGGACAGAAAAGCCCCCTCTCACCCCACCACACCCCGAAAGGAGGGGGACCCGTTCTCCCCACATACAGACCCCTAAATGGCAAGTGTAATTAGACGCAATTAAAATGAAAATACCTTCATCTTAACATCGGTTTCCCAGGTCGCTGGGCTTCCCCAGCCCACTCCCACTGACAGACCAACCGATGGACCATGGCCCCCCCCCCGCTCACCCCCCCCCCCCCCGCGACCCCCAGCCGGCCGCAAAAAACGGAATTAATGCCTCGAACGGCCCAACTTCCCTCTGCCGGGAGGGCCTACAATAAATTACATGTGATTGGCCACAAACAAAGGGACCGCTGTTCCCCGAGCAGGGAGCCCGCCTGTCAGGTTGTCTCCACGGGCAGTCACGAATCCAGGGCAAAACTGCAGCTGACATTTAATTCAAAAATCAAAGGTTGCTCGATGTAGGGGGAAAAGCAAGCCATACTACTGTAATAAGGAGAGCCAGCAGGAGGCTCTGTGGGAAGGAAGGGGATCTTAAAGTCAGCCCCTTTCTAATAAGCACATACAGTATCTTGAACAGATAATTAAAGAGCTCTTATTACATTTGTATGTAGATTGAGCAAAATATGGCAGGAAGCCTTGTCAAAACATGATTTTTCAAGTGCAAAGCACTGACTTTACAAGAAGACCTGGGCCTGCTTCAGATCCAAAGTTGCCGCTCTGCCAGCCCCCCAGCGACCACGGACCGCCAGGGGCCCCCAAGGTCACATTCTGTGAGGCCTTTGTGCGGGGGGAGCCCTGGATCCCCCCCATGGGCGGGAAGGGCAGGGGGTGGGTCTGGCCGCGGGGTGCAGACCTCACGACACCCCCCCCCCCCCGGGGCGGCCCCCCCCCCCCCCCGGGGCTCCCTGGTCCTTGAGGTGCGTCTCCACACAGTATTTCCAGCGCTGAAACACGTCGGACAGCTTGTCCAGGCCGCCGTGGTGGAAATGGAAAACCTTGAACTGGCTCTCGCGGCTGGCGATGACCATCTGGCCGCTGGTGCAGGCCTCATCGCTGGGCGGCCGCGGCAGGGGAAGGGAACGGGGCAATGAAGATGGAAACCCTGGCTTTGATTTCCAAGTATAATCAGAGGCCCCTATCACTGACCTCAGAGGCAGGAAACAGGAAGGCCCCTGGAGTTTGGCTGCTGGCTGCAGGGGGACAGCACTACACCCGCAAGGAACCCACCACCCGCTTGGCTGAAGAAGGAAAATAGCCCTCTCCTGGGGACTCCGGGAAGGAGGACTGCCCTCGCTCCCTGCTTGGCTGCCTGAGAGGCCCTGGGTCCCCTCCCCCGTATGCTCCCTCCTGTCCGGGAGATCCAAGGGTGGATGGCGTTGGGTGGAATCAGATTTTGAACCCAGGTGGGGCGGGCACTGAGAGAGCCTCCTCCATTGGTCTGGGATGGACTCCTCCTCTCACTCAGGGAGAATCGTCCAGGGAAACTCACTGAACATCCAACAGGGCCATCAGTGCAACCTTGCCTGCCCTTCCGTAAACAGCCAGAATGTGGCTCTGGGTCCGGGACCCTCTGGGGACACACCTGCTTCGAGCACAGGTCTTCGGTTGGGGCTATTCTGTGGCTGGGCTGCCGTGCTTTTCAGGAGAGATTTGATGTGGCCACGAGACAGGACACTATTGGTCTGCCCACCATGAGAAAGGGGAGCCTCCCTCCGGAAAGCCAGGGCCCCGTCCTGCACACAAAGGCCGAGCTGCAAAGCCTCTCCGTGGGTAACTGGGAGCAGCCTGTAGCAGCTTTCTGTACGGCCCCCACCTGGCTGTTCTCCAAGCCAGAGTCTGAAGCCACGGCAGGCCACCGTCACCCTGAGTGCAGGTGGAAGAGGCTGGTAGCTGCCCCGACCCAGTTCCTGGGAGCAGCCATCGTGGGGTACCACTGCCCCCCAGCTTAGTGATGTCGGGAAGCAAACATTTGGGAAGGCGGGCATTGTCCCTGGACCCGAAGCCCTGCCTGCCGGGACCCCTGCACCACCAGCCTCCTTCCAGGAAGCTGCCCAGAGAGGCTCTCACCTGAAGAAGAGGCGGAGGGAGCGCATCTGCCCCAGGTCCACGCGGAACACGCCGCAGATCTGCTCCAGGGCACAGGTCCTCTGCGGCTCGTCCCACCGCGGGGTCTGCAGGAGGCCGGTGCCGTCCGGGAACCGCAGGTGGGCGTCGGCGCTGGACGGGGAGCTGGTGGGGGAGGTCGCGTCATGGCCACGGGGGCAGGGCAGGGAGGGTGTGGGGGAGACATTTCAACATGGGCCCAGGCGCGAACGCACACACAGACAGGACTGCAGGCACCACACAGGCGACGGGCTCTCCACAGACACCCGTGAACGAATGAATGAATGAGTCCCATTTTCGTGTGGAAGGGGACGAATGGTTACGGTCAAAGTGCATCCCATGTCAACCGAGGCAGTAAGCTGCCCTAATGACAGATGAGCTCACCCTGACAGGTTACCCAGCCCCTTTGAGCCTTTGTGTCCCCAGGTGCAAAGTGAGGATAATGCGGGGGTCTTGTGCGGGATCAACAGCGGCAGAGTGCTGGGCGCTGGTCCTCAGAGCTCTCTACGAGAAGCTGTTTCGTGACCACTTTAGACAGCATTTAAGTCCCGTTAAGTTCACTATTTTCCTGAAAAAAAACCCTGGTTCCGTTTATGGTTCAGTTAGAAAACATGAGGGTTATTGATACTCATAATACAAATAATGAACATTTATTAAACACTCAGTCTGAGCCTGGCCCTGTATTAACCACTCCTCATGTGCATTTATTACATATATTCCTCACAATAATCCTTTGAAATGAGTCGTGTCATTACCCTCCTTGCACAGAAGAGGAACTGAGGACCAGAGAGGTTAAGTAGCTTGCCCAAGGTCACACAGCTAGCAGGCGGTGCAGTTGGGATTTGAACCCGAGCTCTGTGGCCCAGGTCCTCACCAGCATATTTGATTGCCTCTAAGTTCCAAGTTCAGCAATATAACCCCACTTATTCTGTTTTATTTATTAATTTATTTTTTTAAGATTTATTTAATTTATTTGAGAGAGAGTGAGAGCACAAGCAGGGGGAGAGGCAGAGGGAGAAGCAGATTCCCCACCAAGCAGGGAGCCCCACGCAGGACTCCATCCCAGGACCCTGGGATCACAACCTGAGCCAAAAGCAGACGCTTAACCGACTGAGACACCCAGGTGCCCTGTTCTGTTTTCAGTTTTTTTTTTAGTTTACGAATTTGTTCAAAACCCTAGTTGCAAAATATTTTCTTACATGGGTTCAGCCATACCATAGGTTAAATGCCGTCTCTTGAGATTTACCAGCAATATCTAGCAAATGCCCACTAAAACATAACCAGAGTAAAGCACGCATCAGTTCCAGGCCCCAACCCCAGCATCCTACCGAGATTCCATAGCGATTGCTTTATTGTGTCTCTCTGTTCTAGCCCAGAGCATAGAGGTGTCGGAGGCGATTAACCCCAAGGCACCTCTTCCTCCAATAGGCACCAGGTCTCTCCACAAAGCCACTCTGGGTGGTTCGAGCACAATCCCTCATAACTTGGAACTTCCTCAAAGAGAAAGACTGGCTTTTTAAACCTTTGCTGCTTCTAGAACAATAACGGTCCTGGTGTGTAGGATGCTTTTCTTCCCTCCCTGTGTCAGGAAGTGGGCTGAGCCTGGTCCTGCCGTTTCTGTGGGGGCCCCTGGGCTTTCCAACAGGACAGACAGGTAGCTGGATGGGAAGGGAGGTAGATGAGCTGACCCACTGTGGCCATGCAGCAAACTTGGACCCAAAAAGGCTGAGGCAGTCGCCGCCTTCCAGAGTGGACCCTGACCGGGCTGCACTACACAGTCATTGTGTGCAAAACAAGGCCCGTGGCTGGCCTGAAGACAGCCCCCCACCACGCCACTTGTGCAGCATCTCATAATCTCCTTATTGAACAATGAGGCCCCAGCGGCTGGGAGATCATGGGCTCCGCATGCTTCCCAGGCCGGCGGGCCCATCCCGGGCTCGCCTCCAAACCTGGCTGGAGGGGGAGCCCCCAAAGGATGGCATTATTTCCAGCCCCCTCCCTCAGCCTCCCCACCACCACACGCACACAGCACCACCCACCAAAACCTGCACGCCCTTGCCAACGGGCTGCTGCGGCCTGCTCACCCCGTGGGGCGGGCCAAGCTTTCCAGGAAACAGAGCCAGGATGGAGATTCACTCTGGCACAGTTGTGGGTGGAAGACTCCCCAAGACTCCATGCTCCACTGCTGTGGCCGGGAGCACGCCTCCCTGGAGGGGAAGGAGCCGATTTCAAACCAGGAAAGGGCCCCAGGGAGAGGGTCCACTACGCACCTTCCAGGCGCAGCTTGCCTCCAGGCAGAAGGCTGCTTATACCCTTTCACGACTCCTGAGGGGGAAATTATTTGCATTAATTCATTGATTGACCAATTAATTCAAGACACTATGCTCGGGACCTACCACTGGGGTTCCATCGACTTACTGTTTCAGCCGACTCAAAAGGCTCAGGACGAAGAAAAACAAGGGCAAATTTAGAAGTTTGGATATTTAAAAAATGTTAACATCTGGCCCCGATGCCTCTTTGACCTTGAGAAGCACAACAGTTTTGGAGGTCAAACTTTCTCTGAAAAGAGACCCTTCCTATATATACACCAGTTATCTGTTGCCGTGTAACAAATGATTCCAAAACTTAGCAACTTAAAAACGAGCCCTCTTACTTGCTCGCAGTTCTGGTTGGGCGGGGCTGAGTCAGGCGCTCTGCTGGGCGCTCAGGCAGCTGGAGCAGGTGCGGGGAGTGGCGGGGCGGTGGGGGGGGTGGCTGAAATGGCCTCTGTCCACAAGGTCTGGGGGCTGTGCTGCCGCCGACGGCCGGGTTTCTTTCCCCTCATGGTGCCTTGCCTCCTGTGCCTGGGCTTCCTTACGTGGGAGCGAGCCAGGAGGCACCTGCTGCCAGGTCTGGACTCACCTATGGCACTCACGCCACATCCCATTGGCCAAAGCAACTGGTGGGCGGGCCGGACTCAGGGGGTTGGGACCCGCACACCGCCCTCCTTGGTAGGAGCTGCTGCAGAGAATTCGAGGCCCGATTTAATCTCCAACCACCTGACACGCCCGAGTTACCAGGTGGCGAAGAACTCGCTGTGTTCAGCTGTGACCGTGCTCGCTTTGCTCTTTTTCGTTTCTGTTTCTGCATTTTGGTGAGATCCTCAGAAAACAACCAAAACTAAGAGATGCTACATTCCTTGGAGTTTAGCGTCTTTCTGGCTCTATCTATGACACATTTTTAACTTGTAGTATTTCGGGAGAGATTGCCTAAATAAACCATCCGTTTCATTTTAATGCACCACACATAATAATTTTATGAACAACCCAAATTACACATGGCACATTTGAATATTCTTAAAAACCAAACTGTTCTCCACGTGTAAACAGATAAAAAATAAAAACTGTGCTGATTTCAATTTCCCCCAGATCTTATTTCCTTACTGTTCTTTTTCCACGGCTTCAAAGTTCACAGACCTTTTGCACGTTCATCCCAGGCTCGAGGATTAAATGACCGTGTGTTCTCTGCCAGGACCGCGCCTGGAGCTGGTGATGCAGAAGCCACCAGACACAGTCGTTCCCTCGTGGCAACGGGTCTTGATGGGGAAACAGATGTCACGCTAGATGACCGAGGTGGCCATACAGTCATGTCTACACAGGCACTATGCCAAGGAGACCCAAGGCTTCCATCAGCTTGGCTCTAGTTTGAACCCGTGGAACCCCAGTGCTAGGTCCCGAGCATAGTGTCTTGAATTAATTGGTCAATCAATGAATTAATGCAAATAATTCCCCCCTCAGGAGTCTGCCTGGAGGCAAGCTGCCCCTGACCCTTGAGCAACACAGGTTTGAACTGTATGGGTCCATTTCATGCGGATTTTTTTCTCATAAATTCAGTCCAGTACTGTAAGTATATTTTCTCTTCCTTATGATTTTCTTAATAACATTTTATTTTCTCTAGCCTACTTTATTGTAAGAGTACAGTATATAATATACATACAAAATATGTGTTAATTGATCTTTTATGATATTGGTAAGGCTTCCTATCAGCAGTAGGCTATTAGTAGTTAAGTTTTTGGAGAGTCAAAGTTATATGTGGATTTTTGAGTGTGTGGGGGGTTGGCACCCCTAACCACCACATTATTCAAGGGTTTGGTTTGGTTTACATATTTGTATGATACTATATATATATATATATATATATATATACATTTGTTAAAACCCATTGGATGTACACCAAGAGTGAGCTCTAATTAAACTATGGACTCCGGGTGATAATTTGTTGATGTAGGTTTATCAGTTGTAACAAATGTACCCTCTGGGGTGGGATGCTAATAACGAGGGAGGATATGCATGCGTCAGAGCAAGAGATATATGGGAGATCCCGCTATCTTCCTCTCAATTTTTGTATGCACCTATAACTGCTCTAAAAAAATAACATCTATTAAAACAAAACAAGCCAAAACAAACAAAACGAAATGAGAAGCCAAAAGACATATATATACATAAGATAGGGAGTAATAGCTTTAATAGGTAAAAATGTATGTAAACCAAAACAAAACAAAACAAAAGAATGTCCAACAGGGGCACCTGGGTGGCTCAGTCGTTAAGTGTCTGCCTTCGGCTCAGGTCGTGATCCCAGGGTCCTGGGATGGAGTCCTGCGTGGGGCTCCCTGCTTGGTGGGGAGTCTGCTTCTCCCTCTGCCCCTCCCTCTGCTTGTGCTCGCACTCAATCTCTCTCAAATAAATTAATTAAATCTTTAAAAAAATAAATAAGTAAAGCAGAGTAAGTGGGGTTGTATTGCTGAACTTGGAACTTAGAGGCAATCAAATATGCTGGTGAGGACCTGGGCCACAGAGCTTGTGTTCAATTCCCAGCTGCACCACCTGCTAGCTGTGTGACCTTGGGCAAGCTACTTAACCTCTCCGGGCCTCAAAGGACACTCTTGCACAGCCAGGGGTGGGGAGGCACTGTATATGGGTCAAATTTCTCTTTCTGGCAATTTAGAAATAGGATGCAGAAGGCTTAAAAATGTTTATACATTTTGACCCTTTACCTTCATTTGTAGATATTGATCCTAAGAAAACAACCAGAGATGCCCACAAAAAAAAAAAATATATGAATAAATACAGAAAAATCATTTGACAAAAATCCAACACTTATTCATGATAAAAACCATCAGCAATGTAGGCATACAAGGGAACCTTCTCAAGTTGATAAAGGTCACCTAGAAACATTCTACAGTTAACATCATATTCGATGACTGGAGACTGAATTGTTTCCCCCATGATCAGGATAAGGTTAGCATGCCTGTTTTTATCACTTCTATTCAGTATCACACCAGAGGCTGTAGCCTCTGCATAAGACAAGAAAAGAAACTAAATGTATAAAGATTGGAGAAGAGGAAGTAAAATTGTTCCTGTGTGCAGATGATACAATCCTTTATGTGAAAAATCCCATGAAATTTACAAGACAACTAATAGAACTAAGAAGTAAATTTACCAAGATTGCAGGACAAAAGGTTAATGTAGACAAATTAATTGTATTCTTAAAGACTAGCAACAGACAATTGGCAAATATAATAAATAAAAAATTCTATTTATAGCACCCCCTCCGAAAAAAACCCCTACGTAAAATACTTAGGAATAAGTCTAACCAATGACATTTGATACCTCTATACTGAAAAACACAAACCTTGCTGAGAGAAATTCAAGGAAATGTAAATAAATGGAAAGATATACTATGTCCATGGATTGAAACAGTCAATATTGTTAAGATGGTAATCTTACCAAACAATCTATCGATTCAACACAATCCCAATCAATATTCTAATAGGATCAAGGTGGGGGGGTAGAAATTGACAAGCTGACTCTAAAATTCATATGGAAATGCAAAAGACTTAGAATAGCCAAAGTAATCACACACACAAAAAGATGAAAGCTGAAGGACTTATCTGATTTTGAGACTGATCATAAATTTACAGTAATCTAGGCAGTCTGGAACTGGTGAAAACGTAGACTTTTAGAGAATAAAATAGACAAATACAATCAATTGATTATTGACAAAGATGCAATTCCGTGGAAGAGCTATCCTTTCTCCATATCTGTATGAAAAAATATTAACATCCCCCCTTTCTTCATGTCAGATACAAAAATTAACTCAAGGGGCCTCTGGGTGGCTCAGTCGTTAAGCGTCTGCCTTCGGCTCAGGTCATGATCCCAGAGTCCTGGGATCGAGCCCCGCATCAGGCTCCCTGCTCGGTGGGAAGCCTGCTTCTCCCTCTCCCACTCCCCCTGCTTGTGTTCCCTCTCTCGCTGTATCTCTCTCTGTCAAATAAATAAATTTAAAAAATCTTAAAAAAAAAAATTAACTCAAAACAGGTCCCAGACCCAGATATGATACCTAAAATTATAAAACTGCCAGAAGAATCCATAAAAGAGGACTTAGCCACCTTAGATTAGGCCAAGGTTTCTTAGAACACAAAAAGCATAAGCCATCAAAGAAATGCTAATAAACTGGAAAATTAAAAACTCTTTTCTTAAAAAATTCACCATTAAAAAAATAGAAATGCAAGCCACAGCCTGGGAGAAAATATTCATAACTCATATGCTCAATAAAAGATATACCTAGAGTATGTAAGAGAAGCCCCTAAAACTCAATAGTAGGGTTAGTCATAGATTGCTTAGATATGATACCAAGGCTTGATCCATAAAATAAAAAAATTGATAAATAAGAATTTATTAAAATGAAACATTTCTGCTCTTTGAAAGACACTGCTAAGGAAATAAAAAGACATGCCACAGACTGAGAAAAGATACTTGCAAAACACATCTCTGATAAAGGATCCATATCCAGAATGTATAAAGAAACTTCAGGATTAGTAATGAGAAAACAAACACAATTTAAAAATAGGCAGAAGATCTAAAAAGACACTTCACCAAAAAAGGGGGCAAATATTAGCAAATGAAAAGGTGCTCGACATCATTGGTCATTTTTTTAAAGTTTTATTTATTTAAGTAATCTGTATACCCAACGTGGGGCTCAGACTCATGACTCTAAGATCAAAGAGTTACATGCTTTCCCAACTGAGCCAGCCAGGAACCCGTGACATGGTTGTTTATGAGAGAAATGTAAATAGGAACCATAATGTCATACAAAGAAGCAACGTGACACACCACACACCTATGAGAAAGACTGAAACACAAATGAGAACCGATACTATAGACTGCCGGCAGGATGCAGAGCAACCAGACTCACACGTGGCTGGTGGGATTGCCAATGAAAAAGCCACCTTGGAAACATACACTTACCATATGACTCAGCAATCCCACTCCTAGGTACTTATCCAAGGGAAATGAACAATGCTCGTAGAAAAATCTGTGTGTGCATGCTTATAGCAGTTTTATTCATAACTGCAAAACCAAGAATCAGCAGACAGGTCTTTCCACGGGTTAATGGATCCACAAGCGGTGGTCCATCCCCACAATGGATCCTACTCAGCAATAAAAAGAAACAAACCATGATACACATAACAACATAGATGAATCTCAAATATGTTGAGTGGAAAAAAGCTAGACTCAAAGAAAGCTAGACTATATGAAAAGATATTCAGCATCATTAGTGATCAGGGAAATGGAAATTAAAACCACAGTGAGATACTCCCACATACCTGTTAGAATGAAAAAGACTGACCACAACCATACCAAGTGCCGATGAGGACTTGAAACCCCTGGAACTCTCATACACGTGTCTGGTGGGAGTGCAACATGGGACAACCACGTTGGAAAACTGGCAGTTTCTTAAAAAGTTACACACCAACCCACCAGATGACCTGGCCATTCCATTCCCAGGTATTTACCAAGAGATATAAAAACCTACGTTCACATGCAAGACTTCCGTGTAAGTGTTCATAGCAGCTTTATTTGTAGTAGCTAAGAACTGAGAACAACCCAGCAGGTGAATGAATAAACAAATTGCGGTTTATACCTACAATGGAATAGGACTCCGCAATAGAAATGAATGAACTCTCGATTCCTTCACACAACAATGTGGATACATCGTTAAATCATCATGCTGCGTGAAAGAACCCAGACAGAAAAAAGAGTATATACTGCATGATTCCATTTATATACAATTCTAGGAAATGCAAACTAATCCACAGTGACAGAAAGCAGAAGAGTCATTTTGGGGGCAGGGGCTGGAGGAAAGGATGGATTACAAAGGGACACAAGGATAATTTGGGGGTGATGGAGATGCTCATTAACTTGACTGTGGTGATGGCTTTACCAGTGTGTGTGTGTGTGTGTGTGTGTGTGAAAACTCAATAACTGTACACTTCAAATATATACAATTTAATATACAAAATTTATACTTCAATAAAGTTGAAAAAAACCACCAATATTCAACTCAGGACTATTACTGAATTTCTAACAACAGGAGAATATTTTAAAAATTTTATTTACTTATTTTAGAGATGCCTGAGTGGCTTAGTTGATTAAGTATCTGCCTTGGGCTCAGGTCATGATCCCAGGGTCCTGGGATCAAGTCCTGCATTGGGCTCCTTGCTCAGTGGGGAGCCTGCTTCTCCTTCTCCCTCTACCTGCCACTCCCCCTGCTTGTGCTGTCTCTCTGTCTGACAAATAAATAAATAAAATCTTAAAAACAAAGATTTTATTTATTTATTTTAGAGAGAGAGAGAGAGAGAGAGAGAGCACAAGCAGGGGGAGGGGCAGAGGGAGAGGGAGAAGCAGACTCCCGCTGAGTGGGGAGCCCAATGTGGGATTCCAACCTAGGACCCTGAGATCATGATCTGAGCTGAAACCAAGAGTCAGATGCTCAACTGACTGAGCCACCCAGGCACCCCAACAGGAGAATATTTTAATACATTGTGGCCCATTAATATGATACAATGCCATTAAGCTGTTATAAAACATTTTATAAAAGTTTTTAAAGAACAAGGACAGTGCTCACACTGTTATGTGAAATGAAGTACATAGGATGCAAAACTATGTGAAATACAGCAATATGGTTTTATATATAAGATATATTTATAGATACTTTATATCTACCTAAATATATTATTGAAGTAGAAAATGGTCCCCCAGTTATAATAATGATCATGTCCAGATGGCATGATTACAGTTTTTTTCATCTTGTTTTTTATTTTATAACTTTTCTAAAAGTAATAATGAATCATTTTGATAACTGGAAATAATAAGCTAATCCTGTATACTTATACTTTTTTTTTTTAAACAAGAAGCCTATTAATGGTTTTTATACTGAAAAACGATTAAGGATAATTTCACGAAGAAAAAAATGAAAGGAAAAGGTCAGGTGTAAATAACTGAATATCATCATGGTCATCATTTAACAGTGGCTTCCTAGGTACGAGGAGCTCTGCTGATCAAGGGGGATATTACTAACCCCAATTTATAGCTAAGGAGACCGAAGCCAGGAATTATGTCCTGACATATCACAGACGGTAAATGGCTGAGCAGGGATGGATGGCCGGGTGTGGCTGATCCAAAGCTCAAGCTCCTGACGCTTACGGCATATGACTTCCAAAATGAGTTGGAACAATTTAAAAGAACAAAAAGGAAGATACAAAGGAAAACAAAACTCTATTTTTAAAGACATCCCTTAAAGGATGCCACTAAAAACTGTCTACTCCTCCCCTCTGTCCCGGGCTCCTGGTTCAGAAACTGTCAGCCTTCACATTCTGTCCCCCAGCAAAGCCCCAGTCCTTAGCCTGGCACGTAACATCATGTCCGATTGCATCGCTTTCCTGCAGCTGCTACAGCAAATCACCACACTGCAAGGCTTAAAACCATACAGGTGTCTCCCTCACAGTTCTGGAGGCCGGGAGTCCGAAATCAAGGTGTCAGCAGAACCATGCTCCCCCTGAACGTCCAGGGGAGGACTCTTCCTTGCCACTCAGCTGCTGGTGGCTGCCGGCAATCCTTGCCTTTCCTTGACTGGTACATACATCACCCTGATCTCTGCCTCCATCGTCATGTGGCCTTTCCCCCTCCATGTGTGGGGGTCTGTTTCTGTTTTCTCTTCTTATAAGGACACCAGCCATGGCATTAGGGCCCACCCTAATCCAGAACGACCTCATCTTGACTAGTAACATCTGCAAAGACCTGATTTCCAAGTAAGATCATAATCTGAGGTTCCAGGTGGACGTGAATTTGGGGGACATTATTCAACCCACTCTACCCCAGTATATCCTAGGTAAACTGGACAACTCACTGCCTTTCCACCCTGTGAGGTCCTCTCTGGGCATCTGCTTACTGGGTCCCTCCCTGGGGGCTGCCTGCTCTGCCTCTCTGCCTATTCTTTTCACTCTCCAAGGCCCAGCTTCGATACCATTTTATCCATGCTGTTCTCTCTGGATCCTTGGAGAAGCCGCTGAGCAGAGTGCCTGCCATGTACCAGGCAATATATGCTGACTTTCCTTATTTCTTGGGAAATCCTTAGAAGTTTATCATTCTCTTTTGTGTGTTTTGTCTTTGACTTTGCATAAAGTCACTTGCTGATGCTCAAACCAGACAAAAAACATCCCAAGAACATAGCATTCTAGGCCCTTCTGAACACTCCTCATGAATACAGACACGAAATTCTCAACAAAATACTAGCAAACCCAATTCAACAACATATAAAAAGGATTATACACCATGACCAAGTGGGACTTATGCCAGGAATGCAAAGGTGTTTCCACATATGAAGAGCAATCAGTGTAATACACCAGATTAACAGAATAAAGGACAAAAACCACACAATCTCAATAGCAGCAGAGAAAACATTTGACAAAAATCCAACACCTTTTCATGACGAAAACACTTAGCGAACTAAAAATAGAAGGGAACTTCCTCAAACTGATAAAGGGCAACTATGAAAAACCCACAGCCAACATTATACTCAATGATGAAAGATTGAAAGCTTTCCCCTATGATCAGGAACAAGACAGGATGTCCGCTCTCTCCACTTCTATTCATTGTTGCAGTGGAGGTTCTACTCAGGGCAATTAGGCAAGAAAAGAGATAAAAGGCATCCAGATTAGAAGGAAAGAAGTAAAACTATCTCTATTCACAGATGACATGATCTTGCACGTAGACTATTCTTAGGAATTCAAATGCCCACACACAAAACCTATTAGAATTAATACGTGAATTCGGCAAAGTTGCAGGATGCAAAATCAATTAAAACAAATTAATTGCATTTCTATGCAACAGCAATAAACAGCCTAAAGTGAAATTAAGAAGACAATTTCATTTACAACACACACACATACACACAAGAAGTACAAGACTTTTCCCTAAAAACGACAAAAATGTTGAAACAAATTAGAGAAGACCTAAATAAATGGAAAGTCATCCTGCATTCATGGACTGGAAGACCTCGTATTGTTAAGATGGCAATACTCCCCAGATTGATCCATAGATTCAATACAATCCCTATCAGAATCCTACTTGCTCTTTTGCAGATGTTGACAAGCTGATCTTAACATACATATGGAAATGCAGGGGACCCAGAACAGCCAAAACAATATCAAGGAAGAACAACAAAGTTGGGGGGGTGCTCATGCTTCCCAATTTAAAAACTTACTGCAGAGATGCCTGGGTGGCTCAGTCCAGACTCTTGATTTCAGCTCAGGTCATGATCTCAGGGTCGTGAGATTGAGCCCCGTGTCGGGCTCTGCGCTGGGTGTGGAGCCTGCTTAAGATTCTCTCTCCCTCTTTCTCTGCCCCTCCCCTCCCCCACCTCTCACACTCTCTCTCTCTCTCAAAAAACAAAAACAAAAACAAAAAAACTTACTACAAAGCTACAGTAATCAAGACTGTGTGGTGCTGCTATAAGGACAGACATATCGATTAATGGATCAAATGGAGAGTCCAGAAATGAAACCCATACATTTATGATCAGCTGGTTTTCAACAGGGGTCAAAACAATTCAGTGGAGGAAAGAATAGTTTGTTTGGTTTTTTTGAACAAATGGTGTTGGGACAACTGGACATCTATGTGCAAAAGAATTAAATTGGACCCCTACCTCACACCATTTACAAAAGTTAACTCAAAATGGACCAGAGACCTAAATGTAAGAGCTACAACTATAAAACTCTTAGAAGAAAACAGGCATATAGATCCTTATGACCTTGGATCAGATCATAACTTCTTCAATATGACATCGAAAGCACAAGCAACCAAAGAAAAAATAGATACTTCGGACTTAGTAAACATTAAAAGCTTTTATGCTTCAAAGGAAACTATCAAGAAAGTGAAAAGACAAGCGCAAATCACATATCTGATAGGGGACTCGAACCCAGAATATACAAAAACACTTAGAATCCAACCATGAAGAGATAGGTGACCCGGCTCAAACATGGGTCTGTCTGAGCAGACATCTCTCCAGTGAAGACACACACATGGCCAACATGCACATGAAGAGATGCCCAACGTCACGAGGCATCAGAGAAATGCAAATCAAAACCATCATGAGACGCCACCTCACACCCACTTGGACGGCCAGAACCAAAAAGATGGATGACAGTAAGTGTTGGTGAGGATCTGGAGACACTGGAGCCCCAGTGGGAAACGGTTCGCAGTTCATCAGAATTTAAACATAGAGTTACCGCCCAGCGGTCCCACTCCTAGGTACCTACTCCAGAAAACCAAAAACATATGTCTACACCACAACGTGGACAGATGTTCACAGCAGCATCACCCATAACAGCCCCGGAGGGGGAATGATACAGGTGTCCATCACCTGAATGGGTCCATCCATACAATGGACTGTTATTCAGCCACAGAACATAATGAGGTGCTGATACCCACAACAACACAGATGAACCTTGAAAACATACGGAGAGAAGCCAGCCACACAAGGCCACGGATCACATGATTCCGTCTGTACAAAATACCCAGAACCCGTTAAGCTGTAGAGACAGAAAGTAGATTTGTGGCTGCCAGAGGCTGAGGCAGGGAGAGGTGGGTTTTAACTGCAGTGGGGATGGGGCTCCTTTGTTGGGGTGATGAATATATTCTGGAATTACTGGCAATGGCGGTACAACTTTGTGAATATATGAAATGCCACCAGGTTGTGTGCTTTAAAGTGTGACTTCTGTGTCGTGGGAACGGTAGCGCGATAAGAAGAAGCCGCTGGGTCTCCGTTCTCCCCTGCCTGATTCATCTTGTACATCTCCTAGCAAAGGATCTTGTACCAGGCATGACCTCAGAAAATATTCGTTTATTCAACACAAAGTTCTGTGTGCACCCCAGTGCTGGGGACGGCTAGGTGTGGTCCCCGCCGTGTAGAGCTTCGAGCTGGTGGAGAACAAGTTGACAAACACAGCAAGGAGCTGGCTGTGTCATGGGCCATTCCGGGGGCCATGAGCCCAGGGGCAGGAGGCAGAGGGGCTGGGGGCGGCCACTCCAGAGCAGTGGTCTTGGGGCCTCGGTGAGGCCCTGGACAGGGGGGAGGGAAAGAGCCAGCAAAGCAGAGAGCCCGGGGGAATGAGTACATGAAATAAGCAAAAGATGTTGGAAAAGGCAGCAGTCCTTGGATCTGTCCTACTGCGAAAACCACACTGCCCTGGAAACCGAAATTCATTTGCTCTCACTTTGTTGAGTTTAACTTTCCTCCTAGTGTGGGCACGGAAATGATCTCATATTGCAAATAATTTTACATGAAAAGACACTCCCTGTAATTCTTTTATTGCTTAAAATGTGCAAGTAATAAATAAATTCACTTTTGTGGTTCAAAATTTTAAAAATCGTGCAGAGTCCGCAGTGGAAATGCCCTTCCCAACACCTCCCCACCCTGCCCCATGGACCCCCCCAAGAAGCTGTCCTCGTCGGTGGTTTGGCAGTCCTTCTCCTAAGCCCTGCGTACATGCTTACGTACAGCTGAAGGGCGCCTGTTCACATCATTTTGGGACAATGGCTCAGGCACAATTAAAAAAGAACAGCCTTTGATCTTTTATTCAACTGGACTTGTTAAAGTCGAATCAATGGCTCTTCTCTGCGATCCTCACCTTCACTCAGGAAGACTTGAGGAAGGTGCCCTGCCCACTGGGAGATGGGGAGCTTGCAGGAGAGCTAAGCCGTGCACAGGGGCGGTGACAGCACAGACCATGCATGGCTCTGGGAGATGGACGTAGAAAGTGCTGGGAGCATCCTCCAGGGCAGGAGAGAGGGGGCGTGCAGGCTGGTCTTGGGTGGTCTCTGGGTGAAGGGAAGAGCCTGAGCAGGTGCAGGACATGTGCAGAAAGAGAAGAAAGCCGGAAGAGCTGGTCAGAGTCATTCTGGGAAGGGCCCTGGCATCGATTTTAGAAACGATTGCCTCAAAGATTTGAAGGCAAGATTGCAAGCAAATGGATGGATGGTTAAACTAAATGTGGTCCATCCACACAATGGAGTATTATTCGCTCCTAAAAAGGAAGGACGTTCTGGCACCTGCTACAACATGGATGGACCTTGAGGACACAGTGCTCAGTGGAGTCAGCCAGTCACAAAAGGACAAATAGTGTAGGATTCCATTCCTATGAGGTCCCTAGAGGAGTCAAATTCCTAGAAACAGAAAGAATGGTGGATGTCGGGGGCTGGGGAGGGGGAACTGGGAGTCAGCATTTAATGGGGACGGAGCTTTGGTTTGGGAAGATGAAGTTCTGGAGGTGGATGGGTGGCGGCTGCATGACAGTGTGAATGTGCTCAGTGCCAGTGAGCTGCACACATAAACATGGTTGAAGTGGTTAAAGTTGTTATGTGTATTTTTTAAAAGATTTATTTATTTATTTAAGAGAAAGAGAAAGAGAAAGTGAGCACGAGTGGGAGGGGCAGAGGGAGAGGGAGAATCCCAAGCAGACTCTGCACTGAGTACGGATCCTGATGTGGGGCTCGATCCCACGACCCTAAGATCATGACCTGAGCCGAAACCAAGAGTTGGATGCAAAACCAACTGAGTCACCCAGGCGCCCCTGTTATGTATATCTTAGAAGGTGGAAAAGGAGCAGGAGGAGGAGGAGGAGGAGGAGGAAGGGGAAGAGGAGAAGAGGGATAGCGGAGGAGAGGGGAGGAGGGGAAGGAGGACAGGAAGAGGAGAGTGAGGAGGAGGGGGAGGGGGATGGAGAAGAGGAGAGGGAAGGGGAGGGGAGGGGTGGGGGAGGAGGAAGGAAGTGGAGGGAAAGGGGGAGGGGGAGGAGGACAGGAAGAGAGGGAGGAGGAGGGGGAGGGTGATGGAGAAGAGGAGAGGGAGGGGGGAGGGGAAGGGGGGAGGAAAACAGGTTACCACTTTGGAACTTCTCCATTTCCCCTACCCTACCGTGAATTTTCTGGTCTTCCCTCTCTCTCCCTGGCTCGGCCTGACGCCCACAGGTGCAGATCAGCTGCGGGGCTGGGCAGCCAGGGAGCCGTGCGGAGCCCTGCAAGCTGACGGGCAGGGCTGGTAGGAAGCTCTGCTCACCTGTGCTGTCCATGCAGCTGCTTTGCTTCATCCTGAGGATGATGAAGAGTTTGTGAAATATGTTCGGGAACATTCAGAAAGTAGGTAGAAGGCTGGCCATCCTGCTTTCACAGGGCCTCTGCGGCTGTCTCCCTGCATCCCATCCCTTACTTGGCCCGGGTCCTCCATCTGAGCAGGGGTGGGGGTGGGAGGCCACGTCCTCTATATTTAGGGAAGGCCGTGGAAGAAGACCACCACTTCCGCGCTGGCGGTGGCCCTGAGAGAGAGAAGTGGCCCGTCCCTGACAGGACCCACAAAGACCCAGAAGCCGCTGTGGTCTGTGCGGCATCCCCTCCCCCGTCCCCGCAGGGCTTTTGTTTTGTTTTACTCTTTCTTCTGATTTGGTAAAGTTGATGTGACGAAAGTCCGCCTTCGGGGTTCGAGGGAGAACAAAACCACCTGGATCTGATGTTCTGCCATCTGCCCGATGGCAATGCCCGCCAAGCCCGCCACGCACGGGCGTGCGAGCTGGCGAGAGGTGTGCTGGGAACCTGGCCTCCCGTGGGTTGCTGCTCGCCCGGCCCCAGCAGGTCCACCCGCGGCCCAGGGACCGTGAGCACACACGCGATTTCTGGTGCTGCCTGCACCTGCCCATTCGGGTGGAGCGTGAGAGCCACCTGGGAAGGGACCGCGGCGCAGGGTGGGGCTCTCAGGGGGTCTGGGCGGAGCCTGGCAAAGCCACTGGGTTCCAGGGTGACAGAGGCCTCTCAGTCACGAGGATGGCCGTCCCGGCACTCTCAGCTTCCGCCACTCACGGGTGACGGGTGAGGCAGCCCGGCGGGGCGCGGGGAGCTTTCGCAGTGACACAGCCGCCGGCTGGCGGGTCCTGGCTGCCGACTGCGTGCTGCTGGGCATTCCCGCGTTCTGCCTTGTTCCCCAGAAGCTAACTGGTCCACACACAGGACAAACAGTGGTCTCGCTCCTCCCAGCTGTTCATTGCCCAAAGCCGAGAGGATGAGATAAAATCACTAACACAAACTGAGCAGTCTCGGTTCTAAAGGCTCATGCAGGAACCCCACCCCATCATGGGCATGCCCACTTCTCAGATGCGGAAACTGAGGCCAGGGAGACCCGGCCACTGCTCCAGGCCGCTGCAATTTACAGCAGGAGAGCATACCCTCCATCACGTGCCAAGCATCAGGCGTTTCTCACACGGCTTTCAGACGGGGCCGGCCGACCAGTAGCCGACCACAAGTAAGGCACACACAGCAGCATGCACACATGTGTGTTTACCAGAACAGGAACGCCTGCACCAGGCATGTATGAGGTGTGCCTACATTCTTCCAGCCAAAGTCAAGCCGAGGGGAATCCTCCCTCTTGCAGGTATAGCTCCTGGAGGACCTGGGACCAATCCTGGCTTGGCTCCTTAACCAGCCTGTGTGGTCTCGGGCCAGTTACCCACCTTGGCTGGGCCTCAGTCTCCTCATCTGTAAAGTGTGTTGGGGGAAACCACTGGGACAGGGCTGGGTGGATGCTGCTATTCTGTCTGCTCGTCAGGTGCAGCTTGCTGCCCGGCCCACCGTCTGTGGTTATGGGACAGTCAGTCCAGGGAAGACGCCCTCCGCCCTGCACAGGCCCCACAACCCTGTATCATCTCCTTCCAAGTCTGGGCTCCAGAGTGCTTGCCATGCCAGGTCCCAGCCACCCCCAGCCCTCGGCCTCTGCATGTGTGCCCCTCTCCGCACCTCTCTGTTCTTCGAATCCTCTGGAGCCCAGCCGAACCCTCCGTGAGTGAGGGATCAGGGTGAAAAGGGGACTTCAGGTAGAGACCTTTCTGTCCCCTGTTCCCTGTACCCTGACAGGGAGGGAACCTCACCAGGCCTGTGTCTAAAGGAGGAGAGGCTGGAGCCGAGGGACAGTCCCCCACCTTGGAGTCTCTGACCCCACGGACAGGGACCCGCCTTCCCTGAGCCCTTGGCCCTGCCCCGAGCCCCTTCCCAGCAGGCACGCCTCCCTGGGGTGTGTCATGGCCCCCAGCAGGGATGTGTCTGCGCCTGGCAGGGCCCAGCACGGAGGAGGATGCAGGCAGGTGACAAAGGAGGCCTCACTGTCTGCGTCCTCCTCTCCATCTGTAAAACGGAGCGACGGAGCCGACAGTGGCTGGACTCTGAGAACCGAGACCCCATTAGGCTCTCAAGTTCTGGCAGTTTCTAAAACGCATACTAAGCCGACTATTCCAAGCAAAACCGGAGGCACATCTGCCGTAATTGACACCACACACACGTGCACACAAACACACGCGCGTGCGCACAGGCAGCGTTGGATCAATCCAGTCGCTGTGCTGGACTCTGTCTGGTTTCCGCTGACCGCGGCAGCCGTGGGGCCCATGCTGGGGTTTGCTGGCAGAGCCCGGCCGGGCAGGACACGGGGGGACAGTCAATGTCACTTCCCGAATGGCCGGCCAGGGCACTAAACCCGGGTGACTGTGGCCCCTTGCGCGGCCATTGTGAGCTTGACAAGCTTTCCGGAGACCTCGGTGCCCTGGGGCACCCCAGGGACCGGTCCTCCCGGGCTTAGAGTGTCATTTCTGACGCGATTGCAAATTTTCAGAGTGGAGGCCGGGCAGAGTCTGCTGTTTCAGTCCCTAGAACCTGCTGTGGCTGAGCTCGGGTGTGATCAGCCCACGCCCGAGGCCAACCTGGCTCTTCCGCCCAGAGGGACACGGGAGCCGCAGGCCTAGGGAAGACGGGCTGAGCGGGGCATAAATCACAGCTCTGCATGCTGCTCGGAGCCGGGAGGGCCGTGTCTCAGCCCCTGTCTCTCTGTCCCTGACATCACGTGTGTGTGCAGGGCTAATTATGAAAGGCGTAAATCACGGGGAGGAAGGGAACAGGCACATTATTCAGGTTTATTACCAACACAATTTAGGAAAAGATAACCAGGCCAGGCCTTGCTTCTTTTCCTCTGATGGCCCAGGGGGAGCGGCACTGGGAGGCCCAGACCCGCATGGCAGGCAGGAGAGAACGCACCCGTCCTTTGGATGCTGTTTTTGTTTGCATTTTTTTTTTCTGAGTCAAATAGAATGACGCCATCCAATTTCTAAGTAAAATTAAGAAAAATGTCATTTAAACCATCCAGTTGCTTTCATGAGTTTCTGAGCTTCCCTGCGTCAGATGCATTACAATTGTCACACAGGTAGACAGGATGTACGTGGGATGCTGTGCGGGGCCCTCTCCACTTAACGTCATTATACAGTATTATTCATGATGGGCTGGAGACTCTGATGGCAGCAATCATTGTTTTTCTCTTTCCCTTAAGGCATTTGCAAATATGCTTGGAGGCTAAGGGACGCTGGGTACATCTAATAAATAAAGCAAAATAATTAATAGCCCAAGCAGTCTGGAGACCACTCCTGGCTGCTCCCGAACCAGGCTTTTGAGGACCAAGTGTTCGGCTTTATTCCCGGCTGACTTCATCCTTGAAATAGACTTGACTAAGAAAATAAGAGGAAAGAGATCTCTCTGAACTCCAAAAGAACGAAAAGCAGAGTTACACGTTTCTTTTTCCCCCCAGATTTTACAGAAATTTAGCATAGGAGAGAAAATGAGAGAGTTCTAGAGCAAAGTGCACTCGTTAGCTGCATGTCCTCAGCCCACTCATGGTCACACTTGGGAAGTTGTGTATGCCCGAGAAAAATAAGGGGCGACACAGATCTGGCAAGAGCCAGACCCTGGCAGAGGCGAGGCCCCGGGGGCCACGCTGCCAAGACCCCTGGGCTGGCAGAGAAAGGCAGAGGACGCACACCCATGGCGGTCCCGGCTCCCAGCCTCGACAGAGGGAAGGCCCCCACGGTAGTAGGCCCAGCCCAGCCTGCCTGCCAGCCTCATGACCCCCTCAAGAAGAAGCTGGGACCCCAAGCCAAAACCAACAATGTGATGCTGGAGGAGGATGGGGAGGTGGGGAGGCCAGGAGCACGGCCACTTGTGTGGGGGCGAGAGGAAGCGCAGGCTCCTCACACAGCAGGTTTTTTAGGGCAACAAAAAGGTACAACGTTGGCCTTGTGTGGTTTTTCTGCAAAAATGCCTGGAACTGGGGGGGGGGGGGGGCCTGGGGGGCTCAGTCAGTTACGTGTCCGACTCTTGATTTCAGCTCAGGTCATGATCTCACAGTCATGGGATCGAGCCCCATGTCCAGCTCTGTGCTCAATGCTGAGTCTGCTTCAGATTCTCTGTCCCTCGCCGTCCTGCTCACTCTCTCTCTCTCAAATAAAGAAATAAAATCTTTTTATTTCTTTATTTGACAGAGAGAGACACAGCAAGAGAGGGAACACAAGCAGGGGGAGTGGGAGAGGGAGAAGCAGACTCTCTGCTGAGCAGGGAGCCCGATGCGGGGCTCGATCCCAGAACCCTGGGATCGTGACCTAAGCCGAAGGCAGACGTTTAAAGACTGAGCCGCCCAGGTGCCCCTAAAATCTTTTTTAAAAATGCCTGGAATGGGTCATCAGCCCTGGAAAGTCCCCCTCCAATCTGTTGGGCCCCAAATCACACAGGTCTTACATCTTACCAGGAGCAGGAAGGAAGGGGCCCCGTTGTCCTTTGTACACCTGTTCTGGGAACTTCTCCCACGCACCAGGAAGCCCGCCCCAGGCTCCAGAACCAGCAGAGGTAGAGGGCAGACGAAGTAACAAGCTGACCAAGTAGCTAAGTAACAAGGAGGAAACTCTGGGTGGGAGTCATCCTTGACCAGGGGCCTTGCTGTGCATGGCGGGCTCCGGCGACCAGAGCCTGGGGCTGACGAGGTCAACAAGTGATTCATTGTGGGTCCATTACACCAAACACAGGAAGCCTTCTGATGTGCCAGACCCCCTGTGGTCACCTGCTCTCCCCATCCCAGACCTTCTGGCTCCCGGCTGGGGTGCCGCTGGGCGGCAGGCATGTGGTTTGTAGGGACCCCTGTGGTGCCCCGACGTGCCCCACGGCTCTGCAGAAACAGAACCATCACCACCCAGGCTGGTGGTTTCCCGACGTTTTCGGTGACGTTCCCCTAGGCAATTTAAAAATGGAATGAATACTAATAATAATTTGACTAAATTTAGGTGTTCCCCTTAGGCATCTGATTAAATTTCATGAACTCCTTTTCAGGCTTTCAGCCCAAATTCATCTTCTCTCTGGGCTTGGCAGCAAGGGCTCCTTGACCGTCACACAGATCAGCGAGCTCCACCTGGCGGGCTGCAACACCCCTTCCCAGAGTGGCAAGACCATCGGAGGAGGTTTATGGGGGGAGGGCAGGGGGAGTCTGGAGTCTGGTTTGTCCAGAAAAGCAGCATGTGGTCCCAGAAGCGCCTTAAAGATCCTGAGGCCAGTCACCTCGTTTTCCTACACGGATACCGAGGCATAGGGAGTGAAGGCACCTGCTGAGAAACACAGCGAGGGGGAGGACGAGTGGAGCTTGAAGCCAGAACCTTCTGGATCCCGAGCTCTGGGCTTGGGGCCACTCCCAGCATCTCCTTCCCACATCCAGGGTTGGTGTGAACCACCTCCAGGAGCCCCTACAGCAGAGAGAGCCAGTCCTGGCCGCGGGTCCAAAACATGCGGTCCAGCACACTCAGAGCAGCGCCCGGGGGACTGGACCGCGCCCCACCCAAACCAGCAACTCATGATAACAAACCATAAAATCACCTCCCTTCTTTGAAAGCGCTATTCATTTATATTCATTGAAATCTCAGCCACAAGGTTGACGCAGCAAACCTGAATTTCGCACACAGCACCTCATCCACGAGCGATGTCAGCACCGGACTTGTCTTTGATTCCTTCCCTCCTCCCTCCCTACAACGCTCCCTACTCGTCTCTTGTTTCTTCATCCCCTGGGCCTGGTTCCAGGTTGACCAACAGCGCTGCTTGGCTTGGCTCGGGGTATTTAAGACAAACCAGGATTGGGACATTGGCCGGCAGAGTATTCTTAGAGCCAAATGTCTATTCACGGACCGGGGGAGCTTGGAAAGGCTGCTCCGGGGGGCGGGGGGTGCGGCATCCCCTGTTGGCCTGACTTAGCGCCCCACACCAAAGCCCTCCAAGGCGGTTCACAGGGTGGAAGGGGTAAGATGCCAGAAGGTGATGTGTGGGGCAGATCCCGGGCCGCCTCCCCCTGCTTCCTGCTCTCCACGAAAACAATTCCAAAGCGGTCCTCGAGGAGGTTTTGGGGACCTTCCCATGAGGGCTAATAGCATTTTCTCTTTGATGTGCTCTT
Organism: Neomonachus schauinslandi; assembly: GCF_002201575.2. Classification (NCBI taxonomy): domain Eukaryota; kingdom Metazoa; phylum Chordata; class Mammalia; order Carnivora; family Phocidae; genus Neomonachus; species Neomonachus schauinslandi. The sequence continues at coordinate 57,451,547 of NC_058417.1, forward strand.
CCATAAAAACCACAAAGACCCCAGGAGATAACTGGGCCAATGTCTTTTTCTTCACAAAAGAAGAAACAACGTGAATAAGCGCACAGAAACACATTCAAAGGTGTCCGCCATAAAGAAACGCAAATGAACACGGTTTTTTAAGCACTGGCATCAGCAGTGAGTGATTTCCGAACGGGTGAGAGCAATGTCAGGAGGTCTACAATGAGGCAGGCACGTCCTCCTGCCCGAGGCGAAGTGAACGGGCAAATGCCCGGCCCTCTCCGCCAATTCTTTACTGCGGAAAGGAATGTGCTTGTCACAAATTCAGACACTCAGACGCGAGTAGGGCAAAACTGTGAAGTCTCCCGTTCCTTCACCAGCCCCAGCCCCGACTCAGTCCTGCTGCTCCACGGGGAGCTGTGGGGGCGCTCCGGTGTGCGGGGCTCAGGGCACACGGACATGCTGGAGCGCAAACGGGACCACGCTGTCGGCACCGTGTTCCAGCGGGACATTTCCATTCCCATATTCGTGGCCTTTGTCCCGTCAGTACGCTGGGTCGGCCACACCTCCTGAGGACTTGGGATGTCTTCCCTTTTTTTTTTTTTTTTTGGTTAGATAAATAATGTCACATTGCCTGTGTGCATACACATGTCCGCATTCAACCTTTGCGCATACACACGCACAGGACACACGGAACCTCTGTGTGCATGTGCGTGGCACACACGTGTGTCAATGTGTCCCCCACCAAGGCTCAGACCTTTAAAGCAGCGATTGTCAACGTGTCTCAAGAGCTGAAAATGCTCCCCTCTTTGATTCTGTTTCTGGGAACCCACTGGAGGAATCCTCCTATTTGTGCTTGAGCACGAAGCACAGACATGTTCCTCCCAGGACCAGTGCAGAGCCAGAGACAAGGAAATGTCCGCGAGAGGCGTGTGGTCAAGTGAAATGTCCCACATCTACCCAAAAGGATACTATGCAGGTGTTAAAAATTACTGCCATTAAGAAGACGTGAAGCAGGGGCGCCTGGGTGGCTCAGTCGTTGAGCATCTGCCTTCGGCTCGGGTCATGATCCCAGGGTCCTGGGATCGAGCCCCGCATCGGGCTCCCTGCTCTGTGGGAAGCCTGCTTCTCCCTCTCCCACTCCCCCTGCTTGTGTTCCCTCTCTCGCTGTGTCTCTCTCTGTCAAATAAATAAATAAAAAATCTTTAAAAAAAAAAAAAAGAAGAAGACGTGAAGCAGGGCGCCTGGGTGGCTCAGTTGGTTAAGCGACTGCCTTCGGCTCGGGTCATGATCCTGGAGTCCGGGGATCGAGTCCCGCATCGGGCTCCCTGCTTGGCGGGGGGTCTGCTTCTCCCTCTGACCCTCCCCCCTCTCATGCTGTCTCTCATTCTCTCTCAAATAAATAAATAAAATCTTTATTAAAAAAAAAAAAGAAAGATGGGGCGCCTGGGTGGCTCAGTTGGTTAAGCGACTGCCTTCAGCTCAGGTCATGATCCTGGAGTCCCGGGATCGAGTCGCACATCGGGCTCCCTGCTCGGCGGGGAGTCTGCTTCTCCCTCTGACCCTCCCCCCCTCTCATGTGCTCTCTCTCTCATTCTCTCTCTCAAATAAATAAATTTTAAAAAAAATCTTTAAAAAAAGAAGACGTGAAGCAGGGAAGAACTGGTGACAGGACAAGAACTGGAAATAGCAGGACGGAGCTCTGCAGTCCTGGGGGCGGGAGCGAGGCGGGCCCAGGGCTGGGGAAGACAGTGGGTGCATCTCATGGTGTGGGGCGCACACACTGCACGCCGTGGGGCCCACGTGTGCCCCCCACAGGGGTTTGCTCCCCGCACCACAGACGGGCGCGGGAACTAGAGAAAAACCCCGAAGACAAACCAGACAGGGATCGACAGGCACGTGGACCACCAGAAACAGGCCAAGCCTGGACACCGGCACCGCTGTCCATATAGATGAACGCAGGCATGACCGAGACGCAGAGCTAAGTCACGCAGGACTGCAGAGGACAGTGGCTTTTTATAATGCTCGAAATCAGGCACACGGCAGGTGATACTGTTGGCAAAGATGCACCTACGTAGAGAGCCCACTGCGGAGGAGTGAGGAGACAACACACTGCATCCCAGAAGGCGGTTCCTTCCGGACACCGGGGGAGACACGGGGGAGACACGGGGGGAGACACCGGGGGAGACACAGGAGAGAC